>NC_132868.1:5552282-5860326 GCF_048164855.1 Canis lupus baileyi | reverse complement strand
TAAAAGTCACATCAAATATTAAGCTGAGCTTGAGATTTTTTTTAATGTTCTGAAATCTGTTGACATATGAGATTCAATGGGACACACAAAAGGAAAGGATTATTACTTTTCTAATGGAAAAACTCCCCCTGATGGAATGGAAGCAAGCTGCAGGAACTGATAAATTGAATTCTGCATTTATCTTTTCTCGGGGAGGACTGTAACGTTGTAAATCACAAGTGTCTAAGTTGAGAAATTCAATCAGTCAAGATGCTATGTTAATAAGTCAAGGTCAGGAGTCACTCGAAGGACAAGCTGGTTACCTTTGCTCTATCATCAAGAGTTGTCCTGGGAACTCTAATGATGGAGTCTGTGCAGTTCTCAGAACAGAGGATAGCTGACTTCATGAAATTTATGACAGCAAAGGGGAAAACTTCTCTGGAGACTGAGCCGCCCACCTCCCAGGCTGAAATGCCAAAGCCCACAGAAATCCTACACACTCCAAAAAGTTAGACCCAGGCTTACTCTATGAGTCAGATCAGGCTACTATAATACAGTTCCACAAACCAGGTGGTTTAAGTAACAGAAATTTATTTGTCACCATTCTGGAGGCTAGAAGATCAGGGTGCCAGCGTGGGCAGGCTCTGGTAAGAGATCCATTCCTGGCATGGAGATATTTGTTCACTGTGTGTTCACCTGACCTTCCCTTGGTGCATGCATGGGCAGAGAGAGCTCTCTGATGCCTCTCATCTTCTTAGAAAACCACCAATCTGGGCAGCCCCGGTGGCTCAGCGGTTTAGCGCCACCTTCAGCCCAGGGTGTGATTCTGGAGACCCAAGATCAGGTCTCATGTCAGGCTCCCTGCATGGAGCCTGCTTCTCCCTCTGCCTGTGTCTCTGCCTCTCTCTCTGTGTGTCTCTCATGAATAAATAAAAAATCCTTTTAAAAAATAAAATAAAATAAAATAAAACCATTAATCTGATCAGACTAAGACCCTACCCTTTGACTTCATTTATCTTTAATTTCCTCCCAAAGACCCTGTCTCTAAATGCAATCACACTGGGAATTAGGGCTTCAACATATGAATTGGTGGTAGGGGAGGGGATGGGGAAACACAACTCAGTCCATAGCTCTTACTTTCTTTATACAGACTTCTTTCACTTCCCGAATAGACACAGTTCACTTTTAAAAAAAAAGAAAGAAAGAAAAAAGAAAGAGGCTATCTTTTCTTCTTTGAGCCAGACAATTTAGACACATTTTTCTGGACACTATTAGAGTTAAACATATACATGAGTAATGAAAAGATAATTCACTTACACCTAAGTGGATAACTAACTCAACTCATGAAGGCTATGAAGACAAAAAGCAAGATCAAAAGAAAACCATTATGAATCTGCAAATTTGAGTTTTCAATATGACTGGTATAGTTCCTGGTACTAAATAGACCCTCAATGCTGAACAAATGAATATTTTCCAATAACGGAAGGAGACCAATACAAATTAAAATCAAAGCCAGAAATGGCCTCATTCATCAATGCTTATTCAAGACTAAAGGTGACCTAAAATGACTTTTCTTCTAAAATCAGTATTTCAAAATATAAGACTGTAGCATTTCAAACACAGATAATTACATTTCTTATCAAATGCACTGGTTCCTGTAAAATAATTCAGTATAATATATATCCAGTTTAATTAAAATTTATAAGTGATTGTGGACCAAACCAAGTGTATCTTAATTAAATCTGAACATGGCTCACAGATGTTAAGGTTGACCCCAATTTTAATAAAGGAGAAGGAAATACAATCATTAGAGGCTTGGCTGACTAATTTTGATCAGGTGGAAAACAAGATGAATGGGAGCCCAAGACAGTCCCTTCTACTTTAGGCTGGAAAGTAAATGACCCACCGGCTGGAACATACAAAAAGATAGGGCCACCTGCCCAGCCAGCCCCTGAAATGGAAGTAGGGAGCTAATGGATGAAGACCCAAGTCAATCATCAAGTAACCAACTTACATGTGGTAAGGGAAGAGGGGGACCTACTCTGACAGCTTACATGTCTTGGAAATCCCAGTCAGCTCTGCCACTGTTCAAACTAATCAGAAATGAAGACAGGACAGTCTTAGCAAAGCCAGTGCTGAAGACTGAGGGCCAACATGAATAAGGTTACCAGATAAAAGAGTGCCCAGTGTGCTTAGAATCTCAGATGAACAACAGTAATTCTTTGCATACTTATAGTACGTCCCATGCAATAGACATCCTGCATTTTTTCCCCTAAATTTGGCAACCCTCTGCATGAACCATCTGAGAGCTGTAACAAAAGGCTTGCCAGGGAGTTTGCTGTAATTCCAATGTAAACCACAATTGTCGTTGAACAATCACCTGAATCGCACTTGTAGGGGGTGAGGAGAGAAAACCTATGTTTTAACATTCTTGTCTTTCCAATCTGTGGTCAGGAGCTCTTCTTTTTAATGTATCTTCCTCAGAACAGATCAGACCTGGAGGAACATGACAGTCAGAGGGAACTACGCTGGTCAGAAAATCAATCTAGAAGCATTTATTTCAGGTCTCTTTTGTAAATAAACCTGTGGTATTGCTCACATCTGAAACTAAGCCAGATGGTCCCTGTGTACTCCAGGAGAGACCCTGGGCAGATAGAGAAACTGAGGCCCTATATGGAGAAGTTAAGTGGTCTTCCCAAGGTTTGAGTGGCTCAAACCTTACTGGCAGAGCTAAGAGTAGTGTTCAACTACTATAAATTATCCTTCCACAAGTTTTTCAATACATAATAGTTTATAAATGTTACTGCCACTCTGAAAAAAATTAATCCCTTCCAATGTGGATGCTCAGGAAAGATTTATATAAGTTAAAACATATTCGTTTTGGGGCAGCCCGGGTGGCTCAGCAGTTTAGCATCGCCTTCAGCCCAGGGCCTGATCCTAGAGACCCGGGATTGAGTCCCACGTTGGGCTCCTTGCATGGAGCCTGCTTCTCCCTCTGCCTATGTCTCTGCCTCTCTCTCTGTGTGTCTCTCATGAATAAATAAAATCTTAAATAAAAATATTCGTTTATTCACTAGTTCATTCAACAATATTTATGCATTATCAACCCTGTGCCCAGCCTTGTTGTCGATGCTGAGCCCACAGAGGCAATGCCTGACAGGAAATAGACTGACCAGATGCTCCGCATACCCTTTCCTGCCTCTCCTGGGCACAACCAGGATACATTTCCCAGCCCACCTTGCAGCTATGTGGTCATGTGACTGAGTACTAACCAGGGGTGATGTTGGGTTTTTCCAGCCCAGGTCCATTGAAAACATTCTGTGTCAAATCCTCCATCTCTCTCCCTCCCCTGTCTGCCAAACAGAGGTAGATTCCCACAGCAAGTCCCAGCAGAGGAAGGAGGAGCCACAAAAGGTACCTGGAAGCCTTGCTTGTGCACCAAACACTTACATGGAACCCCAATTTGATAAAAAGTAAGTAATCCTCCATTGTGTGAGATCACAGAAATGTCAAAGTGATTTGTTACAACAGTTGGACTACCTCGATGCACTTGCCTTGGTGGGATTTACAAGGGAAATCGGGTCAGATCAATACACAAACAAGATGGATATGATTACAAATTAATTACAACCTGTGAGTGTTCTACAGAAACAACCAGAGTATAGCAATAAAGAATAATTGGATTGGAGGGGCTGCTTTGAACTTGGCCGGTAAAAAGCCAATTATATTAAGGTTGGCAAGGGGGACATTGGATGATCATGAGCATTCCTTCCATGGCAGGCCCTGGGATAAGCACTTGATCCACTTAAACTCATTTGCTTTCACAACAAGCCTACAAGGTGGGGATTATCAGTATCTCCATTTTACAGACGAAGACAAGGATGCTTGGGGCCAGCATATATTCTGATTGTTTGAAGCCTATGCTAGACCAGTTGTTGTCTTTTTAATGCTGGCCCTAGGCTAGGGAATGACTGGTAGGTGTAATTTCAGGTAGAGCAGTGGCTCTCACTTGGGGGTGATTCTGCCAATTAAGAGACCTCTGACAACATCTGGAGACATTTTTAATTGTCACAACTTGGCATGGGGGATGCTACTGACATCTACTTGGTAGAAGCCAGGGACACTCCCAAACACTATCACACATATGTCAGACCCCCACAACAAAGAATCATGTAGTCCCAAACATCAATAGTACTGAGGTTGAAAAGTCCTGGGAGAGAGGAAAGAATGTATACAATGTTCCTAGGGCGGGAGAGGCCCAGCACAGCTAGCAATGTTTTCATTAGACGGAGTAGAACAAGTCAGCAAGGTAGGCAGGGGTGCACAAGAAGACCCTTGTAAGTGATGGTGGGAGCTGGGATTTTACTTTAAATGTAAAAGGGAACAAAATAGGCACTGGCAATTGCTATAGAAAATAGAACAGAAAAGAGGTCAGAGTCATAAGGCTGCTGTGGTGGCCCAGGTGAGATTCAAGAAGGTTGGAATAAGGAATGATGGCACAGGTAGAGAAAAGCAAATGCACTGGAACTGTACTTTGGCACAGGATATGGCAGGATGTATGGATGGCTTGCATGGGGAGGAGGAGGAGGAAGCCTCAGTGGCTGGCTGGCTGGCTGGTGGGGGTGTCATTTACCGATTATGGAAAGGAAGGAAGACAGAAGGAGAAAGACATGGCAACTCTGAGATGCCTGGGAGCCAACAGACCAGCAGCATCAAGCCGATGGTCAGAGGTGGGGGTCTCAGGTTCATAGCACACATTCAGACTGGGGTTTTACACATGGGAGCCATGAGAACAAATCCAACCTCTCAGGGGGAGAGAGAGAGGAGGGAGGAAAGGTGATCCCAAAGGCCCTCAGATAGTTGTAGCTCGGGAGAAGCAGTGGAGTGAGCAATGTGAAAGAGGAAGAAAAGAGGCCGGGTCAGAAGAAATTCTGGAGCATGAGGTTCTGGAAGAGAGAGCATCTTCCAGAAGAATAGTTATCCTCTGTCCTGATTGGAATGTGGAGACCACTGGTGGCCTCCAAGAGAGCCAGTCAACAAAAAAGTGGGTAAAAACCAAATCGCAAGGGTCTGAAATTGGAAACAAATGGAGAGAGTATACGCATACAATTCTTACGAGGCTGAGGATTTCTGCTGTGGAGCAGAACAATACACCAGTAACTGGAGCAGGAGAGAGTCAAAGAAGACTTAAGTGGATCGGAAAAACCACGGCCTGTTGGCATGCTATGAAAAATGATCCAGCAGAGAGAAACTGATGACATAAGAAGGAGGGAAGGGAACATGCAGGAGTTAAATCCTTGACAAAATATTAGGAATGGGGGCCTCCAGACAGCAGAGGCCTGGGCATGGGGAAAGAAGAAGTGCTTCCAGGGCTTGGAGGTCTCCATATGTGATGGTGCTAAAGTAAATGTTTCCATCTCATTCCATTTTCATAGCTAACTAACACCTAACTAATGACCTGGTCGCGGAAGTGATGGGAAGGAAAAGGGGTTTGGAGCTTTAAGGAGAAAAATTGAGGCATGAAATAGCTATCCTAGAGAATGGAGCACAAATGTCCCAGCAGAGAGGTGGGGGGTGGATAGGTTTAGTGGGAAGACTCGGGAACTCTACAGAAGTTTGAAACCATGAATTTGAAGTGAATGGAATCAGCCAAATTGCCCAAAATTCTACAGAACCCCTGACCACTCCAATGCAGACATAGAGCAAGGGCTTCCTGTCCCCAAGACTGGAGTGTGATCAATATGGTGGCCTCTCCAGTGAAGAGCCAGATCTCTGGCCCCGGGACCCAGTCCCTCACTCCCTAGAGCACAGACATCTCTTTCTGCCCCCACCCTCTCTCGTCTCCAGTCCCCAAGCATGCACCTGCACAAAGCACTGAATCTCTATCCAGCAGGATGACAAGGCAATGTGGCTTTTTCCCCATTTCCCCCAGATCCCTTTTTTTAGTATAACCATTATAAATCTATACACAGGGACTCACTTGGCTTTTGATATAGCCAAAGCCATGTCATTGAATCTCAAACACTTTTTTCTCTTTCAAAAGGGCCAGTTCTTGCAAATCAATAGCCTTCAATCAGAAGACTATTTCTCTTCATAAATTCTAAAAGCTACCTAAGAAACTCGAGTAGTAAGATATGTGAGAGTTCACAGCCCATGGCTTTCACGAAAAAAGAATGTGGAAGTCCCCACTCCATGGAAGCCTGAGAGTAAGGAAAAGTAGGTGTGAAAAGCACAAAATGTGGGTGCCTGGAGGTATACTACACCGGTTAATAAATCAAAATATTTTCCATAACAGTAGTTGAATAACTACTGCAAAAATACCTCATATGCTTATAGAACAGTTGGTCCGAGTTGCGTACATATGTGCATGTGTGTATTTGCCTAGAGAACAGGAGGCATTGCCTTTGGAGAGTAGATAACCAGGCAGCAGATTCTGATTAATTTATGGATTACTGAATTATTCAAACATTCTGCCCTTGACATGTATTGTGATTATTGTTAGAAAGAAATAATAGATACACTTTTAAAAAAGAATGAACAATCAAAGTAAAATAAAATTATTAAAATAAGGCTTTTGCATGTATTGGCATTTTGAAATACACTTCTGTCACGGCCAAGAAGACCACTGCCAAGGCACCTGCCTGCAAGTGTAGAGGGTCAGGAACAAGCCAGGTCTTCACCTTCCTTCATATGGTCTCCAGGGGTCAGGGCATATGGCAGAAGGCACCTAGCATCTCTAGGTTGCTCTGGCACCCAGTCCAAGAGCTGATTCTCAAGGCTGTCGCCAGCCCAGGGCCTCTGCACCCTTTCCACCTCCATGCTCCAGTTCCAGAGGATGAGAGGCTTCCAGAAGCAAGACATTTTGAAAAGCTTACTGTACCCTCAGAGGCCTTGGTCGAGTCTCAGGGCTGGATCTGTTCTCAACCACACCCCCACGAGTCTGAGAACTGCCTGGTGTGGTAGCTAAAGAGTAGCCCCCCAGATGTCCATGTACCAGCCCTCAGACCATATGAATATGTTACCTTATACATCAAAAGAACACTGCAGATGTGAGGGCAGATCTTGAGGTGGAGAGATGATCCTGGGTTATCCAGGTGGGTCCAGACATGTGAACAGAGTGGACCCAGCCAAAGAATAAGCAGTCTTAGATGATGGAGGAGCCAAGGAACAGATTCTCCCCTGGAGCCTCCAGAAGGAATCCACCCTGTCGACATCTTGACTTTAGTCCGGTGAGACACATTTCAGTTTTCTGAAATCCCTGAAACTCTAACAGAATAAATATGTGCTGTTTTAAATCACTAAGTTTGTAGTAATTTGCTACAGCAGCCAAAGGGGAAAAGTCCGCCTGACTTAAAGCCAGAGGGAAGCCCCACCTCTCCGTGTCCTCTGTCCTGGTGGGGTAATGGCTAGAGTCTTCCCCAAGCTCCTGCCTGCTACAATGCTGCAGGGCTGCCCAGGGGTCATGGCCCTGGTCCTTCAAGCTGCCCAGTCAGCTCATGTGCCCGCAGGGTCTGCCTCAACAGAAGGGACTGAGCATGTCTTCCTTTTGATTTTACTCACTTCTGGGGCGGGATTCCAGGGCTGCAATCCTATCCTCATTATAAAGAAGTCAAGTGTTAAATTCTGTTGGTAACAAAAATTAGCAATTTGCAGCTACTATCTCCTCAATTGGAGGCAGTGACCAAAATTCAAAAGGCAGTTGCACAAAAAAGCATCATGGGAGCCTGGTGACCTTGGGCTTGGGTGTCACAGGCCTCAGTTCCACCCTGGCCTTCCTCATGACCCATCCATGTCGTGCTGGGCGCCCTTTAAATAGTGTGTTTCCAGCTTTTCATCTGTAGGATCGGGATTAATTATGCCTTCTCTCCAGGGATGCTACAAAACTTTAAACAAAGTGTGTGCTAATTTTCACACCATAACAGCCAGTGATTTGAGCACAGCCTGATAGATGAGGGCTGCAGACGCCTTTGAACCAGGTGAGAGAGTGGTACGGTCATCACACATCTCCTGACACCTAGCCAGGGGTGGAGCGAAGATGGAAAGGCGAGACCATCCTGGGCAAGAGAGAAGGTCCAGTCACTGGCTGGGTAGCTTACCTCCCCACTACACTCAGCTGCAACATTTTCTAAGTGTTTAGCTAAGAGAATATTTCTTAAAGTGAAATGCAGGTAGAAGCTCCATGGGTAAAACTGACCAATGTGCTGTTGTGTGGGTTGGTGGGAGGAACGGATCTCACCTGGCCAGTCCCCCCCTGGAGGCCCAACTCTCCGGAAAACCTTTGTAAGACTCAGGGGGGTTGAGCTACAAAACCACTGCTCCCATTTGTCCTCACGGATGTGAGAGTCAGTGGTCCCACCAAGTCCAGGATGTTTTTCCTGAAAACCAGGACCTTTCAGGTGAAAAAACAGAGGCCTAGAATTATTGTCTCATCGGGCCAATGTCAGACTAGTACTGGGACGTGAATTATGGCGCAAAGGGAACTACAAGCATCCTATAAATCCACCCCTTGTTTCACGCCCCCCTAACACCTGACTTGCAGTCCTGTGCTATTTATATTAAACCACACGGCCCCTCACACCTTCTCACACTACTGTACATTTTCTTCTCTTTGCATCCCTGATTCACCTCTTTAGAGGTTAGCCCTTCTGGCTCTGCTTCCCCCCTTCTGTCACACTCGGCTTCATACAGTCAGGCATGCCTAAGAAAATCTCTTCCTCCTGTGTGCCTTCCAGTCCATTGTCCACAATTGCAGGGTAGGAGAAACTAAATGATCATAAATCCCAAGTGCAGCACCATTTGTTAACTGAGGAAAGGCCAGAGAACAAGAAAAGGGAATCTGAAAAATAACACAATTTATAAAATGCTTGGGTTGCATACACAAGTAGCTTTTAGTAAGTGCGGGTTGTGAGTGGTGTTTGAATGGTTTCTGTGGTGCATCCTATCATCTTGTCATAGCTCCTATTGTTTCTATACCCTGGTGGCTCTGCTACCACTTAGCCCTTTGCTCGTTACACCTCTCCGCCCTGCCCTCCACCGCCACGAGAGTGACATGGCTCTTTCCCAGCAGCAGATAGACATTGAGGTGTGGAAGGGGATATTAAAGACAAAACACCCCCCAACTGAGAACGTTTGCCTGATACAGTTAGAAGAATAGCACAGGCATGTGGAAAGAGATGAAAACCAATCAACTGAGAGAAGCACAGGCTATTTATCCTGACCTTGCCAGAGCTAGGGAGTTGGCCATCCTCACTCGAGATTTGGCAGAGATGCAAAGACAGGCAGAGGAGCAAGAAAGCTTCAGAGTGGAAACTGGGGAGGCTTGGGTGTGCCCTGATTGGAGGTAGCTGGTTCGGGGGAGCTGGAGGCGAGCCGGGTAGCTGGAGGCGAGCTGGGTAGAAGCGGGCATCCTGTATGATCGGTCAAAGTAAACATGTGGCTTCTCCAGCTAGTCCTAAGTCAGAGTGAGAACAAAAATTAGGGAAGCTGTCAGTTATTAATCAAGTCCTGGCCATTTGGGGCTGACTATTATAGGATTGTTGCTTAGCTTCCTGGATTACTCCTAGAGATAGTGGTCTGACGTCCCACAAGTCTGACTTAACAGCAGGCTGGCTTCCTGGGCTGGTTATGGAGATAATGGGTTGGTTTCCTGAGTAAGTTGCTACAGGTTATGGGTCAGAGTTCTATTTTTATATATATGGTCTGGCCATTGTCCACCTGTATATTCAGTTCCCCAGGCAAGTAAACCAAGCAGCCACTATTGACTCTGTCCACATCCGTCCCCAGTGGACAGAAGAGTGCAATGAGTTGAATGATGGTGCCCCAAAAATTATATCTATGTTCTAATCCCCATTACCTGTGATGTGACCTCATTTGGAAAAGGGATCTTTGTAGGGATGATTAAGTTAAGGATCCAGAGAGCAGAACATCCTAGATTACCCAGGTGGTTTCTTCATTCAGTGACAGTGTCCCTAAAGGAGACAGAAGAGAAGACCAAGAGAGGAGGAAGAAGCTATTTGAGGACAGAGGCAGAGACTGGAAGGACATGGCCATAAGCCAAGGAACCTCTGGAGCTACCATAGTCTGGAAGAGGTGAAGAAGATCCTTCCCTAAAGCCAGCAGAAGGTATGACACCACTGACACCTTGACTTTGTATGTTTGGCCTCCAGAACTATGAGAGAATAAATTTATGTTGTTTTCAGCTACAAAGTTCATGGTAGTTTATTACGGCAGCCCTAACACAGGGGTTCCAGCATGCACGGGCATTATAATCCCCTTCTTCCAGGCCTGCTTTGCCTGAGGAGGAGACATAAGGAACAGGGTGCTTCCTATACTTGGTGCAAATAACCAAAATAGGCAGGAGAGAACTGAAAAATTCAAAATTGGGGTATTCCGAAGTAATTTTATATTTCATAACATGAAGATAAATATCCAGATTTATTTTGACTTCTTTCCAGATGTTTGGCTTGTCATAAATATAGACTTTCTTTGGTATGTGGTCAACAGTCCTTTGAGGGTAAATCTGTGGCTATTTCCTTAAACATGCACAGCAGCTAACACCATTATAGGTAGGTAATTAATAATAAATATAGAAGAGCTTGTCCACAGCATCAGGGTAATATGCAGGAGAGGGCCAGGCGTAACAGGCATAACAGTTCCTCATGCACTAACTGTAATTCATAGTTGCCAATTTAAGATTTGGCAAATTAGCGTCTTCATGCATTCCCCCACTCCATGGAACTACTCTCTCCCCTTTTCCTTATCTTGCCCTCTTCTACTTTGCATTCTGGTCATTTCTGAGTTAACCTTAGTATTTTAGAAGCAAAGAAAGGTATCTCTATTGCATTTATTTACAAATTAAAAGCTCCAACTGTTCAAATTCTATATTGATTACCACTTTTCCCAGTGCAATACCCTCATCATATTAATCCTTTGTCCTTCATTAACTCTAGTGGTGTCTTTATTTTCAAATAATAGAGTGTAGAGATGTGATTAACATGCATGACAGATGCTCTTGGGAATTCACAGCAGACCTCTCTCAACTCAGTATTCAGTGGCCACCACCGTGTGCCCACAAAAAATCACATAGGTCCCAGAACATACCCCCAGTCACCAGTAGTCAAATCCATGTTCACACAAAGGCAAACATTGTAGAGAATCCATTGACATATTTAAGTCCAAGTGACTCATGGGTTCAACTCTTGCAAGATGTTGTATTCCATTGCCTACGAGGTACTCCAAGGCAAGACCCTCCCCACTGGCTGTCAGTAAATCAGATCTCCTTGGCACTATGTTAGCATCTTCCTTTTCTCCTCTTTGCAGATGGAGAACAGAAGGAAGAAGAAAGGATTGATCCAAACATAAAGGGGTGTTCCCTTTCAACAGGCCTACTTTTATAAATGAAACCTAAGGACTCAATTGCCAACAAATGGACATGGAAAGTCTCTATACCCCAAAATCAAATGTCAGATGTGTGTCAAAAACCTTTAAAATGTGCATTTCCTAGAACTGCACTTCTAGAGATCAATCCTAGGGAAATATCAGAAAAGCGCAGAAGGACATATATCAAGGATATTAATTGTGGTGGTGTTTAGCAAAAAGAATAAAAACTGAGAGCAACCTAAAATGTCCAGCCATATGAGATCAGTAAATTATGATATAGCTTTATAATGGAAAACCATGGGAGCTATTAAAAATGAGGCTAAAGGAATATATCTATGGACATGGAAAATGCTTGTTACGTATTTTAAGTAGAAGTTTCCTTTAGCTTCCTATGTCTGCTCTAACAAATGACTGCAATCTTAGCAGTTTAAAACAACAAAGATAAATGTATTATCTTGCAGTTCTAGAGGCCAGAAGTTACAATGGGTCTCTCTGGGTTAAAATCAAGATATCACAGGCTATATTCTTTCTGGAAACTCCAGAAAAGTATTTCTTTTTCTTCTTCTTTCTTTCTTTCTTTCTTTCTTTCTTTCTTTCTTTCTTTCTTTCTTTCTTTCTTTCTTTCTTTCTTTCTTCTTTCTTTCTTTCTTTCTTTCTTTCTTTCTTTCTTCTTTCTTTCTTTTCTTTTTTTTTTTTTTTTTTTTTTGCCTTGCTTACCTTCTAGATGCCACCTGTATTCCTTGGCTCATGTTCCCTCCCTCCATCTTCAAAGCCATGCACGTGGCATCTTCAAATCTCTCTCTGACTTTGACCTCTGCTTCTGTCCTCACATATTCTCTGAATCTGGCCCTCCTGCCTCCCTCTTATGAAGATCCACGTGATTACATTGGACCCACCCGTATATTCTGGGATAATCTCCCATCTCAGAATCCTTAACTAAATCACATCTGCAAAGTTCCTTTTGTTGTTTAAGGTACTCCAAGGACTCAGACATGGACATCTTTGGGGAACCATAATTCTGCCTGCCATAAAAGATCATATTGCAAAGCAATAATGTATGTAGGTAGATGTGATTCCATTTCTCTGCTTTTTGACAAAAATTATATAAATGTTAGGCACTGAGAGACTTTAACAAGAGAATGATAGGAGATGTAGGGTTTACATACGTTCACATATGCAAACACAAACACTTGAGCACATGGCTTGGCTGTTGAAATGTGCATTCCCTACAGCCACCCACACCTGCCAATTCCCCGAAGCTCCTCTGATCTGACTTTCTGCCTCATGTGTGCGTTGCTTCTTTCCTGCTTCTTCTGTACCATCCCAGCAGCCCCGGGGTCAGGCAGTTGTTGTTGCCTACAGTAACACCTGAGAACTTTCATCAGGATCTCGTGGGACAGGCAGCTCTTTTCTGGGATCTTGTTATCTAGAGGCACAGGGCTGCTCTGCTCTCCTGTTCTACTAAACTAGCCGAGGGTTCTGACTCTGATAGTACCTGCCTTAGGAAGGTAGGGCACTGGAGCTCCTCTTTCAGGGGTCCCGCAACATCTATGCCCCACTTCTTCCCTGGGACAGCTGTACCAGCCATAAAGGAAGGGAACTCTGCTGGGATTGTTGCCCTAAATCTTCTCTCTTATTGTCCTGATACCAATTCTCTGACACCAACTGGATCTCTTGCCATACAGTTCACTTCTGACTGACCCTGAGTCAACACTGACTCCTCAGAGTTGGGGCAGACCCCAAGAGCTAAGGGCCAAGACCTCCACAAGACCTCCCCTACTTCAGATGACAGTTGCGAGTTTCGGGGCTGCTTACCCTAATAGGGTATAAGTTTCAGGATCCCATAACCCCCTCAGGTTCAATAACTTGTTAAAACAAGTCAAGGAACTCACTGAGAACACTGCACTTACTATTTAAGTTTTATTAAGGGAAAAAAGTTGGAGACACCCAGATGATGGGGATGCATAGGGCAAAATCTGAGAGGGTCCCAGATGCAGAGCTCCCGTGCCCTCTCCCTGTGGAGTCAAGGCATGCTCCCCCACCACAGCATATCAGTTGGTTCAGCAAACAGGGAGCTCCTCCTGCTTTGGGTGTCCAGAGTCTTACTGGGGTCTTACTACATCACTGGCCATGTGGCAGAGCTATCTCTAGCCCCTCGCTCCTTTCCCAGACCCTGCTCTTTCTGGGCATGGCCAGCCCCAATCTTATGTTTAAGGGCCCACCTTGAGTCATCTTGTTAGCATAAAGCCAGGTGTGGTTGAAAAGAGCTCATTAAGAATAAGAAGAGACACTCTCATCACTCAGGAAATTCCAAAGGTTTTAAAGTCCTATGCAAGGAACTGGGGGATATATTCTTTATTGGGCCACACTCAGTTTCACAACGAACAAGCCAGAAAAGGACCCCACTTGCTTCTCTATACTCTTTGCTCTTGACACCCATTTCCTTAGGGAGTGATTGCAGTGTGGCAGAAATGTACCAAAAGGATAATGCATACCTGAAGAGAAAAAATGCGCTGGGGTCACATTCACTCACATTATGCTGCCATGCAGGCATAAACTATTGTACGTATATGTTCTTGGTTCCTGACCTTCTAGCTCATATGACAGCTCCCCCTGGCATAGTAACCACACATCCCTGATTTTCATTTATTTCTCTATACAACAAAATAGCTAGTAAATTCCTGCAATGTGGTGGGCACCAAGCAAACCTCTGGTATAGAGAAGATGTAGCAGATACAGTACCTGTCTCCAGGGAACTTATAGTTTTGCTGGTGAGAGACACCAAACAGGTAGTTAAAGATTTTTTGTTGTTGTTGTTTATTTATTCATGAGAGACACACACACAGAGGCAGAGACAGACAGAGGGAGAAGCAGGCTCCCTGCGGGGAACCCGATGTGGGACTCCATCCCCAGACAGGGATCACACCCCCAAACAGGTAGTTAAATACTGATTTCATCACAATGATGCACAAAGGAAAAGTACTGGATGCTATGTGGGCAGATGGCTGGGAGATCCAACCCAAACCCGCAGAGTTGGGAAAGACTAGTTTGGGGAGCTACAGTCACCGAGAGAGCTGAGACATGAGTAAGTGTCAGCACGGTAAAAGTTCAGAAGGTGGAAGCAGGAAGAGGATAATTCAACCAGAGGCCATGTGCATGGAAGCTCTGAGCTGGAAGGCCTCAGTTTAAGAAACCCAAGGAAGGGTAGCATGAAGCACAGAGAATAAGAGCAAAGGAGGGAGAAGCTACAGGAGTACACTGGCCTAGGTAACAGGGGGTCCATGGCACACAATGTAGGAAAGATGTCAGGGTTCGAAGCCAACAGCCAAGAAAGAATTCTTGAAATATCTTCAGTGCAAAAAGGTGGTTTTATTAAAGCACAGGGACAAGACCCATGGGCAGAAAGAGCTGCACCGGGGTCATAAGGATTGATGCATTAGAAGGGGTTAGAGAGAGCATAAGCCTCCCAGATATTTTGGAAGCAAAGTTTCCAGGATCCTAGGGGGTGTAGGTATTGTTTGAAAAGGTCATTTATTTAGTAAAATCTCAGTTATGAGACCCTTCAGATGTATATCGGTGAGCCATCTGCTAGGGGGATGATTGCCAACACTGTACCTTGGTGGGGTAAAGATAAAGGATGTTTCCAAAGGAATGTTTATATGTTAAAGGAGACTCACAGGATCCTGGGGGTTGGACTAAGATTGCCTTTTGCCCTTACCAAAGAGGGCAAAGTCTCCAGAGGAAGGCCACTCTGCCTGTTTCAAGGACTTGTCAATGGGCTATAGGTAGGAAGAAAACTTAATCATTTTTCTTCTGCCTTTGTTTTCCACATCAGGTCACAGTCAGGATTTGGGATTTCATCTTAACAGCAATGGGGAGCCATCAAGTGGTTTGGGGGGGCGGAGGGAGGTGGGATATGATCAAATTTGCATCTTAAAAACATAACTCTGGGGGGTGCCCAGGTAGCTCAGTTGGTTAAGCATCTGCCTTCCATTTGGGTCATGATCCCAGGGTCTGGAATGGAGCACCACAGCAGGCTCCCTGCTCAGCTAAGAGTCTGTTTCTCCCTTCCCTCTACCTACCACTCTGCTCTTGTGCTCTATCACTCTCTCTCTCTCTCTCTCTCTCTCTGTCAAATAAAACACAATTCTGCTGCAGTATCAAGAACAGACTGAGGGATCTAAGGGGAATTTGGAGAGGCAGATTTGATTACTGTTTCTATATGATGGTGGCTTCACCCAAAAGGGTAGTGTGGAGGTGGAGAGAAGTAGATGACTCTGGGGAGGGAAACTTTTCTTCTAGCTGGTCTATGAATTATGACATGAGACAGGTTAACAGGGAGAAAAAAAATCAAATTGAATTTTGTAATCCACATAAACATGAGCGATTCCAAAGACAGTGAGGCCAAATGAGGTATATATGTCATTCTGAACTAAGGAGAAGGGGGCAGGGGTCTGGAACTTTAAAGGGAAAGAAGAGTAAATGTTTAGTAAGTAAACTTTTGCTAGGCCCTACAGAGCAAAGGGACATAGACAAGACTTTGACCAAACAGGCCTAGCTAAGTTCCTCCTTATTTACCATCCCTGGTTCATATTATAATGTAGTTCTCTTTGGCAACAGTTTTTTCTTCCTGGAGCTGGTCTTCTATTTAAATTCTTTTAGGCAGTCAGGGAGAAGCTCAAAGTTTCTTCCTGAGTCTTTTGGGCCTTGATTGTTTCAGTTCAAAATAATCTGCGTGCTGAAGTGGCACATATTGGGGGAATTCATTCTGAACTCCTACAACGGCTATTAAGAAATATAATCAGTAGGACTTAGCAGTTGTTGGCATAGAGAAATTCTATGCAAGATGAAGGTATAAAGAATGATGCCTTATGTTCTGATGGTGCAGCTTGAGCTACCTGGTGGTGCTCCAAACTAGCAAATAATGGTGAGGGAACCACCAGGTTTGGGGAACAAGTAGGGGAAGGGAAGGGTTGGGACAGAGCATGAGCTTATTTTCACCAATATAGTCCCAATTTCAAATATTTGATTCTCTTGCCTTCTGCTTCCCTCAGCATCTCTCAGAAAAATCTCTTTTGGTAATGAAACCACATTTCTAGATTTCCTTTGGTACAAACATATCCCCAAATTTTCTTTTATCAGACTAAAGGCCTTTGGGTCCACAGACATGGTTACCAAATCCATGAGATACCCTTTGTGCTTGAGAAGTGATGTTAATTAACCACTTTATTAAAGCTTGTAACCATTGTAAATTTTAGCACAATGATGGTAATAAACTCAAATAAGCTGTTTTGTTTTAGGCAAAAAACCATTTGGAAACTTCAACCTGGACACTTAATTCTATTCTGGCAAAGACCAGATCCCTTTGGGATGATTATTACCACCACCACCCCACTCCATTTTCTGCATTCAACCTTGATTAAATAATGGGAAACACTTGGCTATAATGAGTCACCCACAATTGTCAACAGCCAAAGAACTTTACCCCTACATCCCTTCTGCAACATGGCAGGTTGCCCTACTACACAGTGATTAATTCAGGGCTATGGAGCTGATCTATAACCAAGTTCCAACAGAAACATTTTAGTATAGTTTGTAATAAGCAGCAAAGGATGGAGCATACTGACATGGTTACTAACCAATTTTCATAATCAAAAAGCATTGTACTATGTTGTCCAAAACATTAGTCATGGGATTAGAATCCATCCGCCCTCAAATAGTCTAATCCTCTTAAAAATAGCTCAGAGTAATCAGGTTAGCTTCACTGTAAATTTTAGTAAACCCATCACTCTTATAAAAAAAGTGTCAGGAAAGGAAAGATCAAACACTTTCTAAAATCCTTGATGTTGGTGAAACATTGGGCAAAATAAATGTTCTTACGAAGCACTTATATAATTGATTTAAGCTAAAATATACTAATAGAGATCCATTTGCCATAACAAATGGATTTATACTATAAAGACTTCCACTGTGGAAGCAAATTCTGAGTGCTGGTTTTCTAAATAATGTGACAGTAACGAGAAAGGGCATAGGGAAATATCTCACCAAGCACTCTACTTTCTAGCAATTTTTAAATGGAGGCCCCTTTTAGCAAAGTCATTTAAGTATTTAATGACTAAACAAAGGGGCCAATTGTTTTGTGACTTTCTGGTGAGCACAATGCACTGTCCCAGTAGGCAATGCTTACTTGACAGGCAAACTCAGCTCAAGCCTTCAATGCATCCAGTTTGCTCTGGCAAATTCATCAAATCCACTCTCACCTCAAGTCTCCAACTGTTTTTCACACTTCTCACATTACCAAGACACAACCCCACTTTCCTGCAGTTTGCTGAAGTGCTTAAGAAGCCAGGAAGAGGATCACAAATGTGCTCCTGCAAGTTTCTCCTTAGATTCAGTTCTATGTTTGAATCTCTCCACATTATCCTGGACCCTTATTTATGATCTTATTTATCTACTGTCCAGTCCAGATTTATCACATCAAAGAATTATAATAATCACACCTGCCTATCTTCATTCAAATTACTGATAAAAATGTTGAGGCTTACAGATTCTAGAATGATGTCATTTTTTCCAGTTCAAACTGATATAAGATGGTATCATCACTCAACTGGTTATTCTTTCCAATAAGTGTCCTTGCATCCAACCCAAAATTTTCTAAAGGCTTAGCTGAAGCTGAACACACATACAAATGTAGCAGTGTAAGCTTCATGGACTTATACTGGACATACAGATTCAAAAGAGTTCTAAGATTCAAACATCACTAACTATAAGGGAATCATTCCCCCTGACTCCATCCTACCTGACCATGGGCTCCTATGACTTCCTCTTCTTTGTTATTTATACATGAGAAGTCAACCAGCCTAACAAAAGTTAAAAAGGTACTATCCATATAAATGTAATCAAAACACTTTTATACTTTTGGAGAATATTCCTATGATGGTTAATTTTATTTGTCAACTTGGCTCTAACATGGTGCCCAGATATGTGATCAAATATTATTTTAGATGTTTCTGTGGAGTTCTTGGTTTTTGTTTTTGTTTTTGTTTTTTTATTACATTTCCACTTAAATTGGTGGACTTCAAATAAAGCAGATTGCCCTCCATAATATAGGTGGGCCTTATCCAACCAGTGGAAGCCTTAACAGAGCAGAAGACTGACCTCTTGGAACCAGAAATGATTCTTCCAGCAGATAACCTTCAGACTTGAATTGTGACATCCACTCTTCTCTAGCAGTATGACAGTCTTCAGACTCATAACTTAACTCGGCTCTTTTGTGGGTCTCCAGCCTGATGGCCTTCAGACTTGAACTACAGATTTTGAATACCATCTTCCAATACACACACACACACACACACACACACACACACACACATCCCTGGAAAACCCTGCCTGATGCAATCCAAAGTATTTTAATATGAAAAATCCAAAAATTTACTAATATATTACATGTAAACAATCGTGTACCTATAGTTCTTCAAATTAATCATTAATGACATCCTATTAGCTTCTTTATTCTCTTTAAGTAGCTCACATCCATTGTCCTTTAGACTTTTTTTCAGGACGTATTTATTTTCTTATTTGTCCTTGAAATCTTGGATGAGGGAAAGTATATAAATATTTCACCTCTGCAATTCCAGTTTTCCACTCTTCAGAACATATCTATTGAATCACAGGTCAAAGATACAGCCACTGTCTGGTGCAAAAGTCATAAGAACATTAATAACTCCTAGTGGATTTATGAGTCAGGCTTATTGAACAAAAATATCACATTCAGGGTACAAGAACCCCTTAAGGCAAATGAGAAAGGGAAGCATGAGTGAGAGTGAGGGAAACTGCACTTGCTCAGGGCAGAAGAAGCCTACGATCAACACTTCTGGAGGAGGGTAAGAAAGGCCATGCTGGATGTAGGCATTTCCAGTGATAGCCATGCTGTACACACAGACACCCTGCGGCTATAACAATGACTTTTTTTTTTTCTAATGACAAATGATTTCTTGGGAGAGGTCTTGGCCTGATGAGATGCCACCATAAAGTAACAAAACCACAAAAGACCATGGAAATACACAATGATTGATGGGGGAATGTAACATTGCCAAGTTACTTTTGCATTTCAATTACCTGTGGAAATAGGAGACAGACTATGGGTAACACAAAGCCAACAGCAAGCCAAAAATCTAATTTTACCAAACAGTTCAAAGTCTTCCCACAAGATCCTTTATGAAAAGGATTGACAAGTGTTGCACTTTTAGTGAAGAGAGCCACAGAAGCTGCCTGAGAAGCCCAAGTAGAGCCCAATTTCCTGGGAGAAAAGAACTGAGGAAGGTGCCTGATGCACAGCTTTGCCAGGCATCAGAGGTGTCCCAGGGACTGGCTCTCGCTGTCTTTGAGAGGCTCCTCTATAAATAAGAATGATGGTTTCTTAATTCACATCAAAAGAACTCTTTACTGAGGCACCTAGATGGCTCAGTCAGTAGACAGTGTGACTCTTGATCTCAGGGTTGTTGGTTTGAACCCCTTGTTGGGTATAGAGATTACTTAAAAATAAAACCTTAAAAAAAAAAGAACTCTATTCACCATGAGACTTATCTCTTCTGGTCAACATATTCTCACCTCTTCGAAAATTCCAACATGGACAGTTAGGTTATAAACGAAAGACTGATGAGCATGCAGTGAAAAACAAGAAAAGATGGTAGAATGATTTTGTGGAGAGTAACATCAAGTCATAGGGACACAGAAAACTTTTCAAAGAGATGAAAGCATGCCTGCTGCTCAGGATATCCTGTCCAGAAGATGGTGAAGTTCCCACACCAGAAACGTCCTCTTCTTCCACTCTCATTCTCTGGGCCCATGTGGATAATCTGCCTCTGGTTCTTTTTTTTTTTTTTTTTTTTTTATTTATGATAGTCACACAGAGAGAGAGAGAGAGGCAGAGACACAGGCAGAGGGAGAAGCAGGCTCCATGCACCGGGAGCCCAACGTGGGATTCGATCCCCGGTCTCCAGGATCGCGCCCTGGGCCAAAGGGAGGCGCTAAACCGCTGCGCCACCCAGGGATCCCCTGCCTCTGGTTTAAGTGCTTCTCAAACTCCCCCAAATACATTACAGATTACTGTAGGGGATGGGTGCCATGGGCTGAATTATGGCCCCCCAAATTCATGATGCAGTCCTACCCCAGCACCTCAGAGTGTGACTGTATTTGGAGATGGTGTCTTTAAAGAGTAAATTAAAATGAGATTATTTCAAATGTGATTCTAATCCTATGCGACTGGTGTCCTTATTTCAAAGCAGAAATTTGGATACAGATACACAAGCAAATAGGGGGCAGCCATGCAAAGCACAGGAAGAAGACGGATATCTACAGGCCAAGGAGAGAACCTACAAGAGCTTCCTACATTCCTCAGAAGGAACCAACCCCAGGGACACCTCAATTTCAGAATTCTGGCCTCTGAAACGGTGAGAAATTAAATCTCTGTTGTTTAAGCCACCCACTCTGGGTAGTTTGTTATGGCCGCCCCAGCAAACTAATATATGGAGTACATCAGAGTTACATGTGGATTTTTCACTCTCCAAGGATAAGGTTTTTTACAATTCTAGGAGAGGCTTTTCTTCTCCTACATTCCACTGCCATTTCAAACACTAAAAATTACTGCCTACACCCCAGCTAATGAGCAGAGATATGCCTACTGTCAGAGACTGAAGGAGGGAAGTTATTTTAAGAGGCAGAGCAGGGATCCTTGTGTTGTCCAGATCACATAATTAGCTCAGAGTAATTGATGAGTATAGACACAAGTCCTGAGTACATATTCATTCACACTATTAAATATTCATGAAATAATTGTCTCCAATTGAAGCCTCAACATTCCTCTGCCCTTTTGTTCTCAACCCCTGCAATTCTTCGCTTCCCCAAAATCATTCCACCAAGAAAGAGACTTCCTCTGGTTCTTTAATCACTAAATCCAGTGTATGGTTTTCTACTACTATATTTCTGGACCTCTTCTACATTTGATTCCTTCTTCTTTGTTGAAACCCCCACCGTCCCCCATCTTATCACATCAGTTAGTTGACCCCTCCATCTCTGACCACCCCCTCCTGAGTTCTGCCATGATAGTTTCCCTCTTGAAACCTCATAAATATTACTACTCCTTGAATTTATGCCAACCCACTTGTAACAACACATACGTTTACCTATCATTTCTACACTGATGACCCAGAGCTACACAAGAACTAGCTTCTCCCCATTGCCTTCAGCACTGTACCACACATCCAGCTTTCTGATGAGGAAACCCAATTTTACTTCCATTCCTACTGCATTAGAGAGAACCATCCATGTGGCCTTTCCTGCTGCCCCTTCTCAGCTACATCTCTACATCCTGAAAGAGGAAGCACATATCTTGTGCAAATACCCAAGAATTTAAGTCAAACTCTCCCTCTTCGCAGATGACATGATACTGTACATATAAAACCCAAAAGACTCCACCCTAAGATTGCTAGAACTCATACAGCAATTCGGCAGTGTGGCAGGATACAAAATCAATGCACAGAAATCAGTGGCATTTCTATACACTAACAATAAGACTGAAGAAAGAGAAATTAAGGAGTCAATCCCATTTACAATTGCACCCAAAAGCGTAAGATACCTAGGAATAAACCTAACCAAAGAGATAAAGGATAGATACCCTAAAAACTATAGAACACTTCTGAAAGAAATTGAGGAAGACACAAAGAGATGGAAAAATATTCCATGCTCATGGATTGGAAGAATTAATATTGTGAAAATGTCACTGTTACCCAGGGCAATTTACACATTTAATGCAATCCCTATCAAAATACCACGGACTTTCTTCAGAGAGTTGGAACAAATCATCTTAAGATTTGTGTGGAATCAGAAAAGACCCTGAATATCCAGGGGAATATTAAAAAAGAAAAGCAGAGCTGGGGGCATCACAATGCCAGATTTCAGGTTGTACTACAAAGCTGTGGTCATCAAGACAATGTGGTACTGGCACAAAAACAGACACATAGATCAATGGAACAGAATCCAGAAGTGGACCCTCAACTTTATGGTCAACTAATATTCGACAAAGGAGGAAAGACTAACCACTGGAAAAAAGACAGTCTCTTCAATAAATGGTGCAAGGAAAATTGGACATCCACGTGGAGAAGAATGAAACTAGACCATTCTCTTACACCATACACAAAGATAAACTCAAAATGGATGAAAGATCTAAATGTGAGACAAGATTCCATCAAAATCCTAGAGGAGAACACAGGCAACACCCTTTTTGAACTTGGCCACAGCAACTTCTTGCAAGATACATCCATGAAGGCAAGAGAAACAAAAGCAAAAAGGAACTATTGGGACTTCACTGAGATAAGAAGCTTCTGCACAGCAAAAGAAACAGTCAACAAAACTCAAAGACAACCTACAGAATGGGAGAAGATATTTGTAAATGACGTATCAGATAAAGGGCTAGTATCCAAGATCTATAAAGAACTTATTAAACTCAACAGCAAAGAAACAAACAATCCAGTCATGAAATGGGCAAAAGACATGAACAGAAATCTCACAGAGGAAGACATCGACATGGCCAACAAGCACATGAGAAAATACTCCGCATCACTGGCCATCAGGGAAATACAAATCAACAATGAGATCCCACCTCACACCAGTGAGAATGGGGAAAATTAACAAGGCAGGAAACCACAAATGTTGGAGAGGATGTGGAGAAAAGGGAACCCTCTTGCACTGTTGGTGGGAATGTGAACTGGTACAAGCACTCTGGAAAACTGTGTGGAGGTTCCTCAAAGAGTTAAAAATAGACCTGCCCTACGACCCAGCAATTGCACTGTTGGGGATTTACCTCAAAGATACAGATGCAGTGAAATGCCGGGACACCTGCACCCCAATGTTTATAGCAGCAATGTCCACAATAGCCAAACTGTGGAGGAGCCTCAGTGTCCATCAAAAGATGAATGGATAAAGAAGATGTGGTCTATGTATACAATGGAATATTCCTCAGCCATTAGAGCTTGTTTGGAGGTTCTAGCAGGGGAGCGCAGCTACTCGTATACCCTTGACCGAAGAATGGTCCTCCTCTATCGGGGATGGTCGTCCTCTTCCTCAGCCATTAGAAACGACAAATACCCACTATTTGCTTCGACGTGGATGGACCTGGAGGGTATTGTGCTGAGTGAAATAAGTCAATTGGAGAAGGACACACATTATATGGTCTCATTCATTTGGGGAATATAAAAATTAGTGAAAGGGAATAAAGGGAAAGGAGAGAAAATGAGTGAAAATGTCAGTGAGGGTGACAAAACATGAGAGACTCCTAACTCTGGGAAATGAACAAGGGGTAGTGAAAGGGGAAGTGGGGGGGGGGTGACTGGGTGATGGGCAATGAGGGAGGCACTTGGCGGGATGAGCACTGGGTGTTATGCTATATGTTGAGAAATTGAACTCCCATAAAAAAAAATACCCAAGAATTTGAACCATCTGTAGAATAAGCCAAACCTTCCTGAACGTGGCATTCAAGACCCTCAGAAAATAGCCCTAACTTATCTTTCCAGCCTCAGCTCCATTTTCTCTACTTTCCAATCTCGTCTGAGTGGTCTGCTTTGTCAGATATTTCTAGGCTTTTGCTCATATTCTCCATGTTAGGGAAGTCTTCCCTCTAATTTACTTTAGGAAAATCTACTCATCTTCCTAATTTAAAACAAAGAAAAAATGTCTTCCCTTCACCAGACAGAATTCCACCATATGCTGTGTTCCCATTGCACTGCACAAATCCCACTATTACGGTGTTTATTCTGTGTCATGCTCATTTGTTTGTAAATCTGCCTTCCCCGTCACTTCATGAGTCATTGCAGGGACTGTGGCTCTCATCTCTGAAGCCTCTTGAGCCTGTTACCATCATTAACACAATGACTCATGATTATTCCTGAAGGGAAAAGAACTCTTCCAGGGAAGAAGCATGTACATATTATTGGGAGAATAACATGGCTTTGTTATGAAATGTAAAGCAGCACCCACATGCAGAATTTGTATACCACTCCTCCTCTTCCGGATGTAGGACTTGTGAACATTAAAATGCCCAGGAGGTGTCATGGAGAAGAGCACCTACCAAGCCTAGAACCTACAACCTGAAATTCCTGACTTATAGGCTGGCTAACTAAAACTTTAAATGTTCTCTTATTCAGATTAGCTTCAGGAAATTATAAATTGACCTTTAACCTATCTAGCAAGATTTATGTTAAGATCACAGACTGTGAAATACAGCTCTTGATATTGGTGTCAGAAGGTGCCCATTTGAAACTAGTCTCTAAGATTTCTGGAACTGTAGAATTTTCTCAAGAGGTGAAAGCTAGGGGATAGCTCATTTGTTTGGGAGAAAGTCTTAAACACATCCTTTTGGTTCCTTAGATGTGGAGTGAGTGCCCGCCCATTATTTCAAGGGAAAACTATGAAGTGACCTGATGCAAAACCAGATTATATATGATTCAGTTTGAATTGTCTTTTATCCTTACACACTCAGTAGAACCTTACCAAAGCAGACTGATTTCAACTGTGTTGTGGGCTCTAAATAGAAGGGCTTATTTATGTTGGAGGCAGAGAGGCAAAAGGGGTCAGTAATGCCCCTTTCTCAGACTGAGTAGTGGCCCTTTAGCCTTCACCAAAAGATGGGGGGCTGTGTCCACCAGAGGGCACTCCCCATGAGGGCCATTGGCAGCAGGACTGTGGAGTAGTCCAAGAAGATGAGACTAGAGAGGAAGGTCATAAAAGAGCTTGATCCCAAATCCACAGAAGTCCCCCAAATATGCAAGAGACTATTTAAGGGGGGGGGGCAGACAACTGCAGGGAGGAAGTTTGAAGTCATGTCACTCTAAGAGACAATGTGACTTCAATTTGAACCTAGGAGTGAATAAGGGCTGGACACCTGGTTACCATTTCAAAGTAGTTCTTTGATGCTTCCTTGTATTTTTCCACTCATTAAGGCAAGCTCCAACTACCAGGTCGTAGAAGAGCATAATCATCATTTCTTAGTTCCAAGTTCTCCTGGTAGTGAAACAGATACATTCTTATTCTCAGGAGGAGAATCTAGGCAGCGTGGTGTATGCTGAACAAGTGCCAACTGCAGAGACTACGACTCTTCTGTTGGCTTTCGTTAATCTTGCCCACCCACTTATGAATTAAAAGGAAGAAGTGTGCATGTGTGTGTGCATGCATGAACTGTGCATATATGCATGTGCATACACGCATTACAGTCTACAATAAGAGGTATAGGAGGAAAAATGTACTACGTTAGAGTACTATAACCTTTTTTGGCAGTTTCATATAACCAATGAATTGTTACTTCTTTCAAATTTTTAAAGTCTTAAGTTTAATTGACAAAAGTTAATGAACAATGGAAGAGCAACATAAACACTCAGAATTATTACCCAGAACATCTCGTACTTATCAATTTATGCAGGATGACTGGCCCTCTCAGAACAACTCATTAAAGTGGAGAACTGGACTTTAAGCCCGTAATTCTTTCTGGAAGACCAGTCCTAGATGTCACTGACTAATTGGGCTAATTGGAAGAGAAAAATTGCACAAAATGTTCCTTCAACATATACATTAATTTGCTTTTATTTTCAGCTGAGTCCTTCGTATCTAATTGTGTTGATTTGTAGTTCTGAATAAATGAAAAATTCTAAGGGAAAAACGTTTATAAAGGGTAATTCCAAAGGAAAATAAAGATAAAGAAGAAGAAGAAGGTCAAAAGTGCTATAAAATCTAACATATTTTTCTTTTGACAACCTGTTTTAAGATACTACAATCACTTAAAACTCACTAAAAATATCATCTCGAACACTCTTGGGAACCGAGAACTGCGTGTCCCAAATTATTGTCAACATGACAGAGAGCTTTTGCTTTGCTGTAAGGCAGTTCCCAACTGACAAATGAGTTGTGCTCGAAAAGTTCTTTTGAAGTTAATTGTTCAGAACTCAGGCCAGCTCACAAAAGAAAATTAACCCTAAATGTTCCTTGTTTTAGTTTCCTCAGGCTATCATACCGAGTACCACAGACCAGGGGGACTTCAACTCAGGAAGGTACTGTCTCACCGTTCTGGAGGCTGGAGGACCAAGACTGAGGTGTTGCCAAGTGGGTTCCTCACTGAGGGCTTGAGGAAGAGTCTGCTCTGTGCCTCTCGCCTAGTTCCAGGGGGTTGCTGGCAATCTTCGGCATCACATTTCTGCCTTCATCTTCACATGGCGTTCTCCCTGGGTGTATATATGTCCAAATTTCCCTTTTTTATAGGACAGCAGTCATACCAGATGAGGAGTCCACCCTGCTCCAGCACAGCCTCATGTTAACTAATTATATCTGCAACCACCTTAGCTCCAAATGAAGTCACATTCTGAGGTAATGGTTCAGTATATGAATTTGGGGGGTGAAGGACATACTTCAACCATAACACCCCCAAAGTGCCCTGTGAGCAGAATATTGAAAACACTGCTTCTGCCAGAAGGACCAAAGGGGGCAGCCACTCCCCTTTCTCGGGCCAGAGTAGCGGCCCTTTAGCTATCACCAAAAGATGGGGTAGGGGTGTGGTATCAGGAACTTCCCTGGGCTCACAGCTCTTCTGCACCAGAGATGAAGGGAGGGAGAGAGCAGAGCTGAGCCTATCCAGCCCCCATGGCCTGTGAGCTCCCCATTAGCCCAGCAAGTCAGGGTACTAAAGAAGAATGGGAGTCCCCTCTGAAGGCACTGGTTCCCAGTGGAGATGCAGCAAGATCCCCTGGCTGGCCTGTTGAAACAGATGCCAGAGCCACAGGGCCAGTTTCTTATTCAGTAGGTTTGGCATGAGGCCTGGGGAATGGCATTTCTAATAAGTTCCCGGGTGAGGCCGATGCTACTGGTCATGCACTACCATTTGAGAACCTCTGTCTTGAAAGACACATTATTGAAATCAGAGCAGGTTTAAAAATAAACAAAAAATGCACCTCCTTGGAAAAAACTCGAGAAGAAGAGGGACTACAGTGGGTAGAGGGGTGGTCTCCCCCAAAGACAAGCTCGCCAGGAGCCCGGGGCTATGAGCTGATTTGGAAAAAGGGGTTCTGCAAAGGTCATTAAGGATCCAAGGTAAGATCATCCTGGATTAACCAGGTGGCTTTAAATCCAATGACACATGTTCCTATAAGAGACAGAAGAAGACCCAGACCCAGATGATGGAGGCAGAGAGTGGTGTGGCACTACCACAGGCCAAGGAATGGGAGGAGCCCCCAAAAGCTGGGGGTGGAAAGGAAGGCTGCCCCCTTGTACCTTGTGTTTGGAGGCCTCAGAGGAGGTGTGGCCCTGTTGACACTGTGACAGAGAAATGTCTCTCGTTTCAAGCTCCCGAGTCTGTGTTAACTTGTCAAGGCAGCCCCAGGAAACTAATACAGGGAGATTGTTTGACTAAAGATTAAATAAGCCTAAACTAATCTACAGACAAGGCCATTTTCCTAATTTTTCCCAGAGATGGATAAATCACAAATTAATACCAGTCATCCTTCTGCAGTCTCTTACCCTAAAATTAACATGCTTCCAGTGAAATAATATTACATTACATAGAGAATTTGTGGAACATTGTTTCAATAGCTAATAAAAATATGTTCCATTGAGGAGCAATTTTACCTATTGAGTAAATTATATTCCTAACATTTTGCATACAGGCAAAGAACCATGAAACCACACAAGGATGGAGACAGGAGATGCCCCAGCTGGTGGACCCCCAGCTAGGCCCCACTGCTCCTAAAGTAGACTCTGGCATACAACCTGCCTCTCTGAGGGTGAAACAGGGTCCAGTGGAGCTGAGAAGCCAGAGAAATACCAGCCACTGATGGAACCGAACACAGAGAGAGTGGTGTGACCACCACAGAGAAGAGGAGGAGGGCCTACGGAGCCTTCAGAGAGCTCAGAGGTGGCCATGCCTGGTGAAGACAGCAGGAGACAAACAGGCCAGAGGGCAGGAACAGAGGAAACTAAACCCATCTGCACCAAAGCCACCGTGCCATCGTGAATGCTGTCTGGAGACAGTCCTCGTCCAAACCCATCAGCACTCCCCACACTCACCAGTCAGGGATACCTGGATCTCATAGCCCCCCAGAGAACATGACATATGGGACTGGGCAGGTCCTGGGTTAATCATGGGACTCATTTTGGAAAAAATGAACTTACTTCTAGAGGACATTCAAGAGTAGCCCCAAGTGAACACAATAAAATGACAAAGACCTGAGTTTAAGTAACCATACACGAATAGAAGAACCAGCACCACCTCTGAGCAAAAGTCTCCACATTCTATGGGCTGGCACCATCCCATCTGCCTTCTAGAAGCAGAGTTTCTGGAAAAATCTATCACCAAAGACTATTCGTAAATACAAATCACCTAAGCAGAGACTGTACTATCCTGCAGTTAGTCATTAGTGCCTTACAGGGAAGCAAATTGCAGCCTAGGTGGCCATGGAGCACAGAGGAGGGTCAGCAGAACCTGAGAGAAGCCCCCCAGTCCAGACAGGGCCAGAAGAGGAGCTCCTCCCAAACCATGGGGCCATGAACTCACTGCCTGAGAAGGGACACAACTGGACAGCACATCTGTTTGTGTGTCTCAATAAATACATGAGCAACACATACATCTAATGTAATATAGTATTGATGATAGAGCTGTATTATTAGTATTGTATTGTGTCTTGTGTATGAATATAATGTGTGATGTTAATATATTACACACTGCATACATTATATATGTAAGAAGTAATACATATTACATGTAAACATGTATTGCATGCATATTAATAAATTACCCCTACTGCATATATTATTCTATCTCATAAATTATTTATATATATTTATAAGTGTGTGTGTGTGTGTGTACATATGTCTCCATCTCTATCTATGTGTCTCACTCCAGAATGCAGCCCTAATTGCTCTCAACACACCCCTTCATCCATCTTCATAAAGTTGTATATGGGAGGCCCTATTCAACTACTATAGAGAGAGGTCCTGAGTGTGCCTGGCAGACATGGTGTCATGAGATTTACATCAGCCTGGTTATGTGATGTGACTCCCTGCTCTGTACCCAGAAGTGGGAAAGAACCTCATAGCTTCAGTGCCATTTCTGAGTTGGAAGTTCCTAAATTCCCTTCAGTATTTGTCCAGACAAGTCAAGTAGTGATCCGGAAGGTCCTGCTCACTCTGCTGACTTTCCAGATGGGTTTCTCCAACCCTTCATCACATTTGACTTTTCTTTCTTGCTCCAATTCAGACAAGCCCTTGGGCATGAGATGAGACAGGGATGCCTCCTCACTGCCCCACTAGGACCTTGTCTTCTCCATCCATTTCCTCTGAGGAGTGCACACACAGGATAAGTGGTGCCACAGTGGGGACAGTCGGGGCAATAGAGTGCTGTCTGCCTTCACCCCAGGAACACCTGACTGCCCTCCGCTTGCTCTGCTGGCCCTCCAGCATGCATAACTATATCCTACGGCAATTATTGGACCTAAACCAATCTCCAGTGAAAGGAAGAACAAGTTCAAAGACCACTGTGCCCACACAAACCACTTCATGGCTAGGTCAACACTCAAAGCGAAGAATTAAAAACACAAATTTCAAGAGAATGATTTCTTCCTCTCTGTCTCTACAGCAGAGCTCTAATAGTTGTTTTTCTTGCACGTAATTTTTCCTAGTAATTAAAAATGATGGCACTGTATGTAAATGGCCTAAAATCTCAATGATAGAGAGGGTGTTTGTGTCTCTTGTTTATAAATGCCATCAGTTTCCTGGCACTGAAGGAACTCAATTTACTAAAACCAGCAGAAAGCGCTTATATGATAAACCTACTGTACCATTTTTCCTTAGAAACATTTGTAATCTACTCTATCAGAGATGGAGATTTCCTATTAAAAATATATCAACACCCTCATAAAGGCCATTTTCCCCCTTGCAATTTATTCTGAGTAATAACATCCAAGCCACAAATTTGTTGACAATCAATTTTTGTTTCTCCATGCAATTTGGCTGAAGAGTATCTGTTTCTTAGTAACAGAATGGCTCCAACACAACATAACATTCAATTACCAGGTGCAGTGACACTGCACACCCCGCAATGACTCCTGGCTTGTGGTGACATTATCTACAAAGCACCACTGGCGCTAAACCCTAGGTCTTGCAAGGGCTTGCTGTTGTACTTTAAATGGGTTTAATTGACTCCAAACATGAGTAATGTAAGTATTGAGCCTCAACTACATCATGAAAAATGTCTCCTGGATAAAAATGTGTGAAAGAGTCACTTAGATGTTGGTGAGGGGCACCCTCTTGATCATGTTTTTCATCACAGAAAATATTGGAAGGCAGGAAACCATTGAGTCTAGCAGCTTAAGTAAAGAAATCCTATGATAGGGATACTTGAGGCTGCCTCTCACTTCATTCTGGAAGGTTGCTGGGATGGACTGCTGTAATTACAGCTTTTCCCCCCCACTTCCCCTTCCTCCCAGTTTCTTCCAGTAACAGGATTCCTTGTGGGGAAACTCTTTCCAATCAATGTATTTAAGACTCATGACTCAAGCTTGGTCCATCTAAGAAACACAAGCCCCTGACCACAGTGATTAATTACTTCAAGAACAGACCCACACTTAGGTCAGAGAAGTCAGTCCACCTCCCCCCACAGGGACTTTGTGGGAATCATCAGAAAAGAGACTCTCCTTGCATTGCTAGCTTCCTCACTGGGAAGACGTGAGCCCAGGTGTGCTGGCAGCCATCTCTGACAACACATAGAGAACCTACCTGAGGAGGAAGAAATTCAAAGTGGAGAGGCAGCATCCTAATGTGACTGCATGTGCCCCTCAAACCTAGGTACCCATAGATATAGGAAACAAAAGTTAATTTGAGCTGTGTTTCTGTCACTTATAGCTCAAAATTGCTTCACACAGATCCTGAGTTAAAAACATAACGTGTACCTAGGCTAAAACAAAACTCCTGTTTCTGCTACCCACAACACTTCTGACACCAAATGTGTAGGTTTTACGTACCAAGAAAAGCTGAGACTAGCTATCTGGCATTAGCACAGACCCCACAGATCAAGGGCTGAGTCCCACAAGACCACCTCCACTTTAGACATCAACTGAAAGTCTTGGCCTCTGGTATTTATCACCAACTGATCGGCTATAAATGAAGTGTTCCCATGACCCCCTCAAATTCAATAATTTGCTAGGAACAGATGACAGAACTAAGGAGTGTTTTATTCACTATTTGGGAGTTTATTATAAAGGATACAACTCAGGAACAGCCAAATGGTAGAGATGCACAGGGTGACGGATAAGGGGGAGGCAGGGAGAGAGATGTCCACACCCTCGCTGGGCAGACCACCCTCCGTGCACTTCGATGTGTTCACTAACCCAGAAGCTTTCTGAACCCTGTTGTTCAGTGGTTTTATGGAGGTTCCATTATGTAGGTATGGTTGATGAAATTATTAGACATTGGTAGTTAGTTTACTCTCCAGTCCCTCTTTGTTCCCTGGGAGTCAGGGTTGAGGCTGAAAATCTCACCCCTCTAATCACAGGGCTGACTTCTCTGGCAACCAGCCCCATCCTCCACAGTCACCTGATTAGCATAAAACCAAATATGGTTAAAAGGGCTTTATGATGAATAACAAAAGATGCTCCTTTTAGTTCTACAGGGCTCTTAGGAGGTCTGTGCCAAGAACTAGGGGCAAAGACCAAGTATATACTTTTTTTATTATATAATGTCACACTATTGCATAGGCAAATCTTGTATTTTTAAAGATGACACCTTTTGAAGCTTGGGTTGTCAGCTAAGCTTGAATGTATACAAAGATTTTACTTTTTTCATATTTTGTTTTTATTTTTGTTTTTATCTTGTTTTATTGGTGCTCTAGGAATGTTAAGATACAAGAGGACAAGCATCAATTGGACATAAATTATCTCAAAAGGCATTTTTTATTATTTTTTTGTATATATTTTTTATTTGAGTTCGATATGCCAACATATAGCATAACACCCAGTGCTCATCCCATCAAGTGCCCCCCTCAGTGCCTGTCACCCAGTCACCCCAACTCTTCACCCACCTCCTCTTCCACCACCCCCTGTTCATTTCCCAGAGTTAGGAGTCTCTCATGTTCTGTCTCTCTCACTGATATTTCTTAAACCAAGTTCTAAGGAGGCAAGAGTTCCCAGTGATGGTGTTGGTGAATAGGATATGTGCTCTGTGTCTGGACATTCGAGTCACTGGCCACCCAATGGCCTTCTCTGTCACTGTTGTCCAGGGGCCTGAAGTCTGTGGAGAATCAAGAAGGTGTTGGCTTATCATCAGGATCTGACCTGGTCACATAAGGAAAGATGGTCCCCATGGCAGAAGTTCCTGGCACATGAACCATGGCTCATGGTATCTGGAGGCTAGTTTCTCACCATCTCGCTATTAATAAGATAATTGCTACATTTCCCTCTCTGACATGAATAATTTATTTGTGGCAACTCTCCTTGAAATCTCATAACAAGTACAAAAACTCTTTCTTATTTAAGAAAGTTATTTTGGGAAGTTTTGGGAGACAGGGGTTTCAGCAAAAAATAAACTAAGAGAAATCAAATGGAAAGGCGTATGTCAATTCAACAAATGTATATTCAATGGCTCTTTCAAGAAAAACATTATGCTGCGGGAGGGTGCAAGGGAGGAAGACACCCAGAGAAGTGAGCCACAACCCTGTCCCCACCGAGTGTACAGTTCAGATGGGACATAAAGGAAGGGGATCAAGCAAGGGAGAGAAGATAAACACGCATCTAAACAGCAAAATATGCCATAAGAAAAACAAAAGATGGCTAAAACATGGGTAATATTTAATTAAGGGGAAGATAGGGATTTTTCAGATGCATTTAGGTATGCATTTCCCAAAGTTCATCCTATGAAACATGAACCCAATGAGATGCACTTGAAGAAAGGGTTCTACGGTCAAAATATTTTTTGGGAATGATGATTTCCATTCTACCACTGTTATCCCACGTTAGAAATTCATATATATTCTACTTTATTAAAGGCTCTGACAGTCCTACTGCAAAGAAACCTATTTAACTTTAACACAATATTTCCCAAAGTTATCTGACTACAGGTACTAAGGGAGTTTTCCATGGAAAATACTGTATAACATGCTTAGGTGTATCACCTAGGGAAAGACTCGTGATTTCATTGTGCAAATCCAGACATTCCAAAAGATTGGATTTCTTTGAAATCCTGCAGATTGTTGCCTCAATTGTTGGCTTCAAACTACTCAGTAAATCTGCTTTGTTCCACCAGAAAATAAATGAATGAATGATTGAAAGGATGAATGAACAAATAAGTATCATGAACTTTCCAAAGAGATGGTACATATTCTATTAAAATTTCAGATGTGTTTAAAATTTGACAGGTGCCATAAATAGCAAAGAATGGGTATCTTCAAGTTTTTGCTTAAAAAAGGATTATACACACATATGTATATATATATATATATATATTTCACATGCATACATTTGCATATTTCATCTGTCATGTGTAGTAGATATGCACATACATACCTATATACATGCATTTATGTATATACCCCCTTTAAGTGCTCACTGTGATCAATAGATAAGCAGTTTCAAATTCATGTGGTTTTTAAAAAATTATCAAGATATGTCTTAACCCACTGTTCTTACTGCAAATGGCCAAGCCCTCATTTCAAAGAGGAGAAAGGGAAGTGGAAAGGGAGAGAGGGAAGCATCAGATGAAAGACTGGGGGTCACCAGGAACCTGGCCTGGGTCGGTTTTGAGAACCAAAGGAAGGCCAAACATTGACATGATCCAGAAGCATATGAGTGTTTATCACTGGACAATTGTTGTACATCTGTATGATGCTGCTACCCTCATCTCTGAGCCATCTCTGATTCCACAACCCTGCTTGGAATCCCCCTGAGTATTGGAACTCATTCAGGTTCTCTCAAAAGTACTTGCTCAGCATATCACCCAGAGAGGGGGTTACTCAGAATAGCCAAGCACAGATGCTGGCCTTCCTAGGATCTCCAGACAATAAAGTGATACTTTGGAGCCTGGGATTGAGTGAGGGTCCTAATGCTTGCTCCTTCTTACCTATAGATTAAAAGCAGAGGGGGAAATGGCCACAATGGGGATCAAGGAATCAGCTCCTCACATAAAACAGGATTGAAGAACAATTTGAGCTAAAGCTCCAGTGAGGCTTCTCTCTCCCATGCTAGACCCTGAGACTTATTCAAGGAGGTGCAGGACCACAGGCCTACCCCAGATGCTCATCATTGCACAGAGACAGTATGAGAACGAGAGAGAAGGCAACTCCTCCTAGGCAAACTCTGAGCAGTAGGAAACAGGAGGCAGGAGAGCTGGTACCAGCCACTACACCAGAGCCAGAGAACTTTCCAGATACAAGCAGAGCCCTTGAACTCTGCCCTCCCCAACTCAAATGGCAGACATAGACAATAGCTATCCAGTTCCCATCCTAGGTGATGCCTCCTCCCTAGGAGCCCATCAGCTGGGAAAGAGGATCCAGACTACTTCCTCAACACACACACCCTTTGAGAGGATCTCTCTGGAAACCCAAACTAGGGGAGAAGGTTCTTACATCGACCTACATAAATATATCAGCAACACAAGTGCATTAAACCTGTACCCTACAGAATTTTATATTCAAAAGAACATACCTCTACCTAATTGGCAAGAAAATGATTCAATATCTTTCATGTAGAGATGATCATCTCCAGATGGATGGATTGGATCACTTCTCAAGAATTATGTTTCCCTTAGCCTTGCACTGAATTTCAGCTACAGTAAGTTATTAGGAGATGGGTTTTTACTGTAAAACCCATAGGGCAGGGTCTCAGCTCTGTAAAACACCCAACAACATTTGCATACTACATTTAGCAGAGTGCTATTATAAGATCAAGAAATTTTGTAGAGTCTCTATATTATGCAATCCAATGTCTGACTTATCTTACATTTTGTCCCTTTCCAAGTTAGCAGGTGTTCTTTGCTTTTTGGATGGCTTCAGGTCACATGTTTGAGATTCACTTTTCTAAGTTAAAATAATTAAGCTTCATTTCTGGGTTTCACAGGATTCAAACAGAGCATCTGAAACAGATAGGAGTTAGCTTTCTCTGAACAATTTTACAGGAAGACTTAATGAGTAACAATCAACTGGAACTAATACTTGATCGATCAATTGAGGTGATAAACAGTAATAAAGCAGGAGCACAGCCCAGAAGCCCATGCCAGGAACCTAAAACTATTGACAAAACAGATAGGAAATGTAAAACACTTTGAATCAATACCAGATTTGGCAGTTGAATAAGCGTTTGACTAATGCATCTTATCAGTTGTAAATCAGCTTTGAACTGCTATAAGATGTCATAAGACCATCTGAGGCAAAATTGAGGGGGGGAAAAGCCTAAATCCTCCCTAAAAAAAATCATCATATTTTATGGCATTTGTATTAGAATTATTTCTAGAATAATGCAATTTCACAGCTATAATTCAAACTAGGTCTTAGTCTATTGGTTTAACTGCAGCATAGCTAAAATTTAGAAGTTTTTATAGTGTTCAATCCCATAATGGTGTTAGAAAACTTAGAGAAAATTCAATTATAGTACAGGAGACTTTTGTTCCTTGTTTCTCCTTTCACAATGGACTTCTTTTGGAGACCAACTAAATAAGTAGCAGTTTCCAAATTTCTAACCCAACATACATAAAAATGGAGTGGTTTACTAATCCAGAAGCACTGTCAAGGGATGCAGAGATTATTAAATGCAGCATAGGAATATCACAAAAAAAAATAATTCTCTAAAAGACTAACTCTTGCTCAGGTAAAATATATCTTGATCCTGGCATAGTTTTAAATATATCACATGATGAAATAATTATACACATTCCTATAAATACACATGGCATCAGAAAGAATCTGGAAAGCACCGGGTCATGCCATTGGCTAGAGGTCTCACCTTTTATCTTGAAGGAACAATTAGAAGGAAGAAGCACTGGGCCCCCAGGATGATCTGAAAAACAAAGATGGCTATGCACCTGGCAGCTATGTCAAGGGGCACCTACAGCCCCCCAAATGGGCAACTGGCTGCTGGTGTTTTGGTTTCTTGGAACAAATAAGAGGAATTACAGGAATAGCTAAGGTTCAGTTTTAGAGATGATCTAATCAAAATGTCTCAGTTTGCTCCAAGAAAATGAGATCCAAAGAAATTAAATGGTTTGCCCAAGATCAGAGAGCTAATTCTAGGTGAGCTCCCTAGAGCTCAGCCTCCCATTTCCCAGACCCTGATGGCTTATCCTACACCAGGGCCAAGCATGGCCTTCTCTCCTGGGATGGGCATCCCCTTATCACAACCTTCTCTCCTCCAGGCTGTGGATGTTGTTGGCTGGCTGCTTTGGCAGGAATCACAATAGCACCTGGCCATCATATCTGAAGGGGAACAACGGGATCTCAGGATGATTTGGTCAGTTCTGGAATAGGTCTTTGTAGGATTCCACTGAGAAGTAGGTTCCAGTGTGTCACATTTATTAATGTTGGTCTTGAAGTTTCTGCATACAGTCTTTATTAATATACATACATTATGCATCATGCCTTGTTTTTGAGCTGATGTGCCAAGAACCAAGGGCTGCAACAGCACAGAGGACGGCTTCAGTCACTGTGAGCCGACCAGGCAATGACCTGCGGCCTTCAACTATGGTCTCATCATTCCTACTGTGAGACTGTATAAAATAGATTATTTAGAAATCAAATATTTAAGAAAGGACATACATAGCAAATAGGAAATATGCAATAGATTTGTTTAGCCCATTCACAAATCTAAGTTTCCTTCTTGGAGTTGGCCTGGGACGGGGGCGGGGGGACACATTTATGCAAATTAGCATTGTGCTAAGAAACTTGATTTATTTCAAAACCAGAAGATTCCATTGCTCTTGGTGAACTTTAGAAATTTTCTTTAAGGGAATAATTTGTTTGCTATTGTACTGAATGATGTTATATCTTCTCTGTGTGTGTGTGTGTGCGCGTGTGTGTGCATGCACACACACGCGCACACACATTGATTTAGGCTTACAGCCTCTCATCCTCACTAGTGATTTTTATTAGTTTAGTTTCATAAATATTTAAGAACATTTGTAAGTCAAATCCATTTTTTGTTCTTAAGAATGCTTCATGTCGGGATCCCTGGGTGGCGCAGTGGTTTAGCCCCTGCCTTTGGCCCAGGGTGCGATTCTGGAGACCCGGGATCAAATCCCACATCAGGCTCCCAGTGCATGGAGCCTGCCTATGCACCCTCCCTCTGCCTATGTCTCTGCCTCTCTCTCTCTCTCTCTCTGTGACTATCATAAATAAATAAATAAATAAATAAATAAATAAATAAATAAATAAATAAATAATTTAAAAAAAAAAGAATGCTTCATGTCTTAGAAATTAAATAATATATTTTAATTTTTTTATTTTCTTGTGTTACGCTCTATTTCCTGCAAGTGTAGCTACCACCTGTGACCATACAACACTATGACAATAGCACTGACTATACTTCCTCAATTGTACTGTGACTCATTCATTCCATAACTAGAAGCCTGGATCTCTCACTCTCCTTCACTCATTTTGCCCATCCTCCCATTATTAAAATGCTGTATTTTTAAATGATTTTTTAACCATACACAGATATTGTATTAACCACTTAAAAGGGGAAAGTAATTATAACAAGTTTGTTTGCATTCCATTAGAATCAGATATGTGAAATGAACTATATCCCAGCAACTGCTTCTAGCAGAATGCCCTGGGATGGATCAGTAAAGAAGAGCTACTACCTGTGGTACCATCAGATTTCCATTGGCCTTCTCATAATCCCAAAATAGTGTCATTTTCCTTTCAAATTCTGAGAACTGACTGGTGGATCAGGCATGATTATGGCTGTCAGCAGAAGCAGCTTCAGCTGACATTCCTGCTGCACTCACTCACGGCTGGAGCCTGGGCCATGCTTCCTTTAATTCCAGATGGCATTCTTTCTCCTTGGTCTTGAAATTTTGTCCATGATGGGTCAGTTTCTCAGATACAAGAATCTAATAAAGATAAATAAGCTTTTCAGTTCTGGTTCTGCATATTAGACTCACCTTTTTTACATCCTTGGTTAGCACTGATTCCTACTTACTGGGGTCAGAGAACTGAGTAACTAACTTTATCAAATTGCTGGTGCTATGGAAATCTGGCAATAGTGGGAATCTGATGACTAGCCCATCAGGCAAGTCATCCTAGAAGAATATAATTTCGTAAAGATGATATTAGGCATCAGACTTTGTTTTCTGTTTTTTACTCCTAATCAAATGAATGAATGATCCAATGCTCTTTATTGAAGTCAACCAACAGACCAACATGAAAGAAATGAAAACACCCAAAGCTGCTTCATGGTGAAGGCCATCCTTGCTTCTCACAAGCTTCTGTCTGCCCCCTAATCACAACTTCCAGCTCTCACTTAATGATCTCGCTCCTACTGGTTGGGTTGATATTCTCTGGAGGCCCCACTAACTCCTACCTCTGCACTTGTCCTAGAGCACCTGGGGAGCACAACAGTGCAATAGGCCATGGGCATCCTGGTGGACCCATGGTCTACACCATGGGCCCTCATTTGAATGCACTCCTCTGATCTCCTTCAGGGGACTTCAGTAAAATTCAGAAGAGATCACCACAGACTGCAGAAGAATGGAAAGCTTCCTAGAGAAATCTGAATGTGAACTGGGTCTTGAAACGTGGTTAACTAAAATGACCTCCCTTAATGTCAATAGCGCTTCTGTTTTTCATCACCCTTCCCCTACAAGGAGCCTTTTTAGGTTTTTCCTAATCACCCTTCTCCAGACATTTTAGCATCTGTGTATCTCGTTACACACTATGACCCTTTAAAGGTAATACCTAAAAGTTTTTTCATTCCCCATCCTGAGAATCAATTTTTGCCTCCTTTGGGGAAAAATCATCGTAGGGAATGCACATCACGTGTGTTTCTCTTGTATAAATGAAATTCTTCTGCTATCTTATCCTTTGTTGGTAGACAAATTCCCCTTCCAGAATGATATTTTTCAGTGTGGGTTGCTTAAGAGAATGTTTGAATCCTCTTAGGGGAAAAAATGGAAGCCTCCCAATAAATGAGTCCTGAGATGGTAGAAGAGGTGACACTTCATCTCTGCCATGCTTTGGGTTTTTTTTTTTAAACATTTTTATTTATTATTTGACAGAGAAGGAAAGAGAGAGAATAAGTAGGTGGCATGCCAAGCAGAGGGAGGGGAAAAGCAGACTCCCTGTTGAGCAGAGCCCCGCACCCCCAACGCAGGGCTCTATTCCAGGGCCCTGGGATCATGACCGGAGTGGAGGGCAGATGCTTAACTGACTGAGCCTTCCAGGTGCCCCCATGCCTTGCTTTTTATATCTAGACATCAAGGAGTCCAGATGTCTTAGAAGGTTAGGAGGATGCCCCTGAATCATGAGGAGAACTTGGGCAGTGGGAAGAATGACCTTCCTAGAGCAGACATTACCTAGAGATTGAGAACATTGTTTGGTGAGCTAGATTATTACTTCATGTCACTCTCTGTTTATCCACATTTGCTATGTCTGAATTCATGAGTAAGAGTAGGAAAGTGAGCTGAGAAAGTAAGATGGGAGAGTGGGCCTGTAATGACACATTCAATGGGACCAGAGAGGACTATTCACTCCTTTCCCTGAAGCAGTATAGACAGCTTCATAAAGGAGATGGAAACTAAACACCACTTATGTCTCAATTTTGCATAGAACTAGCAAGTGCTTATATCCTTGGCCTTAACTGACCCACACTAGCTTGCCTCCTTCCTTCTTTACTTCTCCCCTCAACAAATATTTGAGTGTCAAGGATTTGTGAATACTATAAAAAAGCAAACATCAAGACTGATCCACTTTTTCCCCCAGAGAGCCTGCAGCCCACTGAAAAAATGCGGATGATGTGATTAGTAGAATTGGTGAGTAGAATTAAGTATAAGTTTCCCTAGAACATTTGCTCCAGCCTCGCACATTGTGACTCACTGAGAGACATTCATAGTCTGTTGTTTTTGAGAATGAACTCCCCCTTTGGGGAACTTAATCTCATTTGTACTTCCAAATTCATTGTTTTGAGGAGCAGAATCAAGTGGCTTAAAGTCAAGCTGCTACCTAAATTAAGGCCTCTCCCCTCCTTTAACTCTCCCCACAAAATTAGTGATTACAATCAAAGAAACAATTACCTTTTATAAGATTTGCTTTTAATTAACCTGTTTGTTCCTCCCTGGAAATGCTGCTACTAAAAGCGCGTCTAATGAGTCCTGCTGCTCTGGTACCTGCAAGAATAGACAGGCAATGAACAGATGGCCTGATGGTTCCTTCATCCTGGACACCTTCAATCTCAAGAAAGTCAAGTCTACTCACGTGATCCTGGGAAGTGGGGCTTGCTCCAGACAGCTTTTGAGGACACAAGGTTGTCCAGAGAACAGGCAGTGGAGGCTAGTCCTGAAAGATGGAAGAGGCTCAGTGAGAAAAGCTGAAACTTTTTTCCTGACTAGTTCTTAAAAGTATTATGCCAGCTTCATAAGCTGTTGTCATGACATTCTCCCAATCTGCTGACCTTTTCACATCATTAGAACAAACCTGAGTCAATAGATCCCCTTGAGCCAGCCTCCATAGCCGACCTCAGCCACACAGCCACCGGGCAGGAGTCTGCTAAATCTACTTTTTCTGTTTAGAAGTTACAGAGGCTGGCACAGTGGCTAGCCTGCTGAATGATTCTTCAAGAAACCCAACGCTTAAAATCCATTTTTTTAATAATAAATTTATTTTTTATTGGTGTTCAATTTGCCAACATACAGAATAACACCCAGTGCTCATCCCGTCAAGTGCCCCCCTCAGTGCCCGTCACCCATTCACCCCCACCCCCCGCCCTCCTCCCCTTCTACCACCCCTAGTTCGTTTCCCAGAGTTAGGAGTCTTCCATGTTCTGTCTCCCTTTCTGATATGTCCTACCCATTTCTTCTCCCCCCCCTCTATTCCCTTTCACTATTATTTATATTCCCCAAATGAATGAGACCATATAATGAAAGTCCATTTCTTATCCTATAGAAGCTTGCCTACTGAACGCTCCTGCACTGTCGAGACCTCTCTCCAGCAGACCTGAGCTGTAACAGATTGTCCTAAAGCCCATACTCCATAGCCTCCTCCAAATGACTATCACCAAGTCACAGTCCTCTTTCGTAGAATCTTTCAACACTCTTGCCTTCTCAATAGAAGGGCAGAAGTGCTTAGAGCCAGAAGACGTAGGCATACAAGCATGTTTCAGTGGTATGGTTCCCAGATTTGAGATAGCTCAGCTTCCATTTTCTAGGCAACTCTGTCAGGAAGATTAACCATTAACTTTATCCTTTATTCTTAGTTGATCTCAAACTGTTTATCAAACTGGCCGCTAATGCTGGAGATGAAATTGGTCTCCAGCCTTGAAGAGAAAATTCCTTTGGAACATTCTGAATTCTTGAGTCCTCCCAGGGCAGCTGCCAGGTTTCAGAAGAAATTGACTTGGAGACTGCTCCCTCCCAGTCTTCAAAGTCCTTCTGGTAACTGGCCCTTCTGGCAACTGGCCACTTGATAGTTTTCTCCCCTACAGTTATAAGTAAGTCACTCCCACAGCACGAAAAAAAGAATCAACTAATTAAAAGTATATCTCTCATTTGTCCTTTAGGAAAGTTCCAGAATTCTATCAGACCCCTAAATTCCAATAGTTCAAATTTTAAAAAAGTGTATTACCACTTAAATGAATCACTTCACAAAAACATGATACAGACTACTTTTCTTTGATAAATTTCTCCATCATCTTGTATTTTTCAAAGATGAGGAAAGAGCCTCCATTAAATCCCATTTTATTTAATTTGAGCTCAAGTTTAAATGTGGTGGTTTCCTTAGAAACTACTGCAACCTGAAACTTGTATGGCCAGCTTCTAGTTACAAACTCAAGGTTATCTATGAACGTAAGTTTTAAAATAATATTGAAATAGAACTTAAAAACTGAGATTCTAGTGTTTTTATACTAAGAACTTTTTAGTAAAGAAATGAAAAAGATAAGGAAATAAAGTTTTGCATATGACACTGAGTATGCTGCTTCATAAAAGCCATCCCTCTGAAATGGGTTATATACGTAACTGAACGTGCTGATGTCTCTTGAAATTTGCTGAGAATAAATTTGAAATTGCATTTCCATGTAAGTAATTGCCTATCTTCTAGAGCAATGGTTCCTAACTTTTTCAAAGATCTTTTTTGAATACCAAGAAATTTTAGCAAGAACTCCCACATGATTGGAAATATGCAGAATACATGTGGAGAGAGGCTCACAGGTCTTTGCATTAATTCCACAGTCCCTCAAGAGTCTGGGTCCCACCAGCTGGTTTCCACTGATCCTGTACTGTGATAGCCATAAAATTATCCAGAAATGACTGGCCCTATGCAGACATTCTAGAACAAGCTCGCAGCTCACATTAAAACTTCAGAGATCACTGTGCCTATACCAGACTTGCCTATACCAGAAAACAAATGTCCTCCATTTTTTCTTTTAGTCTCAATATGTAGTCTACTATTGATGTGTTACACCCTGTAAATTTACCTTTCTAGTACTCTCTAATCAAATCTAAAAACCATTTACCTTCTTCTCAAGCATAGGCTTGAATGGTGAGAACGCAGAGAATTCAAGAAGGACCTTTCTATATGCAAATAATAAATGTGATAACTTATCATCCTCTCCATGGAGATGATTATCCACATAAATCTTAACGGTGCCACTGAGAGCTGCATTAAATCATCCCACTGCCCCGTTGCATTGTGGGTGATAAGCTGGCATTTTTATATATTTAACCCTACTGCACTTTGGCAGGAAATCACACCCTGTTTGTATGCAGGAATCTCTGCAAGAAACCTAGGCCAAAAACTAACCACGCCCAGCCTCACCTAGTTTTGGAGCACAGGAACGCAGTCATTCTGCTTCCCAATCCCTTATGCCCCAAAGGTTGCTTCTACGATGAACATGTTGCTCTTTCAAGAAAGATTTTCTAACCTCCACACTCTCTGGAAGATTTTCCCCTGACAAATGGGAATATTGCGGGTTCTTGCTTAGAAATTGTTCTTCCTCAGCCTCTAGCATGCCTCACAACCTATGTATCATCCTGCATCAACCTTTGGGTCACAGAATCATAGACATTATCTGAGTGGCATGAATTCAGAGGATCCACAAACTTGGATGGGGAGAAAGGTACATCTTTATTTGCACTAAGTTCTAACTAGAATTTAGCATTTCCTTCAAATGTGAAAGCAGGCAACAAACCACAGTCATCCCAGAGACTTTATCACCATGAGAAATCACAGATATTTTCATTCACATTAAGGTTGCACAGATATCTCAAAATATTTACTGTCATCACTATTTTAAAGTTCAGGCAGCTGTTAGACCTGCCATGAGAGCTAGAGCTTGCATTTACAAGGTAACAAAGAAGCCTATATATATCACTAAATCACCAATTTGATACATATATTTGCTAATTATATTTTAACAAAATTGGTTGCTTTTACTGTGTATTTTATTTTTTGTAGTTAAAAACATTATTTGGAGAAAGGGTCCCTGGGCCTCATTAGATGGTCCAGGGCATAAAGGAGGGTGAGAATTCTTGCCTTGAATTGTCACTGCTGCTACTGCATCCTTGAAGACCCTGTGCTTGGCTCCATTGCTCTCAAAACCCCACCATAGGGCTCTCCCTAAAACCTACGAGCCCCCTGCTTGCATATATGGGGTTAGTACTGTTTGACCTCCACAAGCAAGACACATTCTGGGCAGAAGCTCTGCCCAGCAAGGCCCATCCCAAGAGTCATCCTTTATGGATTCTTTCCCAGCATCTTACTCTTAGGGGACATGGCGTGGACATAGCACACAAAACCATGCCTTTGCCCCTTCATTCATTCTGATCAATCGTTAAGAGGTCCTTAGAGAACATTTCATCTGCCTCTTAATTCCACAGTCAAGACAATGGAATCCCAGTTGCAAAACGACCTGCCTCAAAATCCCACAGCAAGTAAATTGCCCTGACTCCCAGGAAAGTTCTCTTCTGTACACTGTACATGGACAGATAACAACTAGAATTTACATTGTGCTTATTCCATACCAGGCACTGTTTTAAGTGCTTTACATATATTAATTCCTTTAGCAGTCATAATGAATCAATTAGGTAAGTTCTGGAAATATCCTCACTTTACAGATGGGGAAACTGAAGCCCAGAGTGGTGAAGGGACTAACTAGGTGACACAATTAGTAAATGATGGAGCCAAGATTCAAATCAGGCTCTTAGCCTGAAACTATCTGCCTCTCTAGTCAACCTCTACCAGGTAGTCTGAAATTGAAATAAAACACATATATCAATGCTCAATATGTCTGATGCGTAAGTACTGACAATAATAGTTATAATCACTTGTAGCAAGGTAGATACAAAGTACTATGGACAAAGATGAAGTAGATGGTAAAGGCCAGACTTTCAGGAGTGAGGAAATGAAAAGAAAACTGTAGCCCAAGTAGAAAGGAAGTCGAGCAAACCAACCCACATTTGCAATGACCTACCGGACGTCCCCAAACTCATAAGGTTGAAAACTCTACTTATTGACTCTTGCCCCCAAATTCATCCCTGCTCCTGTATTCCTTTATTCAGTGAAAGTTGGTACATCCAACTTCTTTTGCCTTCTTTCTTGTTCCATGCCTCCCATCTCACCCACAAACCCTGACAACCTGCCCCAGAAATATCTCCTACAATTCAAAATATGGCTCAAATACTAAATTTAATTCCTCCTCAAAATTAGCACCAGCTGACCAAAGAAAATCTGTATCAATGCTGGAAAATTGGAAAGGTTGAAAATGACATTCAAATGAGATTCAAGGACTTTCCAAGCAATATAGGGAAGTGAGGCCAGCCACAGAATAGGCTACTCTGGGCCCCCACTACTGTAAAAAGCAGGGAAACCCACTTGGGAACAACTGGGAATAAAGGCAGGGAGCCACCAGCAAGTCCTAGCTTGGAGAGCATGAGGGATGGGTTTTTGTTTTGCCTACCTCCCTTCCTTCTTTGAGGAAACTGTAACTCTCCCTTTGGGGCCCCTGTATATGGGACCTGTCCTATCCTAAACACAGAGGAAAGTGTGTGACCAAGCTAAGCCACACGGACTTCCTCCTGGGAATTCAACCTTGAGGTATACATGCAGGAGAGAAAGGAGTTAGCACTGAATCATCAGATTGAAAGCCACCCCCTGGAAAGGTGGTCCAGAAGCTCTTGTTTCTAAGATCCCTAGAACTGCACCATATCCCATCCTCCTGAGGCCCAGTGGCTCCATCCTCCTATGCTTTGTAACATAGATGTACACTATATACATCCTTCTACATGGATCAATATTTCCTAATCAGTATTAAAGAAGAAAAGAGCAAAAACAAAAGAGAATTCCTAAAAGAGGTTTGCTCTCTAGGCAGTGAGGCAGAGCTCATTTCAGACTCAAGTGAAAGGAAAAACTCATGTGCTCATCCTAAAGACAGTAGAAACCATGACAATGACTTAGAGCTAAGGAAATAAAGTCTAGTCAAATAGGGAGGGAAGTTAGTGCAATCTCAGGGAGGCTGAAGGCTTTGCTTAACTCACAGTTAATTCAATAATTGGTGAGAATTCATTTGAACCCTTAGGACATGGGCTGTAAGACCATCCCAGTTGAAGGGTGTGACTAGGAGACCCTATAGTCCACCTACAGACTATAGAAAGGCTCCACATGCCCATCTGAAGCACAGAAATGTCTGGGCATCCAGGGTGTGGGTCCCACACAAAATTCTCTTAAAGAGAAGCAATCTTTCTGCTTATGATGAGAACCTCAATATACTCAGAACAGTCTATTACTCAGCTCAGGCCACCATAACAAAATATCGCAGATTTGGGGGCTTAATCAGCAGAAATGTATTTCTCACAGTTATGGAGGCTGGAAGGCCAAGATCAGGACTCCACCAAGGTCAGATTCTGATGGAAGCACTCCTTCTGGCTTGCAGAGCACACTGCCTTCTCACTGTGTCCACACATGGTGGGAAGGGAAAGAGAAAGGGGGTAGGAGGGAGAGAAAGAGAGAGGAAACTAATCATATCATGAGGAATCTACCTTCATGACCTCATCTAAACTTAATTATCTCCCAAAGGCCCCCCCGCTCCTAATATGATTCCCTTGGTGGTGAGGGCTTCAACATATGAATTTGGGTCATAGGGAATGCAACACAACTCAGCCCACAGCAAATGGTAAAACTACTTTTTCACTGGGTATCATTTAACCCTTGGAAGATCTTAAGATGTGTATAATCCATCTTAAACACCCTCACATACACAATGCAATGCTATGATATGTTGGTTTAAGTTACAGCCTGAGCATACTCAGTGGCCTCCTGGCGAACCCCAACCCACGGTGCGTGTTCTCACAAGCAAACCAGGACAGCTGCAGCAAGAGCTTCAGCCTCCCAAATCTCCATCCACATGTGAAGATTCTGTAATTCATATAGAGAGGGTCAGAAGGGAGCTTTTGTTGGTAAAATTAGGGGTATTCAAGGTATATAATTGAGTAAAATGTCAGTGACAACTCCCACACTTCATGAACCGGATAGACAAAGAACTCCGTAAATGACATCATTGACATTTGATGCTGTAAGACTCCCATGTCCAGCCATTGCATTTGGAGAAGTCTGGCCTTCAGGTAACGTATCTTTCTCAGTGAACCTTCTCTGATCAGATCACCCATGATACAGGAACTGTGGCTTCACAGAGCTCACAGACTTGATAATAGGAGTCTGTTTTGATAAATGCCCATGAGGAGGGTTTGGCTTCAGACCCTCTTCCCTGTGACCTGGTCAAGCCACAATCACCTGCCGGCAAAAACCAGTTCTCAGCAGGTTAGAATATCAATGCTCATGTGTTACATTAGGGAAAAAAACCTATGTATGTCTAGCATGTAGAGTGTTTTGGAATAATTTGGTCTATCAAAACAAGTGAATTCGCTGTGTGATTCCATTAAAATGTGCAGTTTATTTTAGACTTGAGATTTTAAGCAAAGAGAATTTGGCTAGGTTTGTAAATAATATTGGGATGCTTAGGAGAACTTGAGATTTACTATATCCATAAGTTTATCACATCAACAACATAGGAGAAATCAAATATATTTATAAATGCAGTAAAAATGTTTAAAGGAATTTAATTAACCAAGTTGTAAAGGGGGCTGATTATTTAAGGTAGTTTTGTCTGTTCAACTGGAACACGAATAAAAGCACTCTTGGATAGGATTGTTAAAATTCAATGGATTTATAAAAAGAACAATCAGATTTATAAGTGGGATTCAGAAGCTTAAGGAAAACAAGACTTTTACATTTTTTTATTTGAATAAACTGAAAATTAATCTAAAAGTCCAAATAGATGTGAGTCATCCCTTTTAGGGAGGGAATAAAAGTCATTTTAAAAGCCAAAACACACCTATCAAGAAATCAGAACTTGCGAATCACTGTTAATTTTAATACTGACACTATTTTCCCACAGAAGGAATCAGTTCTAGGAGGGTTTTGATTATGCACCCCTCAAACTAGCTTGAGAACATATCTTTAATATACATCTTGTGATTGACAGGCCATGATGCATGCTACGAGGTACTGCCTAGAGCCCCCTTTGACAAAGGACAAGCTGCCCGGCTGCTCTGGGTGCTGTGGGCAGACAGCCTCAGTGGTCAGCCCTTTGGGGACATCTCAGCTACACAGAGCCACCGAGCTGACTGCATGGCCTCCTGCACAGGCCCCCACCCAGAGGCTTTTCCATGAAGGCCTGGCCAGCTGGGGCCAGCTCTGGATGACTCTGTAGGTCACACACAGGGTGAGTGTGTGGGGGAGGGGGGGCTTCCTCAGAGCTGACCTCTCCCCCTCCCCCATTCTGCTTTCTTCATCTCCATCCCACAGAGGGTAGCGGCCAGAATACTCCCCACAAAACCCTGCATGATGACCAACACCTTCACAGAGGCTGCTCTCAAGACACCCAACCTACAACACAAACTATGTGCATGAGCCTCTCAATCACTTCATGAAACGGTAGCCAAGTTTAATGTCTTTATGATTTTATTATCTTCAGAGTAGAAACAGGAGTGAGGACACCAGATTCTGGTGAGCCATAACGTATGGCTAAATGGGAGGTTACCTGCTAGATGGCCTATACTACCAGGGGAAAACTCATCACAGGCTACATAACATTTCATTCTGAGACATATCTTTTCCCATGCTATTGTCTCTGACTTCGCTCCTGGTGAGGCAACTGTCCTTATGTCATTGCTGTCATCTGCACCAGAGCAAACATCAAAACTACCAGCATCAAACCCCACAGGGTGAACATCTGCTTCCAAGAGAGGAGTAGATGTACATTTCCTGACTCCTTCCACTGAGTACTACAAAAAAACCTGGACACTACATAAGGAGACTGAACAATGGAGAGAAATCTGACAAATTGGATGAACCTAGAGAATTATGCTGAATGAAAAAAAAACTCACTTGAAAATGTTACATACTGTATAACCCGTTTATACAATATTCTTGAAATGACAAAATTTTAGAGATGGACAAAATTTTAGAGACGGACTAATGGCTGCCAGAGATTAAGGAATGGCAGTGTGAGAGGGAAGTGTCTGCATCCATAAGGAGCAATGTGAAGGAATTCTGATGGTGATGGAAATTTTCTGTGTCTTGACTGTCTCCATGTCTGTATCCTGGTTGATATCACACTGTAGCTTTGCAAGATGACACCACTGGGAAAAACTGAGTCAAAGGGGCACAGGGTCTTTCACTATTATCCCCTATAACTGCATGTGAATCTACAGTTATCTCAAAATACAAAGTTTCATTTGAAAAAAAAAAAAATTCAGGTTGAATGTTAGCAATTGAGAAGAAAATCCTGCGGACAAAGTAGAATACTTTAACCCGTTGGAGCCAAATGGTTGTTGGGAAAGATTGGAGAATGGTGAATCAGGTGTGTTCTGCAATTTTCCATAGTTGACATCAAAGTAAACTAGTCCTCAAAGATGAACTTACCATGAAACAAAACTGATGCTGCAGGACCCATCACGTGCACAGACCCTACCGAGGCCCTGGAGTGCATCACAGCAGTGCATTTGCTGGGAGTAAAATTTGCAAAAGTAAGATAGTCAATCAGTGTTGGCGAGGACTGTGATCTCCTTCTACTCTGACTTGTCTCCACCTTGCTTCTCCTCTCATCAGGTGGGGATGGGGTGGCCGCAAGCATCTCGGGAATCTTGTTAAAGGGCAATTGAGCAGGAGAAACAAGTTTTTTGATTGGTGGATGAGGTTTGATGAGGTTCCCATGGTTCACAGTCACTTCCAAGTCTAACCACGTGATCACAGCACAGGAATGTGGCCCGGATTTCCCTGCCACCCACGGTGTCACCTCACCAGCATGGCACAAAAGTGTAGGTCCAGAAGTCATACTCCAACCCAAACATTATCTATGGTCCCTGTTATGGACTGAATTATTTACTCCCCCAAGTTCATAGGTTGAACCCTCAAACCCCAGTGTGACTATATTTGAAAAAAGGGCTTTTACAGAGGTAATTGAGGTTAAATGAGGTCATGGGGTGTGGAATCCTGATCCAGTAGGACCGGAGTCTTTATAAGAAGAGAAAGAGAAAGTAGTGATGCTCATACACAGAGGAAAGCCTACATGAGACCACAGAGAAAAGGCAGCAGTCTGCACCCCAAGGAGAAAGGCCACAGGAGAAACCAAACTGCCAACACCTTGATCTTGGACTCCCAGTCTGCAGGACTGTGTGAATGTACGTTTCTGTCTTGGCTGTACTGTCCGCGGTGTTTTGTTATGTCAGCTGGAACAGACTAATACATCCCCAACACCTCAAACATGAGAGCAGTGGAGAAAAAAAAACAAGGTTGGAAATATACAGAGCCTGGAGCTAGTCTGGGCAGATCTCTCCCAGTCACCAAAGGTGTAAAACTCTAACTCTACACCTGGGTAGCACGGACGTAGGCATCTGACTCTTGATTTTGGCTCAGGTCCTGATTTCAGGGTTGTGAGATCGAGCTCAGTGTCAGGCTCTGCACTCAGTGCGGAGTCTGCTTCAGATTCTCTCTCCCTCTCCCTCTGCCCCTTCCACTTGCACTCTCTCGCTCTCTCAAATTAGATAGATAGATAGATAAATAGATAGATAGATAGATAGATAGATAGATAGATAGATGATAGATAGATAAATAAATCTTTTTGAAAAACAACTATAAGCAGAGAGCTCAGTTACCACCAATCCAAATCTGCTCTTCTATAGAGAAACTCAAGAATGAAATATGGGGTGCTTGGCTGGCTCAGTCAGTAGAGCATGTAACTCTTGATTTCAGGGTTGTAAGTTCAAGCCCCACGTTGAACATAGAGATTATTCAAAAAATAAACTCTTTTTAAAAGATGAAATGTTTAGGAACACCTGGGTGTCTCAGTGGTTGAGCCTCTGCCTTTGGCTCAGGTGATCCTGGAGTCCCAGGATGGAGTCCCACGTCGGGCTCCCTGCATGGAGCCTGCTTCTCCCTCTGCCAGTGTCTCTGCCTCTCTCTCTATGTCTCTCATGAATAAATAAATAAATAAAATCTTTTTAAAAAAGAAATGTTTACAGCTAGAAACAAACTATATCCTTGTATGAAAATACCACAATTAGAATCCCTCTGTCTTAAGAGGACAAACCTGTCACAGTACCTCAAACGGCAAGCACTACAAACCTCTCGGTGGGTGAAGTCTTAACACATCCTCATACACGAGACGGCTTTTTCGTGTCACCATGGAACCCCGTCCCCATCCTGAAGCAATCTGGCCAGCTCAGGTGATAATAGCATGCAAAGTCAAACCAAAGCAGTGAGATGCTCCGGAGAATCAAGTCTTCTGATAACAGAACTGCCCCTCATGTGGAAGCATAGGTCGATCTGATGACTGTCACAACATGGCGATCACTGACTATGCAATCAAAAATGTAGGGAGGAGGGCATCATAGGGACAGTCAATTAATGGAAGTATTTATGCTATTTTTTTGTATTTTGTAGTATTTGTGGATTTGACAGATTTTGATAGCAAAATTTGACCTCCCAAATCTGTAATGTTTCATGTTTTGTTTTTCTCATTCTAAATAAACAACCATGATTGTAACCTAATGTTTATTTCATTTGCAATTTTGTGTTCTCTTTTTAAAAAGCCTCCCTCCCCAAATTTTATAATCTTCAGACTCCACATCACCTAGATTGAGCCCTGCAGCAGCCACATGATGACAGAGCCAGGTAAGAATGAGTCCCATGGCTTTTTTGTTATTCTAAGTAAAGGCACACCATCAGTGTCTTTGGTGACACAAAGAACAGCACTGGGCTAAACAAACAAACACCTGTTCAGTCAAAAAAGTGATTGGGAAAAGTCAAACTTGAGATATGACGTTTTTTAGGAAAATCATAAGCTATTTTTCACCTATATTTTTCCTTCTTAATGTACAAACATGCTCAAGGTATGGTAAAAACCTAAATCTAATCTTAAAAGGCTCTTTCAAAAAATACAAAATAAAATTTTAAAGTGATGAGAAGCATTGTGTCAGTTTTACTGGCAGAATTTTTTTCTTTCTTAGTAAGACATAAAATACCAGTGTGTTTAAGAAGAGATAGCATCTTAAATTTGGTAAAATACACAAGTGTGTGAAACAATTTTAATCTACAACCTGGGAGTGGTTCACCGACACTTTAAAGACCCCAATCAGAAATCTACGCTCCAGGGGCAGTCCCTTAATATCTGAAAGACCTTTATCAGAAGCCCGCATTACAAAGCCTTCAACTCCCACACTCAGACTCTATTAGAAGATTTGCCAGAAAAAAATTTTTGTTTGTGAAATGAGTGTTGTTCAAATCTATGAATTGGCTGGAATATTTTCCTGCACCACTGCTCAGGCATGAGCAGGGATGAGAGTCTGGTCAGCTACCTAACAGCGCACCTACTACCCTATTAAGTCTTGCATTTCATGAAATTGCTAAAGATACTGTTGTGTGGCCTGACCCTCAGAGAGCCTAAGGACAAACAGCAGAGCTTTCTCTGAACTTCCGAGCACAGGTTTTGTGCTGCTACTAAACAAAGCTTGTTTGGTGGCTGGATTCATCATCAGACTGCTTGTACCATGGACGCTTTGTGATGAGGTTGTAGAGGGCAGGAGCTAGAGCCTTTGCCCACCTCTGCCCTTGGAGGCAACCTACATCCACAAAAACACCAGACAACCACTGACGACACAACTGACCATATGTAGCTGGGACCCCACCCAGTGCCTGACCACCAGTCACCATCATCACCCTCCCAAACCAAAGCCACTTCTGGACACCGAAGGTATAACTGATTAAAGAGCCATAAACCAAGTCATGAACCTTCATAATCATGAGAATCTCTCTCCTTGGTACAAATATATGAATAAAATGATATCAGCACAGGTTCAGCTTTGGGAAATTCTTTTAATTTTGCCCCAGGTAATTAGCTTATTTATTTCTAAAACTGGCCCAAAACTTATCCATTTGGATCCTCTGTGACTAACAGACATATAGTGGTTGCTAAGCAACATCATGCATTGTTATTCTTCATCTAATTTAAAATTCTCAGTTAGCAGTAAAGGTCTTCAGAGGGAAGTTATTGTTCGGGGTGGGCCAAATACTATTTTTCACTGTAGCCCATTCAATTTAGAAAAGAAATTACAGCGTACTGTTTAATCAACATAAAATGATTTATACAGAACATTTAACATCTTCTTGAAATGTAGCTGTCTTCTTTTACTAATCAGATCTACTTAATTTATTTTAAACTTTTCCAAGGAGATTTGCTTTCTCCTTCTATCCTTGCTCCTTCTTACATTCCCTCAACTCTCGAGCCAATTTACAGACACCCTTTAGCATGGGAACTGGGATATCTGGGGGGAAGATTTGGAAGCATAAGAGACACTCATATTACCCTGTAATTTGTCATGGGAAAGAAACCTCAAGCAATCTGGTCATCATTCTAATGAGTCACTTACCCAGCACTCCAACTTCATTAGAAAGAAGACACATTTAACATACAAGTTTTCTGTTATGAATGTTGCAAAAATTAATCAATTGTTTGTTCTAATAATAGTCTGGCTCGGCTTCAAGTATTTGGGAAGAGTGTTGCTGAAGTGCCCTCCCAGAGGACAGGACGTCAGATTTTTTCATTCACCCAACAGTATTTCTTGACATGAAGATTAACTTCTTGGCAAAACTTGTTGGAGAGGAAGTACATTTTCACAAAACAAGCAAAGACATTCCTGCAGAGTGACCCTCTCATTGTGCGTTCATGTATTGAAATGTCAACTGAATCAAAATAGATTAAAATAGGCTTTTCCTTATCTCGATTGCTTGGAATCTGGAACAATCTAGAATAAAAACATAAAAACTCATAGATTTAGGCTTATGGAAGAAAAGCACTATAAAAACAAATAAATGAGCAAAAATAAGTGGAATGTTTTAAGGGAAATGTAATTTTGTTACTATAACAATATGGAGAAAATCTGATTTTCATAGCAGTGAAATCTCTCCCAAGACACATAAGATTGATTTTTGTTGGCTTAAAACTTTATTAAGCCTCTTGGTTTGTGCATGTGTATGTGGTGGGAGGAGACTCCCCAGAGACTTTGTTTAAATTACAACAGAATAAATGGTCAGTAAGTTACTGTGGTTGGGGTCAGTTTAGTCATGGTTTTTGGGATTTAGTTTCTCAATGGAGGTGTGATTTTTTTTTTAGGGACTATGGGTGGGGGCAGTTGGCAATACCAGATGAGAAAGTTTGGAGGAAGTGTCCAGCCGTCTAACAGAGAGGTTGTGCAAAGGTTTGTTGTAGGCATGGAGCCACACTGTCTTCCCTAGGGAGGCAGTGAGGCACATCCACAACCAAGTATACCAGAATTCCAACCTCAACAGTGCTGTTTTAACCCTGAGAACAAGGACTGGTCACACTTATCCTTCTGTACCTCAGCATCCCCATCTGTAAAATGGGAACATAAGCATTAATGAGCTAATATGCAGCCTGGGTGATAACGAGGGACCCCTCACCCCCTCTTTGCTTAACCCCTCTCCGCATTTGGTTTAATGCTCTGCTGTCATTGTCTTGAAATTCCTCATCACTCTTTATCATGGACTCCAGTATTTTCATTTGATCTGCAACTCACAAATTCCAGAATAGGTCCCCAAATTTATTAAGTATTTAGAACAAGTCCTGGCCCATTGTCAGTGCCAGCTGTTACCTTTATCTCCCTTCATCTATCACAGAATTTTAGGAAAATCCCCAGGAAGTAGATATGGTAGTGAACCTGGAATTTAGGGGGGAATGGGGGGGCAGGGAATTGACAGAGGAGCCAGCCTGGTGCATTCAGTACTGACTCCTGCAATATCCTGCCAATGGGACAGGATGAGACAGAGGCAGCCCAGGGGGATCCAGTCATATCTGGGCTGTGTCACTTTGAAGTCTGGAAGAAACTGTACAGGCTGAGGAAACATGCCCTGACCAGGAGGTCTTTAAGAATCAATTTAGTGACTAGCTGATAGCACATGTGATGAAAACATTTAAAAAGGGCAAGAAACCACTAGAAGATCCTTTATCCTTTTAAATATTTTGAGGATCAGCTCTCCCCACCCCTCCAACCCTGCATCATTCACAGGGCCCAAGACAAGAGTAGAGTGGAAGCCCATGAGCTTTGTGCCTGAATGTGTAAAAGTTATGCATCGAGCCAACAAACTTTCACACTATTAATTTTACATTATTTACCACCTTGTCAAAAACACCTTCAAATGACCTGGAAGGCCAAGTTCAAGTCTAAAATTTCTTTAATTTCTCAAAGTTGCTCATGTGTTCTATGCAAACTCCAATGACCCCTTGTTCCACTAACCAGTCAGACCTCGGCCACTCTCAGGGCCTGTGGACATAGTTCAGTGGAATGGGCCATTCTCCATAGAACCAACCTGAAGAAGACACCAGCACAGACCTGGAAAGCAGAATTCAGGATTTTGGTCGGGGAATTACAAGGCTTCCAATATCGAATACAAGGTCAGAAAGCAGGGTAATGGTGGCCACTGCCTTTTTGTCCACAAACCCTTCATCTGGTGAGAGGGGCATGGCTGGCAGGGGGTCCAGACCAGGTGCTTAAGCCCAGGTTGAACATCGATTCTAAAATCTTGGTTACACTTTGAGTCTGTGCTCTGAAGTATACCTTAACAAAAATTGAACTCCATCTCCTCTCATCACGCATTCACATATTCCAAATCATTGTAGCTTTCTGTATAGAGAAATACAACTGTTCTGGACTCAAGTTCAAATCCCCAATTGTACTCTTAGTCAACGCCTTGCACCCCACCCATCCACCCTGCCATATATACGCAGCTCCTGCCTTGTCAGCAAGCCCCAATCTCCTCCCACCCCCCACCTGCCAGCTCTGTTCCCCTCAGATGCCCCCCAGACATTTCAGATGAGCTGTAATGTTGGCTCACTCCCCAATGATGAAATGTCAGCCCTTCATTCAGGAACCAATGGGTTAATTTATATTGTTGTGCTACCAACTAAAATCAAAATATTGAAAACATATCTATTATAAATATGAAGGTCACTATAAAAAAGAGAAAGAGAGATGTCATCATGGCAAATGGAGCCCATGAGTATTCTAAATACAGCCTTTGTCCAGAGACCTTTTAGAAAATCATTTTTCTCATGTTGCCCTTTGTATCTGACAAATATTGATTTGAGTTGTGCTTTGAATAACAATGAAAACAATGCCTTAGATAGGAGTTTACTCTTAGACTTAAACTATTTAACACCCTAGAATGTTGAAAGAACATTTGCACTTATAATTCTGAGCTTGGGTCCTGCTTTTTAGTAGCCATGTAAGTCTAAGCCAAGATCCTCAACCCCTCTCTCCCAGATTGTAAAAAATCAAAAAAGTTTGTTACCCAAAGACAACAAAAACACTATCTCAGAATGCTAAGTTCACCCCTAGAAGCAACTCAAGTGTCCGTCAGTAGATGAATGGATAAAGACGTTGTGAGATATATATATATCACAATTTGCCACTTGCTGCAACATGGATGGACCTAGAGTGTATTACATTAAGTGAAATAAATCAGTCAAAGAAAGACAAATACCAAATGATTTCACTTATGTATGGAATCTAAGAAACAAAACAAATGAAAAACAAACAAACAAAAAGGATAATCAGACCTATAAATACAGAGAATAAACTGATGGTTGCCAAAGAAGAGAGAGTTGAGGGATGGGCAAAATGGGTGAAGGGTAGTGGGAGATACAGGCTTCCAATAATGGAATGAACAAGTCATAGTAATAAAAGGTACTGCACAATGAGTGGTATGAACAGTGTTGCACAGTGACAGAGGGTAGCTACACTTCACCGGGAACACAGCCTAATGCAGAGAGGCTGAATCACTACATTGTACCCCTGAAACCAATGCAACATTGTGTCTCAACTATACTCAAATTAAAAAAAAAAAAAAAAAAAAAAAAAAAGGAGAAGTTTGGAAATAAGTTTATAAATCTCTTAGGTAATCAAGTGTAATCCCTAAATTTCACACTTGAGAAAACTGAAAACTTGGGTCTGATTACATATGTGCTGACGTCACCCAGCTCCCTGAAGAAAGGTTCCCTATGAGCTCCGGTCCATGGGTGGGTATGGTCACCTTGAGGGCATCAACAGAATAAGAAAAAACTGAGAGATGACCAAAGAGGGAGCATGGAGAATTGGATTCTGGGGCCTATTCCAGAACATTCCACAGTGGGCCTTGGCCAGGTACTAACTTCAGCAATTCTGTGGTTCATAATTGACAATGCATCTGAATGGAACCAGCAGTGACAAAAGTCTTTGATGGGCTGAGACTGAGACAAGGAAAATCTTCCTTTAGAAGGAATCATAGTATTTTTTTTCATGAGCAAGAGAACAGAATTTGAGAGGAAAATATGTATTTCAATGAAGAAAATTTGATCAATCATACACTACTGGACCATAAGCATGTGACAGTATCTAGCACTCATTTCCAGTACACACAGGCCAAAGGAATATGCCCATAATTGGTGGACTGACCATTTAACATGGGAAAACAGCTTTAATTTGTGTTCTTCACTGTGTCCATCTAAAACCCAGCCTTGAAAGAAATCTTTAGTGATTCACTACTAATGTTTTTTTAAGTTCCTAATTAGTATGGCCATCAGGTATGATCTGAAGAACCTATTTAATTAAGAATGGTTCATAATATTAAGGACAACTGAGCTGGCCACTTTGCTAGGCATCAGGGTGAACACTGACTCTTGTTATAGAAGCATGAATTGTAGATAATAGAGCAAGACATTTCTGCAATAGGGACTACTAACCACAGAGCCCAAAATGGCCTTGTGTCTGTAACACTGCCCTTCTGCTTGGAGCACTCACTCTCCCACCCTTTCACCTGGCCTTAGCTAGCTGTCATGTGGCATAAGGAATCAATATCTTGGACCCACCTAGCAGGTTCCCTGGACTCAGCCCAATCACAGCCTCTGGGTCATCTTGTTACAATTATGAGAAACAGAATCTGATTGGTCATTCCTGAGCCAGTTACCTCTCCTTGGCCCAATCAGAGATGTCCAGTGGTACAGGGCCACTAGATAGGGGGCACAGGGGTGGGAGGAACTACCTAGGCACCTCTTCTGCTGAGGGAAGTTTCCAGAGGAGGAAGCATGGGCACCTTGGTACCCCAAATACATCTGGCAAACATTTACTTACAAATCCAAAACTAGATAGCTCCCCAAGAAGGATTTTCTGGCAAACCAGTGATGTTGTGGAAGGCCAGTTGGTATTCCAGTCATGAAGTCATGTTTAGTCACAAGACCAAACACTATCTAGTGCTAAAATGTGCATATCACTGATGCTTTCCAATTCAGTTCCTGATGGATATTACAGCCATCACCAATATCCCATTCTTCTCCCACTCTGGCAAATGGAAGATTGCACATCTCAGGCCCTTGCATTTGGAAGCTAAGGAACCATGAGATTAGCTCCTGTGGATGCATGGATCTGAGGTAGCAAAGAGTCGGGGTCTCTTTCCCTGCTATGGCCATCTGGAGTTCCATGTGTTCTAAATGGCAGAGCCAAAAAATGGTAGAGCTTCAACATCCTGGACCACTGACATGGGCACAGCTATCCACTCACCATGTTGGATATGAAGTATGAGTAGGAATAAACTCTTGGGTTAAGCCACTGAGATGTTGGGTTTGTTTCCTACTGTAGCAAAACACAGCCTATTCCAACTGATACACTCAATCTGCTCAATTAAGTTCCAGGTGAGTCAAACTCAGACCTAAAGGCCAACAAAAAAGGCTTACAGAAAGCCTTTGATACTTCGAGCCACCTTTCAAAATTAACAGAATTTCTGGTTCTTTAGAAAGTAGAAAAGAGAAAGTACCATGAACTTACTTAATTCTAAGAGAGTTGAATGTAAAAAAGCACTTGAGACTCTACCAATTAATTTGAGGCTGCATGAACAAACCATGACTAATCAACCCAGAGCATACCAGACTACTGCCTTCATGAGAAGCATCATCACAATCAGACTAGTGGCCCATGCAGCCCAGTCGTGATTTCAACAGTAACACAAAATTGTGCTCCACTTTTCTGCCTTAAACTGCACATTGTTTTAACCTAATTTCCTACAATTTTGTTTCCCATCACTTTTTACCCTCAAACAACCTTATAATTGTGATAATTAGGAGCTTTAAAGCAGACGGAAGTTTGTAAGGGGAAATTAGATCCATTCAGCATATTGCCCTATCCAGTTAAGGTAATCATCCCCAAATTCAAATGCTACAACCAGCATTCGGAGCATCATACTCACAGCCAAGTCACACCTAGTCATGGTCGTTGTGTTGTCCATTACTTATTGTAACTGTCATTACAGAAACAAACATTCTGCTTCACTGGGCAAGGTAGGAGAAATGGCAGGGCTCTCCCTAATTCAAATCCACACAAACACGATGACCCAGACACTTTAGAACCCAGCAGTTGTCTTAGTGTAACTGCTACACTTGACCTTGGGGACTGCCCTTGAGACTCTCTATTCCCTTAACCCAGTAACAAGACTGGCTCATTGTTCTCCTCTTCCCTCTGTGACCACTCCTTCTTGGTCTCCTTAGCAACCCTGACTCTTCCACCTCCCTCAACTGTTGGCATTCCTGGACAATGCAATCTCATTCCACTGCTTTTCTGGTACATGCTCTCTTTGAACAATCTGACCTCCTCTCACCTATTGAACATAGACAATCATACCCCAAACCACTCTCCTGAGTTCCCAACTCATATACCTTCCGCACATCTCCAGCAAGGTATTCCACAGACATCTCAAATTATTCATGCCCAAAACCAAAACACCACTCTATCCCAAACTCCTTCTTCACTGGTGTTCTCTATTTTCTTCAGATGATGTAGTGGGTTAAATGGTGTCCCTCACCAAAAGATATGTCCTCCTGCAACCCAAAAATGCTACCTTATTTGGAGAAACTTCTGGAAAACTTTTAAAGAGTGGGAAAAGGCCATTGCATCTGAAATGGGCTCACTGAAACTGACTGTGCACTAGATGATCCCCCAACACTCTGCAAGGCCCATGTTTTCCACCCATGGGTGACTAAATTTAATCACAATTACAGGATTTAGAAAACTTAATTTTCACGTAGTTGGGTAATATTTACAACTATCTCCCCAAAGAGATGTACTCAATGTCTGAGAATGAAAGCTTGGAGTTCAGTAAGTAACCAGTAGAAAGAACAAGGCACGCTTTGAACAGGTGTTGACCTAGAGATTAGGTTATCATTGAGAGGGAAGAGAAGGCACCAGGCTCAGGTCAGCTGGCCACCCAGAATGTCAGGTGCCACATGATCCACGTGAAGATTACAGAACACCTTAGCTGTGTGATATGCACACATTTATAGTCTTGGTGCTTAGTTAAATGCATACAAAACATCCTGGTTATCAAAAGCAATACCTCAGAGTTCAGTCATTAGAATATGAAGCTGTTAAGAAATATTTTATTGTGGTAAAATATATACAATGTAAAATTTATCATTTTAACCATTTTCAGTAGTACAGTTGGTTAAATACATTCACACTGTTGTCTAGCCATCATCTCCTTCCAGAACTTTCATCTTGCAAAACTGAAACTCTATACCCATTAGCCACTAGCTCCTATTCCTCCTTCCCCACCCCCTGGCAATTACCATTCTACTTTCTGTTTCTATGAATTTGACTACTCTAAATATCTCACATAAATGAAATTATACAATATTTGTCTTTGTGACAGGCTTATTTCACGTAGCAAAATGTCCTCAAGGTTCAGCCATGGCATGGCATGTGACAGGATTTTCTTCCACCAAAAGGCTGAATGATATTTCACTGTTTGTATAGATCACATTTTGTTTATCCATTCATCCATTAATGAATAATTGGGTTATTTCTACCTTTTAGCTATTGTGAATAATGTCGCTATGAACATGGGAGTACAAATATATGTGCAAATCCCTGTTTTAAATTATTTTCCAGTGTGTGTGTTTGTGTGTGTGTGAGAAATTAATGACATTTAAGGTTGGTAGCTGGTAGGCACATACAGGAAAGAGGGATAGGAATCAGTCAGGTCTGGCAGCCTGCACCAGAAGAGCAGGTGGCTGGTCCAGAGTCGCATGCGCTGAGCTACCACAAGAAGGCAGGTTCATGCCTCTCGTGGTCCCATTGACAGCTTTACCTGCAGGGCAAGGTCTGCAGTCTGTAAGAAGAAAAAGGGGCAACACCTGTCTGCTTCCCTGGTTAGCTACCAAAAACACCCGGGCATAGCCATACTTACCCAGCCTGGCTCAGACTAGCTCACAATATAGAGGGTTCCTGGTATCAGTACGAGGCAGGTTAAATAAAGTGGTAAGTGAATATACACACAGCCCCTGGAACATGCTGGGCACCTAGCTCAGTGTTCACTGAAGGCTGAGATGAAGTGGCAGGTGTGATCCAGGCAGGTGGTCAGCATGGGGAGGTGCAGAGATGCTGGATGATGAGCTCATGGGCAGTGAGAATATGTATGTGGGATTTGTATTGCTGCTGTAACAAGCTACCATACACTTAGGAGCTTAAGACAACACAAGTTTATTATCTGACATTTCTGAAAGTCCTAAGTCTGAAATGGGTTTCACTGGGCTAAAATCAAGAAGTCAGCAGGGCTGTATTCCTTTCTGGAGGCCCTAAGGGGAGAGCCTATTCCTTATCTTTTCCAGCATCAATAGGCCTCCTGAGTTCCTTGGCTTGCATCTTCTAGGCTGGTAACAAGTGGCAAGACCAGTCCTTTTGACATCACATCACTCTTCTGCCTCCGTCTTCCACTTTTAGGGGCCCTTATGATGACACTGGGCCCCCTCATCCCTGAATCATCTCCGCATCTGCTGATTGGCAACCATAATTCCATCTGCAACCATAATTCCCTTTTTCCGTGCAACCTGACACACTTATGGGTTCTGAGGACTGAGGACATCTTGTGCAGGGGGAAGGGGATCCTGCCCACCACATGTAATCTAGAGAAAGCCATACTGGGAGATCCAAGGAGGAAATTAGAATCATGGAAGAGGGGGACACTGGGTGGCTCAGTGGTTGAGCATCTGCCTTTGGCTCAGGGTGTGACCCCAGGGTCCTGGGATCGAGTCCTGCATCCGGCTCCCCACAGGGAGCCTGCTTCTCCCTCTGCTTGTGTCTCTGCCTCTCTCTTCTTCTGTGTCTCTCATGAATAAATAAATAAAATCTTTTTTAAAAAAAAAAGAATCAGGGAGGAGGGACAGGACTCCAAATACTAGGGAGAAGTTTAAGAATCTACAATACCCTTCCAAGAGCAAAGCAGGATGTTAGGTTTAGGAGACCAGGTCAAATGAAGCATTATTATAGCAGAAATGGCAGCCTAGACACTAAACAGGGGTCTGGCTGATGAGACCAGGGTACATGAGCAAAGTTCACCTCTGAACAAGGAAAAGGGACAGGCAAGCTCCCTGGGGCAGGAGCAGAGCAGCACCACCAAGGCTGACATGCGTCTGAAAATCAGTTCTCAAGAGGTCCTCGACCCCCCTTGACTCTAGCAAGTCAGATCCCACCCTCAGGTTAGGCGGCAAGAGTTTGCAGGCAACAGCCCAGACAGCCAGCTATAAGCCCCATGTTCTAAAAGGCTGAAAGCTCTTGGAGTGCGAAACCCAACCAACAGGACAGTGGGAGGAGACGTGCAGTTGGGGATGCAGAGTCAGCCAAACAAGGACACGGACCAGTACACCAGGGGCGTGCTGAGGAGCAGCGAACAGATGGCAGCCACTCAGCTCCCCTGCCCCTGCTCTGCTGAGCGAGCCTGCAGGCTGCCAGCCAAAGCCAAAGCCGATCCAGGAAACAGAGAGGAACTTCAGGCGGTGTGTTGGGGGTGGAAGGCAGAGAAGAATGTTGGCAGGGGTCAGGCTGTCCAACAGAAACTTGATTCCATTTTTGCTGTGCAGACAATGATGTGAATGATCTTCTCATCTCTCCAGAAAACCGAGAGCCAAATATCCCGCTCTTACTAATGCATGGTCAAATCAGATCTGTTCAGGGGATCCTTAGAAACACCACACCCTGCTTCAAGTGGGCTTGGGCATGAATATTGTCACCCCACAGGACCTATATCACCAAAGGAAGATAATGAAAAGGAATACATCAGTCCTCTGAACAGTAGTCAGATAAGCATAGGGCATGAACAGGAGCTCTCCCACATTGGCTCTCCCTTTGCTCTTAGATTCTATTTGATTTCCTAGGAGACTGCAGGGCATTGCTTTGTTTAAGATGCTGAAAGCCCAGCAGTCCCGTGTTGTAATTAGTTTTAGCCATCAGCAGAAAGCACCTTTGTCTTATTTCTCAAAAGTCAAAGACAATCGATACACCCTTACTTTATACCTCCCCTGGCTGATCAGAAGGTCAACTGGAAAGAAACTCTCCACCCTGGGGATGGTGGAAATCCTTAGGACTACGAAAAGAGCAAAGCCCATGCTGCCTTCCCCTGCCTTTCTCTGAGAAGCTATCAAAGGTGAACCCAAGGGCACTGGCCAAGCATGGCAATGATGTTCCAGTTTAACTTCAAAATGCAGGAGCTAGGACCCAGATGGAACTCACACACACACACTCCTGAGTTAGTGCCTTTTCCTAGCCTGGGGCCCCACTATTAAAAATGAATATATTAATTGGATCACAGCCAGCCCTTTTAACTAAGAGTTTCTGATTTGCGATTTAATAAACTCTTGCCACAGTAACTAGTTAATGAAAACTAGAGCATTAAGACCCCGCTCAAACACCCCCTTGCCAGCCTTATGAGGCTGGGTATCAATAGCATCCAATTTTAAACGTCAAGCTTTTCATTTCAGAAAGCCTTGAGATCACACATGGTTTTGCCATGCAAGAATTATTACTACCAAATGATTTTTTAAGTCTGCTGAAAAGGTATAGCCCTGGCTAAGCCCAAAATGGAATACTATTTTCTTATAACAGCTTCCAAAGTAAAGTTGCAGCATCCAGGTATTTCCCATTAAATAAGACAGTGGCCAAGCACAAGAGGTCTGAAAGAAGAGCAGGCCATCAGGTGGCTGTTCGAAGCTTACAAAGAAACTTCTTTTTCTGCCATCTCTGGGCAATCACAAGGAAAGTAAAAGAGGCATAGATAAGGAAAGTAGAAATAGGTCACACCTTGGCATTGATTTCAGGAAATCCCACACAGACCTTAGTTTTTGAAAACTGCATTCACAATATATGTGTATTTATAAACATAGCAATTATATTCATATATTTACTACTGTATATGATATACCTCATAAACATACCCACAAATAGTAATGAAAGATGCTATGGAAAAACAAATAAAAATGTTACTTCTAACACTTTCTGCTTGTGTGCATTCTGATACCCATTCTGATAACCTGACCCTTGGACAGGAGATGATACGTATGACCTCTCTCGCACCTTTCAGAATCCCTGCAGTTCTCCACTACCACAAAATCCAGTGCTTAAAAGACAGGATTCCTGCCACAAAGTCCCTCAAAATATGATGAGGAAACTAATTTTTAAAATGTAAATATGAGGCTCCTGGGTGGGTTGGGGAGTTAAGCGTTCAGCTCTTGGTTTTGGCTCAGATCATGATCTCAGGATCATGAGATGGAGCATCACATCAGGCTCTACACTGGGCATGGAGCTTGCTTAAGATTTTCTCTCTCTCTCTGCCTCTGCCTCTGCCCCTCCTTCCACTTGCATGCACATGCACATGCCTTCTCTCTCTCAAAAAAAAAAAAAAAAGTAAATATAACACAAGATGAAAATGCTGGAACACAGGAGTGAGCAAAACGTGGTGGCATTACGAAGACAACCAGTCTTCCCGAGAGAGGCAAAAAGGTCTTCACCAAGACAGTGATGTGTGAGCTGGTTGGTGATGGTCTGTGGATGAGGCCATCAGAGGAAGAATACCTCCTCGACAAAAGGAGCCAACATGCACAGCTCTACCTGCCCTTCACAATCACCTGGCACTTGTTTAAATTCCCCGAACTCTTCCTCCAGAATCCAGCTTGTTAGATCTCAGGCAGGGAGGGCCCAGCTTGTGCAACAAGAGGTAGCAAAACTCTGGGAAACGAACTAGGGGTGGTAGAAGGGGAGGAGGGTGGGGGGTGGGAGTGAATGGGTGACGGGCACTGGGTGTTATTCTGTATGTTAGTAAATTGAACACCAATTAAAAAAAAAAAAAAAAAAAAAAAACAAGAGGTAGCAAGGCAGGGAGGGGCTTCCTGTGGAGCCACAGAATCAGGTTAAAGTAGATTTCAAAAACCCAAGATTCTCAGTGCATGGAAATAGCGGAAGTATAGGAATAAGCAAGTCACTCACGCAAAGCTTTTTTTTTAATATTCATAAAGTTCAGCACCACTTATACTCAAGTGTACAAAGGCTTCACACCCTAAAATGCTGTTCAGCTAGGTATCATTAGTAATTGTTAATTGTTTTTCCATCTACCAACCATGCCTCCTGCTTCATCCTTTTGGAAAGCCTCCTCGCATTTTCTGAGGTTCTAACCATTTCCAGCATGGAGGGTGTAACCCAAGCCTAAGGTAATCATCAGAATATTGCAATCTTCAAGCTACAGTGATTGATTTTGGAAAGTAAAATTCCACACAGAAAATCGAAACTAAGAGTAATAAGGAGACTCTTCTGCAATTGCTCATGGAAAGACACATGCTCTTTCCTCCCCCACCCCCACCAAAAATAAAGGGAGACTCAGGCTGGAACAGCCATCTTACCACCATAGGATGAAAGGCAGTCTTTTCTGAGAAAGAATTTGCACAGAAGTAAAGCTCATAACTGGAAAGACGAGCTAGGACACAGTAACAATGTAAGAGCCCTAGATCCTGGTCCACCTTTTCCATTATATAAACAAAAAACTTCTCACTTTTGCTTAGGACAATTAGAATAGTACTTTTTATTACTTGTAGCTGCAAGGGTCCAAATGATACATCTTCCATTTCCTAGACATACAGTAAGGTGATTGAAGGCTCTTAGCTCCTCAAACTTCTATGCAGGTTAGACACTTGGTCAATTTTTATTGACAAAGTAAACAGTTCTTTTCTAAAGCATAAAACACAAGTTATTTTTCCAAAGAGAAATTCTGGACATCACTATTATACATTCTACATGATCATACATCAAAACAAAGCCACATTCTCAAACGTTTAAAAGAGGAACTGTGAAACATAAATGGCCAAAATTTATTTGATCTGTATAAAACAGTATGCATGATAAACTATGTTTATAAGATTTCCCCCTTATCCTTAATAATCTGATTCTATAATTCTCTAATAGTCTTTTCCAAACTCCAAATATAAAATTAAAATTAAGGGATCACTATAATTGAGTGAAGTTCAATTAAACATGCATTCATTCAACACTAAGTCAGTTAAGAGGGGTAGCATGCCTCTTTGTACCAAGCCCCGTACCAGGCACTGGATTCATGGATCAGATGTGAGATGCCTTATAAGCTATGATGAAACCGGGCTTGATAACAGGAGAAGAAAAGTGATATATACCAAACTGTTCCAGGCATTTTGCAAAAAGGAATTCTGCTATCGGCAAGATCAGCCTTTGAAGCCTCTAAGATCCTTTCCAACCTAAATTCTAATTATCATTTAAAATCTTTCTACCTTGGGACACCTAGGTGGCTCAGCAGTTCAGCGTCTCCCTTCGGCTCAGAGTCTCCCTTCGGCTCAGAGCGTGATCCAGGGTCCAGGGATCGAGTCCATCATCGGGCTCCCTGTGTGGAGCCTGCTTCTCCCTCTGCCTGTGTCTCTGCCTCTCTCTGTATCTCTCATGAATAAATAAATACAATCTTGGGATCCCTGGGTGGCGCAGCAGTTTAGTGCCTGGCTTTGGCCCAGGGCGCGATCCTGGAGACCCGGGATCGAATCCCACGTCGGGCTCCCGGTGCATGGAGCCTGCTTCTCCCTCTGCCTGTGTCTCTGCCTCTGTGTGTGTGTGTGTGTGTGACTATCATAAATAAAAAATAAAAAAAACATAAATAAATAAATAAATACAATCTTTAAAAATAAATGAATGAATGAATGAATGAATGAATAAATAAATAAATAAAATGTTTCTACCTTTTTGTGTTAAGTTTTATAAAACTGGGGAAAATTATAACAAAAAGTATTAAAAGTTGCCCTGAGCTTGTCTGGGCAAGTATATTGCATTTCGATTCTTTGGCTACAATTAACAGAAGCCCAATTAGAAAAGTTTGAGCAAAGGGCGAGGTCCATTGGCTCTTATTAGGCACATTTTCCTTGCCAAGGGTGGGTAGATGGAACCAGGAACTCAAATGGTTTTGAGACTCTGTCTCTCTCTGCAAGTGGGCTTTACTCTCTCAGATGAGCTTAGTCCCAAGGTTGGAAACAGAGCTACCAGATACTCTGGACTTACATCTTCACAGTTTTGTGGCCAGAAAGAGAAAGACTCCATTTCCAGTCCAAATCCCCTAGGAAATAACTCTTAGTTAAACTATGCCAGCTTAATTAAATGTTGGATGACCAACTGTTCAGTTTTCCTGAGACTGAGGAGGTTCCCGGGATATATAGGACTTCCAATTTTGAAATGGGAGAAATCCAAGCAAACCAGAACAAGTGTAACCCTAGTTAAATGCTACCCCCAGACCAATTATTGTAGCTAGGAAGGTAAATTACAAACATTTTAATTCAAGTCAAGTGCCTACCCTTTAATCAATCACTGTTGGAATTGGCACCCATACACACCTCAGGTTGGGATGAGGGGAATGCAGGAAGGGGTGGCTTGGAGCACCTGGGTGGCTCAGTCAGTTAAGCAGCTGACTTCAGCTCAGATCATGATCCCAGGATCCTGGGATGGAGCCCCACATGAAGCTCCTTGCTCAGTGGGGAGTCTGCTTCTCCTTCTCCCTCTGCATGCCCCCTGCTCATGCTCGCCCACACTCTCTCTCTCTCTCTCTCTCCCCCAAATAAATAAATAAAAATCTTAGAAGAAGAAGAAGAGGAAGAAGAGGAAGAAGGGAAAGAAAGAGAAGAAGAAGAAGAAGAAGAAATAAGAAGAAAGAAGAAGAAGAAGAAGAAGAAGAAGAAGAAGAAGAAGAAGAAGAAGAAGAAGAAGGAGGAGAAGGAGGAGGAGGAGGAGGAGGAGGAGGAGAGGAGGAGGAGGAGGAGGAGAATAATAATGATGGATGGCTTACTTTCTGACCGCAATGCTATGAAACTAGAAGTCAACCATAAGAAAAAAATCTGCAAAGACCACAAATACATGAAGGTTAAATAACATGCTACTAAACGATGAGTGGGTCAACCAGGAAATAAAAGAAGAAATGTTTTAAATACATGGAAATATCTGAAATAAAAACACAACAGTCCAAAACTTTTGGGATGCTGTATAAGTGGTGCTAAGAGGGAATATAACAATACAGACCTACCTCAAGAAGCAAGAATAACCTAATCTTACACCAAAAGGAGCTAGAAGAACAACAAATGACCCTAAAGCCAGCAGAAGGAAGGAAATAAAAATATTAAAGCAGAAATAAATAATACAGAAACTAAAAAGCAGCAGAACAGATCAATGAAACCAGGAGCTGGCTCTTTGAAAAATATTAATAAAATTGATAAATCTCTAGCCAGACTTTTCAAAAAGAAAAGAGAATGGACTCAAATAAGTAAAATCATAAATGGAAGGAAAAATAACAACCAACAAGCCAACACCACACAAATACAAACAATTATAAGAGAATATTATGAAAAATTATTCTGCAACAAATTGGACAACCTAGAAGAAATGGGTAAATTCCTATAAATACATAAATTACTAAAATTGAGAAATGAAGAAGTAGAAAATTTGAACAGACCAATAACCAGCAAAGAAATGGAATCAGTAATCAAAAAACTTCCAACAAACAAAAGCCCAGGATGGCTTCACAGGCAAACTCCACCAAACATTTAAAGAGTACCTATTCTTCTCAAACTATTCCAAAAACATGGAAAAGGAAGGAAAACTTCCAAATTCATTCTATAAGGCCAGCATTACCCTGATTCTAAAACCAGAGAAAAATACCACAGAGAGAGAGAACTATAGACCAATATCTCTCATGAACATAGATGGAAAAAATGCTCAACAAAATACTAGCAAATCAAATCTAACAATACATTTAAAAAATCACTCACCCCAATGAAGTGATATTTATTCCTGCATTTCAAGATTGGTTCAATATTCACAAATCAATCAGCATGATATGTCACATTTCTAAGAGAATAGGAATCGTATGATCATTTCAATAGATGTAGAAAAAGCATTTGACAAAGCATGACATCATTCCTGGAAAAAAAAAAAAACCTCAATAAAGTAGGCTTAGAGGGAATATACCTCAACATAATAAAGACCATATATGAGAAACCCACAGCTAATTATCATTCTAAGTCAGGAAAAACAGAGCTTTTCCTCTATGTCAGGAATAAGGCAGGGATGTCCACTCTCACCACTTTCATTCAACATAGTACTAGAAGTCCTAGCCACAGTAATGAGACAACAAAAAGACATTAAAGGCATCCAAATTGGTAAGGAAGAAGTAAAACTTCCACTATTTGGAGACGACATGATATTCTATATAAAAAAATCCAAAGACTCCACCAAAAAAACTGCTAGAACTGAGAAACAAACTCAGTAAAGTTGCAGGATACAAAATCAATTAACAGAAACCTGTTGCATTTCTGTACACCAATAATGAAGCAGCAAAAAAAGAAATTAAGGAATAATGCAATTTACAATTGCATCAAAAGTAGTAAGATACCTAGGAATAAACCTAACCAAAGAAGGGAAAGACCTGTACTCTGAAAACTATAAAACACTGATGAAAAGATTGAAAATGACACAAAGAAATGGAAAGACATTCCATCCTCATGGAGTGGAACAACAAATATTGTTAAAATGTCTGTAATACCCAAAGCACTACACATTTAATACAATCCCCATCAAAACAGCAACAACACTTTTCACTGAACTAAAAAAAATAATCCTAAAATTTTGTGGAACCATGAAAGACCCCAAATAGCCAAAGCAACCTTGAAAAAGAAAAGCAAAGCTGAAGGCATCATAAGTCTAGACTTCAAGTTATATTACAAAATTGTAGTAATCAAAACAGTATGGTCCTGGCACATAGATCAATAGAACAGAATAGAAAACCCAGAAATAGACCACACCTATATAGTCAATCTTTGCAAAGGAGGAAAGAATATGCAATGATAAAGACAGTCTTCAACAGGTAGTGTTGAGAAAACTGGACAGCAATATGATAAAAGAATGAAACTGGACCACTTTCTTACACCATACACAAAAGTAAACTTAAAATGGATTAAAGAGCTTAATGTGAGACCCAAAACCATAAAGTCCTTTAAAGGAAAGCACAAGTAGTAATTTCTCTGACATTAGCCATAGCAACTTCTTCCTAGATAGGTCTCCTGAGGCAAGAGAAACAAAAGCAAAAATAAACTATTGGGACCACATCAAAATGAAAAGCTTGGGGATCCCTGGGTGGCGCAGCGGTTTGGCGCCTGCCTTTGGCCCAGGGCGCGATCCTGGAGACCCGGGATCAAGTCCCACATCGGGCTCCTGGTGCATGGAGCCTGCTTCTCCCTCTGCCTGTGTCTCTGCCTCTTTCTCTCTCTCTCTGTGACTATCAAAATAAATAAAAATTAATTTAAAAAAACAAAATAAAAAGCTTCTGTACAGCAAAGGGAACAATCAACAAAACTAAAAGGCAACATAGAGAATGAGAGAAGATATTTGCATATGACATATCCAATAAAGGGTTAGTATCCAAAATATATAAAGAACTCAACACCCCAAAAATGAATAATCCGATTAAAAACCAGGCAGAAGACATGAATAGACATATTTCCAAAGAAGACATACAGATTGCCAACAGACACATAAAAAAGATGCTCATCATCACTCATTAGGAGAATGCAAATCAAAACTACTGTGAAATATCACCTCATGACTGTCAAAATGGCTAAAATCAACAGCACAAGAAACAACAAGTGTGGCGAGGACGTGAAGGAAGGAGAATCTTCTTGCGCTATTGGTAGGAATGCAAACCGGTGCAGCCATGTGGAAAATGGTATGGAGGTTCCTCAAAAAGTTAAAAATAAAGCTACCTTATGATCCAGCAATTACACTAGTAGGTATTTAACCAAAGAATACAAGAACACTAATTCAAAGGGATACATACACCCTGATATTTATAGCAGCATTATCTACAATAGCCACATTATGGAAAGAGCCCAAGTGTCCATCAACTGTTGAATGATAAAGAAGAGGTGATATATGTATATATTACCATTTCCTTGTATTTATATATGTGTGTATGTGTATATATGTATATACATATACATATATAATGGAATATTACTCAGCCATCAAAAAGAATGAAACCCTGCTATTTGCAACAAGATGGATGGAACTGGAGTATATTATGCTAAGTAAAATAAGTCAGAGAAAGATAAATAACATATAATTTCACTCATATGTGGACTTTGAGAAACAAAACGAACTAGCAAAGGGGGAAAGGGAGAGACAGACAAACCAAGAAACAGATTCTTAACTACAGAGAACAAACTGATGGTTACCAGAGTGGAGGGGTTTGGGTTGGGGGAAATAGGTGATGGTGATGAAGGCTGGAACTTGTCATAATGAGCGCCAAGTGATGTATGAAAGTGTTGAATATTGTACACCTGAAACTAATATTACACATTATGTTAACTAACTGAAATTTAATAAAAACTTTTAAAAAGAGTAGCTTAGAAATGACTCTAAAAGATCTGTCACACAGGCAGATGTCCCAGTCTGTTTTGATCATACATTCCTAATAATTTGGTGATTCCCTGAAACCATTCCAATCAAATAAACTTATCTTGGAATTTTAACTCCCTAATCTCATTAATATGAATCTTATTCCATCATTGTTCCAATGTGATAAATGGCACCACGATGAACTGAAATAGTTAATATACACCTTCCACCACTTCCTCATCAAAGAAATCTAATTCATGTCTTAGAAACTATCCAGCTAAGTACTACATTAATCACTTGTCACATCTTCAAAACTACTATGCTCTGTCAAAACACATCCTACAGTTTGATGCCAAACAGTCTGAAGCATTTATAACAATGTAATGTATGCATGCTGTCAAATTGCTTATTTCACCTTGTAGCAATTTCTTTTCTTGGGAACTTAGTTTCCCCTCCATGTGCTTTAGAATTGCTTGAATTCTTTAGCTCATTCTTTCAGGAAACGGAATTAATATTTAAAAGCAGCAACAGTGTAATTTCAAGAATGTCTCTGTAATAACCAGAGTTCCCATAACATAAATTATCCTATCCTTGTAGTAGTCTTATTTCCCTTACCAAGTCATACAATCAAGACAAGCTGGAGAAAAAAAGGGTTTGAATTATATTCCATCCCCCAGGAAGACTTAGGTTTGTTGAACCAAGATGCAAAGTCAACAAATTCAGATGCACAGACGTTTCTAGGTTGCCTTCAGTTGCCTGTGCTTTTAAGAAAACAGATTTAGTACCACGTGTGCAAAATAGCAGTGCAAAGAAACACCCCGGGTTACAAGACCAAAATTAAAGATTCTTACTCCTGTCCAAACTCAGTCTCAAAATTTCTGCTCATTTCCTTTGTCCCAGCTGCACAAACTATCTGAGTTTTGCCCCTAGAAGATGGTCAGTCAGGGACCATGCATGGTCTGTAGGGATATCCTGACCTCTCTCTAGAATAAAGGATGTCTTTTTACCTCTTTTTAAAAATCAGTTTCAGAGGTAGAGGTCAGTAATTCATCAGTTGCATATAATACCCAGTGCTCATCCCATCACATGCTTTCCTTAATGCCCATCACCCAGTTACCCCTTTTTTCCCACCAACCTCCCCTCAAGCAACCCTCAGTTTGCCTATAGAAATGGTTTGTCTCCCTCTCTGATTCCATCTTATTTTATTTTTCCCTCCCTTCCTCTGTGATCCTCTGTCTTGTTTCTTAAATTCCACATTTGAGTATTAGCCATCAAATTAAAAAAAAATAAAGAAATCCTACCATTTACAATGACATGGATGGAACTAGAGGATATAATGCTAAGCAAAATAAGGCAATCAAAGAAAAGCAGCTATCAAATGATTTCACTCTTTTTCTCCTTGATTCAGCCAACTCAAGTTTGATATTTCTCCAATGGATATTCAATAGAACAAGGACAAACAAAGCAGTAGAAAATACAAAAGCACAGACAGAGATATGTTTACAGAGCAAAGGTATTTTTTTTCTGAGGCTACTGATACAATACAGGTCTCATTCCTTCTAGTCTTCAGTGCTCGATGACTTGGAATGTGAACAAACCACATGCACCCTAGTAAAAGACCCCAGTTCCACGTGATCTCTCACCCCCATCAAACCTCACTCCCAGAACTTTGGCAAAAATCATACGAATTAGATATATAGTAGGAGCTGGGAAAAGACTGGGAGAAAATACATGCCAGAGGATGGACAGAAAGGTTTAGAAGGAAGTAAGGAAATAGAAAGTCCTGGAAAGGAAGAAAAGAGAAGAAAACAGATGGTGCTCAGCATAAAGAAGGTGGACACACTACAGGGGAACAAGGAAAGAAGCCCCACAGCTGCACAGAGGTGCAGCACCCTTTGCGTCCACAGAGGGAGAGATCCTATCTCCTGTCACAGGCCCAGGCGCCTTACACATGACTTTGCCCCCCAGTTAGTGACTCGGTGAAGGACATCCTGAATTATGAAATATATTACCTAATTTTGAGATGACTAAGCATTCTAGAGAGACAAACCTAAACACAGAGAAAGGATTGATCTCAAGTGAATTTGCAACACAGCACTTTGAAGCCACATCCTTAAAGGTATGATTTTAAGGACAAAAAACATGACATATTAAAGGTAAACTTCACTTAGTATTTTTATACTTGTAAACATATAGGTTCAATTGTCCTAAAGCTGTTCACTTTGTATTGTATGATTAAGTAATAAGAAACTAGGTTAATGATTGTTGGAGGTTGAAGGCTGCCCTCCAAAATCAACCACAACATAATCCCCGGAACCTGTCTGTGTATGTTAACTTAAATGGAAAAAAAATTACTTTGCAGAGATGAATCAAGTTAAGGATCTTGAGTTGGGGAGATTAGCCTGGATCATCGAGGTGGGCCCTAAATACAATTACGTGTCCTTACAAGAGTGAAACAGAATGATGCCTTCAAATTTGATGAAATTGTAAAATATACTTTCTAGTTTTGAGCACCGGCATGGCCTAGAAGCCTCCATTATACAAAGTGATGACAATTTGAGCAGCAACAACAAAAAATATTGATTATGGTGGATTGAAACACAATGAATCAGTGAAAACAGTAAGTCCATAAGAATACTAAAAGAGAGATCAAGAAAAATTTCTTATGTCATGATCTGCTGTGACTTACTTTAAAAATTCGTAAAAAAAAAAAAATCGTAATTAAAATGGAAGAATTAAGCCTTCATTCAGCCTTTCCAGTAAAAAGGGTGTTTTAAAGAAATCAATTATCTGGTTGATGGAGGGAAGCTCTGCTTTACAGAAGAATGCTGGATAACAGTGAGAGGGAATAATGGAATTGTGAAATCAGCGTTCTGCAAAACTTTTATGAAGCCACTGGCCCAGGCAAGGCTGTTCAAAAGATGTTAAAACTACTGAGTGTGGGACACATGGGTGGCTCAGTGGTTGAGTGTCTGCCTTCAGCTCAGGATGTGATCCCAGGGTCCTGGGATTGAGTCCCCCACTGGGCTCCCTGAGAAGAGCCTTCTTCTCCCTCTGCCTGTGTCTCTGCCTCTCTCTGTCTCTCATAAATAAATAAATAAAATATTAAAAAAAAAACTATTGGGTGTATGATATTTCTATCATGCCAAGATAGCAGTGCGCAGATTATTTGTGAACTTCAAGGAGAAAAATCAATGATTTGATTAGAGGAATCAAGCTGTCATCATCATAACCTAGTGGCCAAACTCACTAATGGTGTATAAGATACAGCGCTCCAGTACAATATGAGGTGCATAATATCACCTACCATGCTTTCTAATTAAAAAAAAAAAAGTGTCACTTGGATCCAGTAATTCTAGACAACTAGCTTCTGCTTTGTAAAATACAGAGGGTAGAGAGGATTGACTTTCAGGGCACCATGAGAGACAAATTCAACAAACCCAGCATCTTGTAGGAAAGCTGGCCAGCCGTCTCCACAAGTCACAGCTATGAAAAACAAAGAGGAAGCTATCCGTGAGTGAAGGAGACACAGGGATCTTGGTGAGTGGTCCTGGGTTTGAACAAACCAGCTGAAATGGACATTTAAAGACAATCAGAGAAACCTGAGTAGAGGCTGTGGATAAAATAAAATGGACAAACATGGAAAGGTGGCAATTACCAATTGCAAACAACCATCTTCCTTAGCACAGGCAGTCTGACCTATGACCTTCCTTTAGTATGAAAGAGCACACACGGATACCACACGTGAGCACACACAGCCAAATACACACGTGTTAAACAAGATACCCCACGGTATTAAAAGTGCTCATCTGTGAATGATAGAAATGAAGTGTTTTCTCTTCCTATTTTTCTGCATTTCCTAACTTCCTAGAATGTTCATTTACCACATTTGCAATAATAAAAATTGTGTTTTAAATAACAGAATCCATTTAGGATTTGCATTTCAGTCAGCATAAAAGACTCTGGCCAACTCCCATCAACACAATTAAAACTGCTGAATAAACACAAAAACATCTTTTAAATGTACTCTGAAATAGGAAAAAAGTTAAACTTCTCCAAAGGGGGGGGAGGGGAAGGGGGAGCCAGAGAAGCCAAATTAAAATGTCAAAGTTCACTGCTAAAAGAATTGGAAGGGTATAGGTCTTCTGAACTAGTGGTAAGGAAAAAGGAATGAGGGGGAAAGCCAGAAACAAGCAGAAACAAATAATATGAGCAAAAGCATATGGTAGATATGAGCCCAGGCACATATTACGACAATAATGTAAATGGACTAAATGTTCCAATTTAAAGGCAAAGATGGTGAAATTGCATTAAAATATCCAAACTGCATATAGTTTACAAAAGTCACGTACATAATGAAAGAATACAGAAAGGTTCAAAGAAAAAGGACGGAAGAAGATAGACTAGGAAAATAGTAACAAAAGAAAGCTGGTATCACTTTGTTAAGTATTTTATAAATTAGGTAAAACGATCCATAGGTAGATACATAGATAGATACACACACACGCACACAAACATGAATTTATATTATTAGATACTTAAAACCTCAAGGTAAAAATCACTTCTTAATGTGGAGTTAAAATAACATTTTAATTCACCAGGAAGATACAGTAATTTGAAATTTGTACACAACTGAAAAAACAAAGCCAAGATGACAGAACTATGAGAGAAAAATTCAAATCAACAATCATATGGGAAATTTTCACATACTCCTTTTAGCAATTAAGTCAAATGAGCATATGTGTTATGTCCATTATATATACATAATGAACATATATATATGAAATAGCCTAATCAAGGCTAACATATAATTAAACTACAAAAGATTTGAAAACTATACTTAATAAGATTTATTGAAGCTACCTATAAAGAATATTGCACCCAGAAAATAGGAAATACAAATTCTCAAGCATACATGAAAGATTTACAAAAATCAACAATATATGGAACTGTGAAGCTTGTGTAAGCTGAACACATCTTAAAGGAGTTGGCTTATAGAGACTACTGTGCAATTGTTAGAAATCAATAACAAAGATCAGAAAAATATATTTTGTGCAACCATCAAGTTCTGACTACAATAAATTGGTTATAGCAATATAACATGCCTGGCAAGATGAGCTGGCCATATAGAATCCCCTTTAGGACTCTAACAGACAAGCATGAGTGAATGACCACCAATTAATTGTCCAAGGACAAAATTAATATTTGAATCTGTGCATAAGGGGTTAATTTGGACTTAGTGTGATCTTTTCTTCTTTGGAATGTGGGAAATCATTTGTTCCTAAGCAATTCACAGTGTTTTCTGATTCAGCTCTTGTGCTTTTCCCAGCCAAAATGTTCTTCCCACGGTCCGGCAAGATAAAGTACTCAGGACAGCTGGATTTTAAAAACACCCTTGTGAGTTGGGTCTTTGTTAGAATAAGCAGAGAAAAATCACTAAATTTAGGTCTTCTTTTATATTTTATATACTCAAGATTGAGCTCTAAGTATTGCACCAGAAAACAACTTAGGTTCATGGACATATCTTGTCAGGTAGCACATAATCCATGCTAAATAGAATCTGTAAGCGAAACTACAGTCAAACTACTGATAAAGAGTACAGAGCTGCTGGGTGGTAATTTTATGTTTGATGTGATATGTAGTTCATTCTGCTTTTATTTGGAAGATATTCCTGAGTGTAAAAAACATGAATGTGGATTTAATGAACATTGATGGGAAAATTCCAAAATGCCACTGAAAGCAAAAGTGCTCCTGGGAACCCTCTGGTCAGCAGACCCTTCAGGCTGTAACTAGAACCAGGAGTCATCATTCTAGACACAATCAGGGTTTTAGGTCTGTTTTTAGTGATTTGTACCACACTACGGGAGAAACTGTAAACTCAGAGATCTCGTCTACCTCGTTTCGTCTGCCAGTGAAAACACAGGTCAGAATTCCAGACAACTGTTAAATGACTTTATAGTAAAATATTGCAAAAAGGGAAGATTCACACCAAAGACATGGTGACAGGATTATATATACATTTGTAAATATCTTTATTGATTTATGTGACAGAGAGAGCATAAGCAGGGGAAACAGCAGGGCAGAGGGAGAGGGAGAAGCAGGTTCTACGCTGAGCAGGGAGCCAGATGCAGGACTCAATTCCAGGATCCCAGGATCATGACCGAAGCCTAAGGCAGGTGCCTAACTGACTGAGCCACCCGGGTATCCCCCAACAGGATTATAGAAAAGGAATGGAAGTGGATGGCGAACTCCAAAGTGATTTCAGATATAGCTGTGTACATGTGGCCCATTGCTGGATAATTAAGACTCTGAGAAATCTGTTCCTGGTCTTCTCTGAGCGCCTTAGCTCACGGGTGAGGGCAGTTGCAGTGCTAGCTTAGGGCAGTGTCTTCCAACCTGTTCCACATAGTGGTACATGACGATGGCTGTGCTTTTCTGGTGCACTGGGAGAGCAGCTGCCCACCTGGACCAGCCTGCACCTGCCTCCAGCCCAGGCCCTACCCGCACACTCTGCAGACCTGAGGAGACCCATAGGGAGGCCAGGCACTGAGTAGCTCAACCTGAGGGCTCCACATGAACAGCTATTTCATGAGCACCTCCAACTCAACATCCAAGGCCCAGTACCTCATCCTCCCAAGATCTGCTTCTCTCACAGGTCTTCCATCAGAGTGCAACTCCATTCTTCCCACTGATCAAACTGGAAGCCTTGGATCGAAACTTGACTCATCTCATTTCCTCATACCCTGTTATAGGCTGACTTGTATCCCCACCAAAAAGAGATATGTCCAACCCCTAACCCCCAGCCCTTCAGAATGTGATCTTACTTAGAATCTGGATCTTTATAGATGTGATAAGTTAAGTTTGATGAGCTAGTACTGGTGTAGGGTAGGCTCCTGATCCTTTATGGTTGCTGTCCTTGTTAATGGGGGAAATTTGGACACAGACAGAAGGCCATGTAAAGATGAAGGCAGAGATCAGGGTGATGCTTTGGCCAAGGAACACCAAACACTGACAACAAACCACAAGGAGCTAGGAACAAGCAGGTAAGAGATCCTCCTTCACAGCCCTCAGAAGGAACCAACCCTGCTGACACTTTGATCTTGGACTTCTAGCCTCTGGAATTGTGAGACAATAAATTTATTGTTTAATAAATTCAGTTTGTGGTCCTTTGTGACAGTAGCCCTATGAAACTAATCTACACACCTCATTCAACCCAGCAGCAAATCCTCTGAGCACCACCAGGCAGTCTGACCACATTCCCCCAACATTCACTGTTACACCCTGCTCCCAGCCTCCATCATCCTTTGCCTGGATTAGTGTAGTAACCCCCTACCTGGTCTCCCTTGCTTCCACCCTAGACCCCTTTTCCCCAACAACAATCTATTCCCAGCACAGTAACCCAAGGCTTCTCTTTAAAAATCAAGTGCAATCACATCACTCTTTTGCTCACCCTCCATTGGTGTCTTATCCCACACAAAGGCCAGAGGCCACCCAAAGGCGAACAAGGCCTCCCCATGGTCAGGTTTCCTGGTACCGCTCTGATGTCACAGCCTTCCACTCTCATTGCTCACCCCCTACTCTTCTTCGTCTGTCCCCTGTCTCCATTCAGAGTTTGGCACCTGTTGCTCCCTCTATCTAGAACATTCTTCCCCCTTTACCTACATGGCTGCCTCCTTCATCTCTCTGTGGTCTCATCTTCTCCTGGAGGCTTTCCTTGACCACCTCACACAGAATCGTGACTCTCCTCCCCACCCTGGCAGTGGTGGCTCACCAGATGGTGGCAGTTGTGTGGAGATGGAAGATTTTATCTGTTCCATTCACTGCTGTACCCACAGCGCTTAGAACAGGGTTTGGAACATGGCAATCCTTCAACTATATTCCATTCCAATAAAAGAAGGAACATTTATTCCTTCAACTGAAGGGTTGAAGGAATAAATGCTTCCCAGCCCCCAGGACCTCCTGTCATACCAATGAAACCACTCTCCATCTGCCCTGTGACACCAACGCTGGCTGAGTCTGACCCTAGTGAGTGGCGGCTGAAAACGTGGAGTGCCCAGATCTTGTCTGGGGAAGAGAACTATTGCCTTGACCTCCCTAATCTGTTAAAGGCCAAGAAAGAGTGGTTTTAACGGGAAGCAGTGAAGAATTTGAGAAGTTGACCAAATAAGAAAAAAGAAGAGAAAGGAATCATCTGTGAAATTAACACAGATAGATAATAATCGCATCTGAGAAGAACACCAGTGTGCAAAAGGAAACATCTACACAGTGTGGCACCAGTGAGACACCAGGTCCAGAGAACAGATTTTGGAACCAGCACTTTAAAAAAAAAGAACTATGGCAATATTGTTATAACTTCTGAAAGGAGTCGGGTGTGTTCATCATTCATATTATTATTTCATTGGATTGAGGGGAGAGTACACACAAGAGGACCTGGTAGCACATTCACAGGCAATTTAAAAAAGAAACAGCAAAAAGTAATAAACATATGAAAAAAAAATGTGTCTCACCTCAGGAGTCATCAAAGAAACACACATTAGAACGATAACAAAACAATTTTCCTATACACTGGATAAGATTATTTAACTGATAATATCCGATGAATTTCAGAACAAGCATAGTGGGAGAGTAAAATTCGCATAAGCTTTCAAAGGAAAATTTGGTATTATATATCAAAAGGTCTTTAAAATTCATATTCTATTATTCAATGACAATGTTTATACTTCACTCCAATTCTCCCCAAAGACTTTTTGTACATAAAAGATCATTGCTCCCGGTAAGTGCCTGAGCTGGGATTGGAACTCAGGACCGTCAGCTCCCAAGCTCAGGGACCTGCCAGGTTCTCCACCTGCCACAATCAGGGAAGTGAATCTGCAGAACTAGAGATACAGAGACTTGACACGCAGAACTTTCCATCTATCAGCAGATGGGGTGCAAAAATGCTTTCACTGAAAGTGGTGAAATCCATCTTTGACCTACAGAACACCTGACCCCAGATAATTCCCAGCCAAGTGAGACAGTGTGTTGAGAATTTAAAACCCAAGCACAGACGACTTCCGACTATAGGAACACATTACCAATTCACATCACAATGATGTACTTAGGAAGGTTATCTTAACAAGAAATTTCCTGATACTCACATGAATAAATGCATGTACACATCTGAATAGATTTAAGGATGCTTGCTCTAGAACTCTTTGCTAAAAAGGGCTTTAACTGGAGATAACAAAACACCAATTACTTTGCAGGCTCAAGCTTAAGCAATTTAGCATTATTTTGAAAGCCCTTGTCATAAAAGCAAACAAAAAACAAGCAGGGCTTTGCCGGGGCTCAGCCTCCGCCTCCAGTCAGCCCACTGCCGTGGGATCCTACAAGGTGAGCTGCAAACGTGGACAAGACCACTCCGATTCTGGCTGCTCTCTCAGAATTAATACGTTTCGAAGTCGAGAGCCCGGCAAGTGGCAATGCTAATCAAGCAAGTGACAGTATTAATCTCCTTTGGCTCAGCTTAAAATAGGATATGCCACAGGTGACCCCGAGTCCTTCCCTCCCCTTCTCAAGCCATTAGCTGAACATCATATTTCTTTTTGCTGCCAACGCCGGCGCCACCAGCAGCACAATTCAAATACAGGGAGGGAACACAACAACGAGAATAGAGTATTAACTCTGTCTGGGAATTTCTGTGCTCACCTATGGCTGGTTCTAAGGTATTTTCCTAATTTACCAAAAGTAATGGGAAGATACCCCGCAACTAATTATCCCACATGCATCTTAGGAGGATGATCAGCTAAGACCGTTAGGATTTAAATTTGAATTGTGTGTTGCAATGACCGAATGAGGCTGATGCCAAGGGAAGTCTTAGGAAGTGACTTAAACATGAATGGGTTGTCAGGAAAATAGAGGGGTCACTGTTCTGTTGCGTATCTCATCTATGACCAGGTGTCACACAAATGAACTGAAGCTGGGGTATCAGATCTCTTAAAACCCGGACAAGCTCTGCCCTGAAGGAATGGTTGAAAGCGGAAGCCCAGTATGAACGTAGGAGTCATCGTCCATAAGTGAGGACTCTCTATAGATTACCCTGCAAACACAAATCTAAGTGATTATGGAATCACTTATCGAAATAGAGAAATATCCATCAACTCTAATTTCCACCACTTACAGCTCCAAGTGCCCCATCATGTAAAGGCCAACAGCCTGGCAATTTCTCTTTTAAAGTTCTTCACTATTTCAGGGGATCCCTGGGTGGCTCAGTGGTTTAGCACCTGCCTTCGGCCCAGGGCATGATCCTGGAGACCCGGCCTTGAGTCCCATGTCAGGCTCCCTGCATGGAGTCCGCTTCTCCCTCTGCCTGTCTCTCTCTCTCTCTCTCTCTCTCTGTGTGTGTGTGTGTGTGTGTGTGTATCTCATGAATAAATAAATAAAATCTTAAAGTTCTTTACTATTTCATGCACATGCCCATGTGCCCCCCTAAGACTCTTCAGAATTCCTCCACCTCATTTGCAAGCATCCAGAGTCACTTCTTTGATTATCTTAAAGAGGACAGGGATGGGGGTGCAAGACGTCACTTCCTTTGCCAGATTCCAGCTCTCGTCAAGCACCAAGGACCGCATCTTCCCTGCTTATTTTCCAGACCTGAAATGCATCCTTCTCTCTGTTCTTCGTGGAGCCAGCCCGCATTCCTCAGGATGACGGTGCCTCCCTTCCTTCTGAATTACAGATTCTAGCAGAAGTCTCTGGATCTATATTCCCTTTGGACAAGGAGTTAGGGAAGAAATTACCTTGAAAGTACCTTCCCACACTCCTCCACTGGGCGGAACTCAATCAAGCCAGTGAACGCCTGGCCCAAGGACAGCCAATCAGCAGGCTGACCAGCGGCCTGAGACAAAACCCTCACAGCAGGGCACTTGAGGAGGGTGTACAGTTCAAAAAAGACAGTAGGGTACAATCTAGAGATGGAACTGGATGGCTGGAAGAAGTAACACCTGCTGTTTTCACAACACACACCATAGAGTGTAATATTTGCCAGGACTTCGGGTCCTGGGGGAAGCACAGGAGCTAGTGATGTGAAATTACAAAGATTGAATATTGAATAACCCCCCAAAAAACAGAGTGAGAATGGCCCAATGAGTGGAAGAAAAAGGGAAGGACTGGCACACCTACTGTCAGGGAGAGGGGTGGTCTTGCCCAAGCTCCTGTGTATGTGTATCCTACAGGAAAACCCTAAATACTTAAAGCCACATGAGTGAGTCACTTCGCTTAAAACCAAAGTGCCTGAGGAGGAAATTAATTAAATGGTATTTAAATTCATAGTGAAGAGTAAAAGGAGTGTCAAAATTAATTTACAACTGAATTATCATTATACAATTATTTGTCTATTAGTAACTTAAACTACTTTACCTTTAAAAATTCCATTCCTAAGAATGATATTTTTACTTTCTATATATTGATATGTATTTCTTTAACATAATGCAATTCTAGGCACAAAACTAATCTCACTGTTAAGGTGTAACCAGCTTATGGAATGTATATGAATTTCTGTGGATTGTATTTCACTCCAGATATATCTAAAATGGTCTGGTGAAAAAAGGAGGGATAACAGGGCCCAGCTGTATTTTAATAAAGGTAATTGACACACAACTAGTGTTGATTGCTTGTGATGATTGCTTTTGAAAGCAGACAATGACAAGATCATATATATATAAATAAATCTATTCACTCCTAATCTGCAGCAACCAGCCCTAGACACTAACCCATTACCTGTGTAACCAGCCCAGGAAGCCAGCCTGCTCTTTGTAAGTCAGACTTGCAGAGAGTCAACCACTGTCTCTAATAACAACCCAGGAAGCCAGACACTGACTTCTGTAACAATTAATCCAAAATGGCCAGGACTTGATTAATAATTGGCAGCTTCCCTAATTTTTTCCTCACTTTCAATTTAGGACTAACCAAAACAGCCAAATGCACATACCTACCGGTTAACATAGAATGCCCGGCTTCCCACTGGCTCACTTCGATCTTCCCCAGGCCAACAGCCTCCAGTCAGGGTGCACCTGAGCTGTCCCTGTTTTCCCTGTAAACCTTTCCCACTCCTCAATACATTGCCTTCAAGTCTCTGCCAAACACAAGTAATAGTGTCTCACTCTCTGGCTGCAGCAAATCAGGAATAGATAGCTTGTTTTTGTTCTCATTTACACACTTCTACGGACACTTCTAAAAAGAATTCTTATAAAAACCAGCAAAATAGATCTTATATATTACACTTTTACGAACACTTCTAAAAAGAATTCTTATAAAAACAAGCTAAACAGTAAAGCAAAGAAGGTAAAGGCGAGGTGACTGTCGCTAGTGCACCTGGACATGACAACCTTGAGTGCCATAATCTGTGCCATCTCGTCTGAAAGAATGACTTGAGTCCAAATCTATCCCAAGTGCACATATGTTTAGGAGTCATTTCTGTAAAACACTGTTTCCACGGTGTATAATCTCCACGTCAAACCTTCCAACATGCTTCCAAATGATACGATAAAAAGATTTATAAAAGAATGTTGGGCCAACCTAGAACCCCCCCCACCCCAAGTCATCACAAAACTTAGAAAGACTGTGAAAGATATCCTTACTCTATTTTCCGAATTTCTTTTAAAGAGTCTATTAAGAAACATGAAACTAATATTCCAATGAAAGAGGGAGAAAGAAAGACCAGAGCCAGATGTCAGCAACTCCCTACTTCTCACTGAACCTCAAGCCATGTCTCTTAGTGCCCCCAGAAGTGACAGCACTCCAGGAATAGGAGAAGAGCAAAGGAACATGGCAACAGAGAAAAGATGCTAAAATAACAAAGCAACATGATTTTCCTCCCAGTAATCATTACTCATGGGAGGAACAAGTATGTAGAAATCCAGACTCAGAAATTCAGCAAAAAGCTTCACAAAGGGGAAACTGCAAAGAAGCAAGCCCACTGCACGTAAATTAGTTATCCAAGGATCACAGGTAGTTAAAACCCAAGCACACTTCCCATCAGTGTTCTTCTGTGAGTCTAGTCCTGCTGAGAAACATGCTTTTCACAATATGCCTCAAACCTGTCTGTAAGAATTACCTGAGAAGCAGAAAGGTGGCATTTTAAATTTTAGTGACACATTAATGAACAAGGTAATACTCCTGACAGATAGAGAGAAATGTTCCCCACATCAAGCTAAGCAAGAGCTCCTCAGATCAAAATACAAGCCGTGGAACCGGCCTTGGCAGGCCCGCTGTGCACCAGAACTGCATGTCAGACGCTGCAAAGACACTGACATATTTACTGCTGGCACTGTCCTTGGCAGACGGCTGGCAGATATCTCATCTCAGAAGAGTCAAGCCTTTGTCTTGGAGTCGAGGGTTAATAGGATCCCTTAACTGCAGGATCAGTTATTATAAGGTCCTAGTTTTTAAAAGCAGTGCCTTCTTCAAGCTTAGTAACAGATCTTCTGGGCATCATCTCAAAATTCAATGATTCAAATACAAAGTGAGAACATGAGGGGAAGTAGGTTTTCCACATAGTAGGATGTTTTCTGTTCATGAACATGTTCCCAGACACGTTCTGTGGCATCTTTGACCAATCACCAGAGTCAGTTGCGGGGGGGGGGGGAGGGGGGAAGGGGAGGAGGGGAGCAGAGCTTGCTGCAGGGCTTCTCATGGTGGCCAGGGCTTCTGGTGCCAGGCCTCCTGCAGACAGTTTGAGCAGTAACTAGCTCAGGGTCACTGTTAGGGGTTCCTCAAAATTTCCTATGTTGAGATCCAACCCCCAGTGCCTCTGAATGTGACCTTATTTGGAAAGAGGGTCATTACTGATGTGAATAGTTAAGATGAAGCCATTCCGGTAAATAGTTAAGATGAAGGCATTGGCTCTAATCCAAAATGACTAGTGTCCTTATAAAAGGAAATTTGGATGTACAAGGACAATCCCATGTGAAGACAAAGAGACAGAAAGACAGATACTGCATGGAATCACTTATATGTGGAATCTAAAAAAAATGTCAAACTCATAGAAACAGAGTACAAAAGGGATTGGCAGAGGTTGGGAGGCTGGGGACAGAGGGAGAGGTTGGTCAAGGGTACAAACTCTCAGCTCTAGGAAAGAGGTCTGAGGATCTCATGTGTCACATGGTAACTACAGTTGTCAACACTGAAACAACTGTACAAGTGAAATTTGCTATAAGAGAACTTGAGTGTTCTCATACACAAAAAATACAGGAGGTGATGGATGTTAGGTGTTAATCAAATCAATGAGGGGAATTCTATGTATATTGTAGCAAGTCATTGCATTGAACACTAAAAATCTTACAATTTTATGTGTTAATTATATTTCGATAAAACTGGAAAAAAATTAAGTCAGAGTAGTGATGCTTCCACAAGCTGAGCAGACCATATAAAACATGGAGAGGTGGGGCAGAGTCTCCTCCACAGCCTCAGAAGAACCAGCCATGCTGATCCCTTGATCTCCACGTTCCAGCCTCCTGATCCTATTGGAGGTACCCAGTTTGGGAGTGCTTTGTTACAGCAGCAGGAGGAAACAGATACAGTCCCCTTTGTCACTCTTGCAAACGTTATCTCAACTCCTAGTCACCAGCCACATCAACACTGGTACAAACCCTGGATCTGGAGTAAAAATTGAGACTTTTCATAAATTTACAGCACATTCTTCTTTGGTCTACTCTATCAAACCATCAGCTCTTCTTACACTCAAAAACTGCTCATTTCATATTCTAAAACATTAACTTATATTTCAGCTAAGGTGCTATGGTCACTAGAATGTCAAAAAGCAAGTGATTCTGGACTATGACATTTTCTTAAGGTCATTAGTTTGTAAAGCATTGTAATGAAAGAATCAAGAGAAGAACTACAGAGAACAAGGAAGCGAGAGAAAATATAAGGAGATCCTAAACAGCTGCTCTTTTCATCCATCAGATCCCTGTGAAAATGGAAAACTGAGCAGCCACCTATTGATGGTCCCTCTGAAATCCAAGACGGGGTCCTGAAAGTGTTCTCCGCACCCAGCAGCATCAGCAGCAAATCCTCAGGCCCTACTCAGATCTATTAAATCAGAAGAGGTGGGCCCAGTTCCTATGATGGAACAAGTCTTCCAGGGGCTTCTGATGACTGCTAAGGCATGAGGATCACTCTTATATTCAAAGCCAGGAGGCAACTTGGTTCCACCTGATTGCAAATTCAATTGAGAATGCCCAAGAACATGTATTAAGAAGGCTTCTGAAGCAGACTCTGAGCTCTGATTAAAAGGAGGAATTGTTCTGGCAAGAAAGAGAAGGGGACAGGATCTGGCAAGCCACCTGAGAGCCATCTCATGAGTCCTAAGCCATCACCACTACATCTTTCTTCATTATCAATGATTCCAAATAAAAAATGTCCCAAATTTCTGAAATAACTTGGACTCCATATATACTAGCATAAAAATGAAAAGAAGAAATAAATTAAAAACTTGTTTTCAGTTCTGAGACAAAATCCAAAATGAATTACATTCTTGACAGCAGTGCTCTTTCTCCAACTGAATATTTATTTCCCCCTTTTCTCTCCATACTTTGCTTCTCTTTCAGGATGGCATTATTTTGGTGATTGAGATAAGAGAAATGGGATTGTACTTAACCTAATTCAGGAAAACAATGTACAAAATCTGAACTCATGGGATCATTGAATGCAAAAGTTACCATTTTCACTTCATTTACATGATAAAGGATATTCTTTGGTTTTAAAAGGATTTACAAAAGACTTCTTTGAAGAGTGTATTCCTCTGAGTTATTTCATATCTGATTTATTTTATTTTTTAACTTTTTAAAATTTATTTATTCCTTTTAAGTTGGCTCAGGCCCAATATGGGGCTCAAACTCATGACTTGGAGATCAAGAGTCACATACTCTACCGACAGAGCCAGTCCAGGTGCCCCTGATTAGATTTATTTTAAAAATCACCTACTGCTTCCTGCTACTTTCAAACCTGAACTCCTGGGATCAGGGACTACAGCCTGGGTGCAGCCCACCTGCCAACCTTCTCTTCCCTCCCTGCCCACAACCAGCTCCACCCCAGGGCCAGACAGAGTCACTCATCCCTCTGTTGTCTCTCAAAGTACTTTCCTTCACCCTACCCAATGCCCTGCCCTTCCCCACACACGTAACATCTTCCCTTCCTTTGGACCCCTGCTCTGGCCCCTCCATCTCTCCACAGCCTTCCCTGTCCAACCCAACTTGGGTGCCTCTTCTCTGAATGTGCCTTCCAACATCTGCCTTTACTTACCCTTAAGTTTATACTTTGTCCAATGGGTCTTGCATATTCAATCTTGCCCCCGCTCCACCCTCAGGGAAACTACTTCCATCATACCTCCCATAGCAGCAACGCAATGAGTCAACAAGTCCAGTGTGAGAACAGATTCCTTGCTAGAAGAGTTCAGCCAGTGAGTTCCTCTCCTATTCCTTCCTGGGAGCACTGCTTGCAAAGTACAGGCTCCAACTGGAATGACTAAATTTCTTACCTGTAAAGGGTCATTCCCAGCCTCGGGGAAGCACTCAGAATGATCCGGGAACCCCAGAGAATCTACACAACATTCACTGATTGCACTGATTGAAAGACTAGAAAATCTGGATCCTGTCACTCAGCAGCCCCTAATGAAGTATGTGGCCTGGGGCATTGTGTCTCCCGCCTGCACTTGGGCCATAGGATCTCCATCACCATTCTTGGGAGTAATTCACATGAGAATTCACTAAAACGGCTTAACGCATCAGCCAACCTCGGCACAATCTGTACGGTATTATTCATCTTTTGCCCTGTCCTCCTAAGATATTCCTCTGATCCTTATATTTTCTAGTACAAATGACAGGAGGCATCTTTATCTTATTTATAGCTCTAAATAAATTGGTATGAGCATCAACCAAACATATTTATTTTATTTCCCAAGAAATATACCCCCAGAAAATGTCAAGGAAATGATCTTTGAAAAATGCACATCCGAATGCAATATAAAATATTTAAAGGAATGACTGTGCTCCTGGTTTCCATTTTCTGTTAGATTATTCTACAGGCTCTTGTAAAAGTCAAGTCAGTGCTTTTAAAGGCAGAAAATGGCCACGAGTTAAGAAAAGCCTTCAAAGCCCCGGGGTTCTCCTTGATTTCGCTTTTACTTTCAGCATTTTGCCTTGAATGAACGACCTCAAATAACTGAGATATTCAAAAATTGATGGACAGTACTTAGCAAAGTAAAACTCAGATAAAGATGATGAGAACAAGCCACTCACCAATGGCTTAAAAATTCACAGCTGCACTTGCCGCCTCCTGACAAGATGTCTCTTGCTGACACTTCCCGTGCATTCTTCCCATCTATCCACCTTCCTGAAACCCTCCGCAGCAAATCATGTGGTCAACAAAAAGAATTCTAGAAAAGATTACTATTTAAATCTTGCCATAAATCCATTCAATTTAGTTGGCCGGGGAGTGAATACTCACATAGGTCAACTCATTTAATCCTCCAACAACCCTGTGAGGCAAGTCCATCTTATCTACCTTGTATGATAAAGTAACTAAAGCACAGACAAGTCAAATATGTTGCTCAGCACAGCTAGGGAGTGACCTTTCTGACCCCAGAGCCCAAGTGTTCAGGCACCATGATACACTGCCCCAACCAATACCATCACTCCATAGGTGCTGATATTGGTCTCATAAATGTGTGTTAAATGAGAAATTTCAAGGAACTGAAGTTCATCAAACTCATCTGTAAATTGCATTGGTACAAATGGCTATCATGTAGAGCAGAAAGTTCGGGCTAATTAAAAAAAAAAAAAAAAAAAAAAGGCCTTCCTCAGGATCTATAAGAGTAGCCCACAGAAGATGAAAGTCCCCAAGGGCACATGCCAAAACCAAGTCCTATGGTCCAGGCAGAAAAGGAGACTTGTGCAGGCAACCCTGAAGGAAGCTCCCAGGGACCCAGGGACCTTCTCAGTGTGGGGTAAGGCTCATCTAGCGGGGCACAGCTAGAGGATTAGCCTGGACCACAATTCTGGGCAGCTGTGAGATGACCTAAATCCAACCCTCATCTACCCATCTGAATAGACCCTCCCTAGATACCTGGGAAACTGAAGCTCCTATGTCAAGACATTCCATACTGGCCTCTTCTCATTGGGACCAGGAGTGTCTAATGAGGTCCAGCCATCAGCAGACCTAGGGCACCCCCAGCCAGCACCTGAAATCTGCCATGCTGGCCACAGCTCTCACTGGCTAGACTGCCCTTTGGTTTAGATTCAATTCAGTGGGTAGCAGAGATGTTCTGAGTTCAGGCACTGGGGTCAATATCTCTGCACTCACTAGCTATTGACTTTGGAAAAGCTTAGAACATCATGGAACTTCAGCTTTCTTATCTGAAAGATGGGGCTAATAAGACAACCCCACTGCGTTATCATGAGGAACACATGAGCAAAAGAATGTAAGGTATAAGGGACAGTGAAGTGTCCCACACACCAGCGGCTGCTCTATTACTGTCACCTATAATGGCAAAGGGAACTGGAAGCACAGGCTCCCTCACTCAATGTCATTGTCCATATCCCTGCCAGGATATCTCTTATAAGCACTCCGGATATACCATGTGATGTGAAGTGAACTGCTGGAACCCTTGTCAAGAGAGCAGAGTTCAGGGTGGACTGCCAGTGCTCTGAACAGGAATCTCAGACACCATGGTGGTGACTGCAGGCATTTCTGTTGTCACCATGCAAGGCTTATTATAGAATACCAAAATGGTTCCTGTGTGTGCAATTAGTGACCTATTAATCATCATGATGGCTGCTAGGCATGAGCTTTCAATGGTGACATTAAAGGTATTCAAGATACAGGGCTAAAATATTTTTTAAAACATCCTGCAGGAAGAGTATGCAAAAATCCATTGATACCTGAACTCTTTCCCTTGGGGAAGATGTGTGACAACAGCCCTAAACCACCCACCCCAAACATGGTAGGACCTTGGACCTGGAGGATTTTGTTTGATGCCAGCTGTCAGGGTGACAGCATTTGCCTCCACAGCCTTGGTATTTGCCTCAAGCCTCCTTCTGCCCAGTGGGGAGTCATGACACCTAAGGGGCAGGACCTGGGACTCCACTAAGCTCACAGAACAGCTTATTGAACACTTTGGGACCTGCAGGCAAATTAAGGCTGTTTCAATAAATGTCTTGGGTGTGACTGAAACTGGTTTGAGCATGACTATCACAAAAACCAAGGAGCAAAATGTCAAGGCCCTGACCTGCCTCAAACTTCTTTAGCGATAACCCAAATCAACCACAAAGAATCCAAGAGAGTCACATGACCAAACTGGTATAGGTCCCATTTGGCTGTGCATGTGCCTGTAAGCTTCATGGGGGAAAGATACAGGGCAAGTTTCCTCAGCTCTGGAGAAGCCACTCAGGCTAAGGACAACTACCACTAATCCCTGGAGTCACCAGGAAGGAGGTCACATTCAAGGTTGTACCACAGAAAGATGGGCTGGACAAGAAAATAATTTCAACATGGAACTACTTCTCCCTGGTGACCCTACGCATTAAGCAGCCAACCCTAAATAAGGGGCATGGATGCGGGTCTCTGTTCCACAGGCTGAGGCTTGTTAAAGTTGTCATGAATAAGGCTCACTTCAAGAGATACAAGGGGAAATTCAGAAGAGAGTAAAACTGATTACTGTGCTTGGGAACAGTTAGTAATTCAGGATCAAAATAAGTCCAATACATCTAAATACAGGATGATAGCTCATGTAACCAACAGAGAGATCATTTGTCAGATTGTTTATGCCCATTCAGAAGGGGACATGACAGTTCACGCTCATGAACTCCCAAAGTATGGTGTGAAGGCTGGCCTGACAAACTCTGCGGCAGCATACCATACCAGCCTGCTGCTGGCCCACAGATTCCTCAGTAGGCTTGCATGAGACCTACAACGGCCAAGCAGAGGTGACTGGAGATGAATACAATGTGGACAGCATTGATAGTCAACCTGGTGCCTTCATCTGCTATTTGGTGGAATTTTTTAAAGATTTATATATTTATTTGAGAGAGAGAGAGAGCAAGAGAGCATGAGAAGTGGAAGGGGTACAGGGAGAGGGAGAGAGAGAGAATCCTCAAGAAGACTCCTCACTGAGCACAGAGTCCCACACAGGGCTCAATCCCAGGACCTCAAGATCATGACCTGAGTCAAAGTTAGACTCTTAACTGGCTGAGCCACCCAGGGACCCCTTAACCTGGAAGGTGGAAATAAATTAGGGTCCACCCCTTCAGCTGGAAATAAAGTTTTGGAGCTGTGGATGGAGGCCTGTCTATACCTCATGGTACCAAATGATCCCCTGGCTATAATTTAGAAAGCAAGGAATTCATTGCGGGAGGACTTTGGAAGCACATCCATGGGTCAGAACGTTGCAGACTATACACATTGCCTCAAGGAAGAAGATAAAGATGCTTATAAGAAACAATTGTCTCAATACACCAAGAACAACACTAACACCAGATATGGGGGAGGCGATGTAGAAGAAGGCTCATGCTGCTTCAAGACAATCAAGTCCATGAGAAGAATCCTATGAAAGAAGTTAAAAAGAAGAGGGGGAACCATCCCAAAATGGCTCTTGTCCAGAAGAAAGATCAAATAACTCAGAAGGGGGATCCCTGGGTGGCTCAGCGGTTTAGCCTTTGGCCCAGGGCGCGATCCTGGAGTCCCGGGATTGAGTCCCGCCTCAGGCCCTGGCATGGAGCCTGCTTCTCCCTCCTCCTGTGTCTCTGCCTCTCTCTCCCTCTCTCTCTCTGTGTGTCTATCATAAATAAATAAATAAATAAATAAATAAATAAATAAATAAATAAATAAAATAAATCTTCAAATAACTCAGAAGTAGGCAAGCTTCCTTAGAGCTCAGGAGCAGGCTGCTGAGAGCTAATAAACCAAAACACAATTTTCTGTGAAGATATTTTAGATACAGACAATTAAATTTTTCACCAAGCCAAAAGAAAAAGAAGAAGAAGAAGAAGCTGCTTTCCTCTCCCCCAAGATGAGCATAGTCCAAAATCCCCCATGAGAAGCAAAGCGTGCCTCTAACTGGAGATCTCAGAATTCTGGGTCCCTAAAGTGAGGAAGGAGAAAAGTGGGTAGTCCTCAAAATTCAGCTTCAGGATTCCCTGCTCTTGAAGGGTGTTTGCTTAAACCAAGTTCCCTGGGCAGCTCCTTTAAACCCAAGAACCTGCCTTAGGCTCCATTCTGACCTGCTTTCATTATGCTGGGACATGTGTAGAAAAAGCACAGTATTTCATGAAAATGGAGAACCGTACATGGAGCCAAAGGAGGTCCCAGGGTGTGTCCACCAAAGAACGTTGGCCTGAAAAACACTTCACACCATCTGCCACAACCTTAAGATCAGGAGCTCACAGGAGACAGAAACTGGTTTTCTGTTGAACTTCTACAGAACTCCCAACTTCTCCAGAACTTCCCCAGGGGTCTGCCCCATTCAAAGGCTCCAAAGCCTGTGCCAAGGGGGACACAAGTGAAGACATCATCATCCACGCAGATTTCCAAATCCCAAATCCTGATCGAGGATAAGAGCTGACTATATGTATCAGTCAATCCCAGGGAAAATGCATTTCCCCTGTTCAGACCATTTTGAAAAAGACCTTCAAAGAGAAGGAGTTAGTTGGAGCTAGGTGATGCCATACAAGAAAATTCAGACTCTCTGGGGTTGCCTAACATCATAAAGTTTTCTTGCTCAAGTGGCTCAGAGCTGCTCCTCCTCCATGTTGTGACTGTATATGCCATCTAGAGCATGTCCAGCTGGTGGCCACGGCCAGGGAAGAGGGGACAAGAGGGTCACATGGGATGGTTTAATGGCTTCTCCCCCACCTCTTGCCAGGGCCATAGCCCAGCCTACCTTAGGGAAGCCTGGGTAAGTGGGGAGCAGTCTCTGTTCCAGGAGGTAAGCCCTCTGTGCATGGTCTGTGTATGGGACCAGTCACAAAGCCCGTGCCCCAAGCCCTCCTCTCTGTCCCCCACCTGCACACCTGAATTCCCACGGAGGCTCCTTCTGCGTAGGATCACAGTCCTTCCGGACTGTACCTGCCTTCTGGAAGGGATGAAATGTAGTTCTATTATCAATGCCACTTTAAGGCACTGACCTGTGAGAAGCAATTCTAAAAAGCCAGAAGTCATTTCTGACCCAGGTCAGGGTCCAGGAGGTAGAGATGGGTAAGGAAACCCACAAAGAGGTTGAATGAGAACAGAAAATGAATATGAATCTGAGCTTAATCAGGGGCAGGACAGGAAAGGCACTGCTAACCCCACAGTGGGTACAAACCCCAGAGGCTGTGCGCGTGCAGGGCCGGGGAAGAGGCGGGAAAGTAGCCTCCATCGGAAGGGGCTGGAGGGACGGGGAGATGGACATGCTTCCTCATCTAAGCAGAGGCCCTTGGGCATCACTGCGAGGACCTGAGGGGGGCGGCATCATCATTCGTGCCTCTAATGGGAAACCCAAGGACCTCAATTATGCGAGTTCGGTTCTAACCTCTCTGCCCCGCCGCACACCAACCTCTGCCACCCAGACCCACTCCCCTGCCTGCCCACACCCCCTGCCGCCATTATTTACCCGAAAGGAAAGAAAGGATCTGCTAAAACCCTTCCCCTGAGCTGGTGCCCAGATTCCTGGTCCTGTGCGGGGTCCCCTGTTCTGGGGCAGCCACACCTGGCAGGAGGTCAAGGTCTATCTTTTTACTTGTCTAATGGCCTTAAGTATGGGTCTTACACTTGACCTTTCATTGGAGTTCTTTCCCTCAGTCTGAGATCTTGAATTTTTCTTAAACCACTTCGAGAAAGCGCTCTGCGTCCTGTTCTGGCCACCTTACTTTAGAAATGGGATAAAACCTTGATTCTCAGCATGAGAACATTTATCCCAACAGGTCACTTTTTGAAAAAGGTTAAAGCAATTGAAAGAAGCCTTTTCCCTGATATCAAAGCCATAGACTTAGATGATTTTTTTAGGCCAAAAGAAATCCGTAAAAAAAAAAAAAAAAAAGGCAGGGTGGGGGAAGGCTTTCCTAAAAAGAAAACTGCCTGCTGCTTTTTCTTAGCCCAGAAAATTACTAGTTCACAAGGTGAATCTCTCCATGAATAAACTCAATACGGATGAGGAAATAAATCATTTGACTGTCTACATTTTTTCTTTGTGACAGTCATCTTGTTGAAAAAGGCCATTATTTTTTGTGCTAATGGAAGTGTCTTGCTAGGTAAGACTTATACACTATCTAAAATATATAGGAAGTTTCATCTTTGCCATGCATTTTATTCTATTTAGCTAATAATTTTCTGCAGAAGTGCCACAAATTAGGTTATAGGAATAAATACCTGCATTTCAGAGATGTGAGAATTGAAAGATCTTACTGAAGTCACCTTCGAATGACCTTGACATTGTCTTGTTCTCTTATTGCTTCAGACTCTATACCAAATGAATCAATGAATCACCATCCTTCCAGGGATGGGTCACCCCCTAACAACCACATGTCCCAGATTTTCCTTTTTCTCCCCCAAACTAAATGTCCAAACAAGCTGCCCTGCCACTTTATTAGGAAAATATGCCCACCGGAGCTATAGCCAGGTTTGATCCAGATCAGAATGCGTTGGTGCCACACCAGCCCACAGCCATTCTGGTGGGTCAGCCCCGTGACGTACTGATTGTTAAACAGCTTGACTATGCCCCTGGCTCCAGCTTTCATTTCTGCAGATGCTCTCTGCTCCCCTTTTCTCCTTGATCCACCCTAGCCTGGCTTCCATCTGCCGTGCTCCGTATGGGACTGCTCTCCCAAGATCTCCATGGACCACCGTGTTCCCAAAGGCAGGGACAGTTTGAGGCCTTATCCTGAGCAATAGTCAGCAATGGGAGAGGACACCATACCTCTTTTTTCTTCAAATTACTCTTCTCTATTTTCCCCAACACTGCACTCCTCTGGTGTTATTTCCACTCTTCTGGTCCCTCCTTCAGAAGCCTTCGCAAGCTCCTCATCTTCCACTTGTCCTTAAATGTTGCCATTTCTACAAGCACCATTCTCCTATCCTCACCCTCCAATCTCATCAGCCAGATGACTCTTAGATGACCATCGTGAGCCCAGAGCTCTCGGGACTAACTGTACATCTAGCAGACCTCTCCAGAAGCTCAAATTCTGCATATCCAGAACTAAACTCGACATCATTCCATGTTGTGATTCACATGTTTCCAACTACCTCCAAAGAAGTGAGCACCCATTCCTGTGTATCCTAGAAATGGCACCCCAAAATACCCACTCATCCCAGTCAGAAATGGGGATACCTTCTTTAATTCCCTTCTCTCACTTTCCACCTACCGAGTGCCCTTTCTCTTACCTTTTCGGTAGCTGTCAGGTCTGCTTTCACTACACCCACCCTGCGAGCTCCTGCCCTGTCTGGACCCACCCAGCCCACTGCCTTGCTGGCACCCTTATGCTCCCCACCTACTCATCACCCCACTGGAGCAGAAGTGAACCTGCCAGAATTTAAATCTCATCCTGGCACTCCATTGCTTTAAAACTTTAGAAGTCTTAAATATTTTCTATTGTCTTTAGAATGAAAGATGAACTCTTGGCATGACTCAAGGTGCTCCCAGACACAGGCTCTGCCTCTCCAGAACCTCACCTCTCCATCCTTCTCTTTGCAACTGCTACCCTCTCCCTCACCTCCCATCCTAGACACAAGCTGCTCCACCAGCTTCAAACAGTGCCCCTCTCCTTGCACCCCAACTCCTATACACATCCATTCCATCTCATGCATGTGGTCAGCTCCCACTTTCGAGTTGTATTTTAAAGGATATTTCCCTAGAATATCCCTTAGGAAAAGGATTTTCCTGACCTTCTGACTCAGGTGGATCTCATTGTGATGTGTTCCCTTGGCACTCTGTACCCCTCCTAATAATCATTGTACTTGGTTTTGATTTTTTTTCTAAATTTTATTTTTTCCCATGGAACTGTAAGACCCATGCCCACAGAACTACTTGGTTCCCCACCATAGCCTCAGGACAAAACAGACACTGGAGAATGGTAGGCACTAGATAAATATTTAATGGCTAGGAAGACAAATGAATCAAAAAGTAAATTAAATCTTACCACCTCCATAAAGCCTGATCTCATTGCTCTAGCCTATATCAGAGTTTCTTCAACTTAAAGCCATTGATATTTTAAGCCAGACAATTCTTTGTTATGGAGGGCTGTCCTGTGCATTGCAGGGTGTCTGACAGGACCCTTAAATACCAGGGACACCCCTACCCATTTGTGACGATCACAAATGTCTCCAGACATTAGAGCATGAGACTTGAGAACCACTGACTCATGCTGGCCTCTCTCCCTCTGAAAACACCTTCACTGCCACTTGTTGTCACGTCATTGTTCTTTGTCTGAGTCACATGTATTAGCCTGGTCACCCCAGAGGACTCAAAACTCCTTGAAAGCAGGGCTCTGTCCTCTGCCATCCCCCACAGCACCTTCCCCAGGACTGAGTGTAGCAAATGGAATTGGCATATCTGTCCATTGGTGGAAAGGAGCAGAAAGCCAAGATCACTATTCTTATTAGCAGGTAGAATTCGGACTCTCCATCCTAACAATATCCCGCCTCCCCAAACATTCCAACATTGGAAATCTCAGCATTCTCAGAAAGCCTTTACTGAACTCTCTCAATTGTATTTGGTGCTTATGATGGTTAATTTTATGTCAGCTTGAATGGGTTGCAGGGTAAGCAGACATCTGGTCAAACATCATTCTGGATGTGTCTCTGGATATTACTGAATGAAATTAACATCCGAACTGGTAAACTGACTAAAGCAGATTGCCCTCCCTACTGTGAGTGGGTCTTATCCAATCAGTTGAAGGCCCAAATAGAGCAAAAAAGCTGACCCTCCCTCAAATGAGGGACACTTCCTGTTTCACTGCCTTCAAACTAGTATATCCGTCTCTTCATGCCTTTGGATGTGAACTGAAACATCTTCTCTTCAGGTCTCAAGCATTCAGACCTGCAGACTAGAACTACCCCATAGGTTTTCCTGGGTCTCCAGCTTGCTGACTACAGATCCTGGATTTGTCAGCCTCCATAATCTCATGATCCAATTCCTTATAATAAATATATGTATATATATATATATTTATTTATTTATTTATTTATTTATTAAATAAATTTATAATACATCTCTCTCTCTCTGTCTCTCTCTCTCTCTCTCTCTCTCTCTATATATATATATATATATATATGTGTGTGTGTGTGTGTGTGTGTGTGTGTGTGTGTATCCTATTGATTCTATTTCTCCAAAGAACCCTGACAGTGTGGTTCTATATGCCCTGTAGAGAAGATTTAAAACATTGTGGAACTAATACTCTCCCCATCTGGAATTCATTAAATTCTCATTTTCTAAAAATTCAACAAAGTCAACTGAACCATGGGCAGCTTGCTATGGGTTCAGCAGTCACCCCCTTGGAATGATACTTTCTCTGGATAACAGAGCTCCACATACCTTCTGGCACATTCAGAATGTAATCAGAGGAAATGGAGCCAACTTGCCCTTGACCTTTTATAATGACATCTGATTTCTCTTAAACTATCCTAGATGTCTCTAGTGCTCTTTAAATAAATAATGATGATAATTAATATCAGCCCAAAAATCAATGGTTAAAAATTAACCATTTATATTAAAAATTTAGCAAATGTTTATGTACTAAATGTGCGTTTAGCATTGCAGCAGTCCTACTTAAAAAGAACCCCAACATGCCACTTCCTATGATTACAAAAACATGATTCTATTTAGAAAATCATCTCAATTAATACCTGTACATGTAGCAAAAACATAGTAAAAAAAATTGCATCTTTCCCTTATTATGTGCTCATGCTCAAATACACAATAAACAGGTTAAACCAAAGCCTTGTTTCTGAGTTCAGAAGAACACTCCCCACAGTTGTAACTCCATGCTCTGCCACCAGTCACTCTGTGAGCCTGGGAGCATTTCCGTATATATCTCTCTGGCCTTCAGCTGACTCATCTCAATGTGAAGAGAAAGACAGCGTCTGTATAATGACCAAGGTCCCTATGAGAGATAAAATTTAGTTTCGAATCTAACCCATGACATCATTCTTTAATCCCCATATTTTTCTATTCCTTCTTTAATTGACAAGTGACAAGAGTATAATCGGCAAAATATCATGTGCACTGCCTGGAATGAAATTGCACAAGACAAAAATACATTATTTTGGCATTGGGATAATTTTTCTGTATTCAGAAGTAAGCAATAGAGGGCTTATGTAGAAACATTCATGTAGGGACACCTGGGTGGCTCAGTGGTTAAGCATTTGCCTTGGCTCAGGTTGTGATCCCGGGGTCCTGGGATCGAGTCCCACATCGGGCTCCCTGCAGGGAGCCTGCTTCTCCCTCTGCCTGTGTCTCCACCTCTCTCTGTGTGTCTCTCATGAATAGGTAAATAAAATCTTTATTTAAAAAAAGAAATATTCATGTAGCAGAGAGCTCCTTATTAACTGGCTTAAAAGAAAATATGTTGTCATTCAGGGATTAAAAGGGGCAGGAGAAGGAAGAGAAGATTTCAAGATGGAAGGAGTCACCAGCAGTAAGAGGCAGAGAAGATGCCCCCCAGAAAGCATGCAGTACAGTCTTCTCTCTGATGAGGTCAGTTCAGATTGAGGTCACTTTGGTAAAAGTTCTCTTTGTGGGCTCCCTTCCATTACCTGTTCCCTCCAATGAATGTGGCAGAGAGCCACAGACAGACTCTGGCTGTACATTGAAGCTAAAAGTGGAAAACCGGCTAATGAGTCAATGAATGGATCAGCTACACATTTCTACCCTTGCTAAGGCTTCCACGTCGGGCAGCACTCATGTATGGGCCACTCTAGCTATTTTAAGCAGAACATGACTTAATACAGGGAACTAAGTTCCTATAAAATCATCAGAAGGTTTGGGAGATACAGCCGGGCCACCACAATAACTACCACAATGAGATGCCAAACTGGACCTCAAGGGAGCTGCTACTTCTGCCAGTTAGAGATGGGGCTGGCAGTCTGCCCTATGATACCCCACCTTGCTACAGGGAGCTTTGTGTCCTCTTGCTCCAAGCAAGGGGCACAGGCTGCAACCCAAGATTCCCCCACCTTCAAAACAAGTGATGCCGGAATAGAGAGCCACCTGCCAATACTGCTGTGAGGTTCACATCACCCCCACCACCTCCATGAGTCTGGTGAAGCACCTGAAACCCTCCTATGGCCAACCCCACCATCACATGCCCCTCCCTGGTAGCAGCAGAATGAGGGGCTCTCTGCACTGGCGCCCTCCAAGCCTCAGTGAGCAGGCTCTGAGTACCAGAATCCAACTCATGTCCACAGCCAGAACTGCAAGGGAGGCTGGGGATGTGGCCTGTAGCCTCCCAGACTGTAGTACTAGAAGGTGCATTCCAGAAGGAAGCTGGAATAGGTGTTGGGGGCCAGTCTACCGTATCCACCACACGCAGGATGGTAGGCACTTGTAAAATCCTCACCAGGATCCTAAAGACAGTCATAAAGCAAGCCAAAAAAATCACAACAGAATTATAACAAATGATTTCTCCAACCAATTTCTTATCACAGATTTATCCAGATGAAGACACAATAATTTGGAGCTCAAGATTTTATAGGTTATCATGTACTATAAAGTCCTAGGTATTACATATTACCTGCAATTTTTTTCTGTAAGAGAAAGAAGTAACAAAATAGAGTGAAATCTGGCTTCGTTCAGTTGCTTAAATATTTACCAGGCTCCCTTAAGAGACTTTGAACTATAGGAAACAAACTGAGCGTTGCTTGAGGGGAGGTAGGTGAGAAGATGGGGTAAGTGGGTAATGTAATGAGCACTGGGCGTTATATGCAACTGATGAATCATTAAATTCTACCTCTGAAACTAATAAAATTAAATAAATAAATAAATAAATAAATAAATAAATATGCACGTGTAAAAATATGTGTGAAAAAAATCTGAAAAGCTCTAAAGCAAAATATTGACAATTGGGTGGTATGGTTGAGGGTGATTTTCATTTTCTTCATGCTTCTTTATGTTAATTTTTCTTCCTACACCTGTTTATTTTTTCTATAGTGTGCATGTATTAATGGAATAATTTTTAAGTATCTAAAAATATAGATGGGATCTCCTAAGGAACTGGAGGAAGTTGACCACCCACAGGACATAGGCAGCAGGGAGAGCCCAGATGCACCCTAGCCAAGCGCACCTCTGTTTCTGCCCACGCTGGTGCAGTGTAGCAGCAAGCCCACTCAGTCTCATCTGCCAAGTGAAAACAGGAAGTTAGAGCTGACACACAGGAAGGAGGGAAAGCCAGAATTCCCTCTATCTCATTTCAGGGTCATATTTTTAACAAGTACTGAAACAAAAAGATTAAAAACTTGGGAAGGCTCTTCTGCTGGGAGACACCCCCAGATCTGGTTCTTGTGTCTGTAACTGGCAGAATTCAAAGAGAGGCCCCAAGTCCCCCACCCTGGTGTATATGCCCTGTATACTCCCCTTCCCTTGAGTGAGTCTGAAGGGGTATCATGCCCAGGATCATCATACATTTGACAGAAGAAGCAATTTTGTGGATATAATTAGGGTCACTGGTTAGTTGGCCAGTTGAATAAATCAAAAGGCAAGTTATGCTAGGTGGCCTTGACTTAATCAGGTGAACCCTTCAGATGAAGGTGAAGTTCCAGGGAGAGGCTGCCCTGTTGGCCTCAAGGCAGAAGTAAACTGCCCTGTTGTGCAAAGGCCACTGAGTCAGCAAGGGGGTTTGGAGAGAAGCATCCAACCAACAGCCCACAAAACAATGGGATTTCAGTCCTACAACCACAAGGAACTGGATTCTGCCAACAGCTAGTAAGGCTGGGAGAGAATCCTGAGCCTCAGAGAATATGGCAGCAATGGCCAAATCATGATTTCAGCTGGTTAAACATGAAGAGAGCACCTTGCTAGCCTGTCTCCAGACTCCTGACTCACAAAAACTGTACGATACTAAATTTGTGTTGTTTTAAGCCTCTAAAAAAAATTACCAGGCTCCTACTTGGTGTCAGGAGCTAGATAAGGCATTGAAGATTCCAAGACAAAGAGAACAGTCATGGTAAGATCATTGGCTTTAGCATGAAGCAAGTGCCAGTTCACTTTCCCTCTCTGCCACTTGCTATGTGACCTTGGACAAGTTCTTTGCCTCTTCTGTGACTCTCAATCCTCTTTAAAATGGAAATTATTATTTCCCACTAAAATTATTATTACCCACTAAAAAGGCTTGTCTGAGTGTTAAATGAGATAATACACATTTGCCATTAGTATAGTGCTTGTCCCTGGTATTAGTCAGTGTCCTCCAAAGAAACACAGTCAATAGGTGGGCAGTGGGGAGCACATGCTCTATTTCAAGGAATCGGCTCATGTGACTGTGGGGACTGACAAGTCCAGTGGGCTGATGAGCCTTCTCTGGAGACCCAGAGAAGAACTGTGGCACAGCTTGAGTCCAAAGGCAGCTGCTGGCAGAACTCCATCTTTGTCCCCTTTAGCAGTCCTTATCCTCTTACCGCCTTCGCCTGACTAGACAAGGCCCACACACATTATGGAAGTTATGGAACATAGTTTGCTTCACTCAAAGCCTCCTAATTTAAATGTTAATCTCATTTAAAACATACCTTCACAGCAACATCCAGACATGTTTGACCAAATGCCAGGTACCCTGGCCCAGCCAATTTGACACAGAAAATTAGCCATCATAGCCCATTAAGGACACTCAGTAAGTGACAGCTGTTATGACCAAGCAGCTTACACCTAGTGCTGAAGACACATAACTACAAAGCACTGTGGTCAAGATGTTCAGGATACTGGTCAGACAGGTAATGGAGCATGCGTGCAAAGCAAAGATGCAAACGGGATTCTGAGGTGGAGAAAGAGGGCTGGAGTTACAGGCTCTTAGACAAGAACACTTTTTGGACACAGGAAAGATTGGAGGGGTCCAGTTAATCCTCGGCAGACCTGGGCACAGGAGGGTCTCATGAGAACACCTCTCTTGGATAGGGAGGGTCCTCTGGCTGGTTGACGTGAAGGTGTATATGCAAGGAAGCAAAAGGCAGTAGAGATAAGGATGAGTGGTCACAGCCATTATCAACAGGGGGCAAGATCACAGCTGGGAAAAATGGGCTGAGCAATAAACCCAAGGGAAAGTAGAGAAACAAGACTGAAATCCAGTCTACCTGCAGAGGGGAGGGTCAGAAACGGAAGAGAATAAGGAGGGAAGACAGATAAGAAAAAAAGCATGCAACTCAAGCAGACTTGTGGCACAACACACCACCACCCCCCACATATTTATGGTGATTTTACTAGAGGATGGGTGGTGACATAATGACCACGTAGAGAGGGACAAGTAGAATCATAGGCCACCAGTATCAACCACATGTTGATGATTGGCTGTGAGTGGTACTAAAGAAAAAGAATTTATTTCTCCAACACAACGTAGAGGCCTACCATCCAGAAGCCAACAACATTTTCAGTGCCATCCTGCAATGCCTTGTATGGAAAAGCCATCCCCCTTCCAATGCCCTCAACTCCACACATCTGAGTGCCACAGATGTCCTTATCACTAGACATTCCCCTCAGCCAGGTCCAGCCTCAAAACTGTTAAGGCTTCACTTTCAAGTTACAATTTCCAAATGTTTTTTTGGCTGTCAATGGGGTGGTTTCCTCAGGTAAGATCCTGCATGCCCAGGATGTTTCAGTGGCAGTTTTAACCAGAATCCCCAAAGACATTCCACTGTAGTAGAAATTCTAATAGGTTTTGAGTAAGTAAAAAACATTTAACAACAAATTGAAACTTGACCATATCAGCATGTCCATCACTGACAGCAATAGACACAGAGACAGACAGGCTTCATCTTGAAGGGCATGTGTCAAAGACACTGCATAGCCTCGAGTCTCTCCTAGAGTGATATGTGCTAAAAAATGGTAAAGGGAGAACAGTGACAAGTAGCCAAAACCCTGAGAGCTTGTTTTTCAAAATGAACAGATACAATTCCCAATGAGCACTGATGTTAGATGAGACCAAGGTTGGTTAAACTGAAAAAGAGTCTAATGTAACCTAGTTGCCTCAAAGTCTCTCATATTTTTTTTTACCCTCCTGCAAATTTAGGTGGTATGTGAATAGTTTAAAGCTGTTCCTGTCTTTTCTCTCTAAACTTCCAATTATACCCCCTGTAGCACCAAATGGAGAGGGAATTATAATCAATTTCTTAAGTAAATTCATGTAAAATAAATTTAGACTCAAAGGATCTGAACAAAAAAGCCATTTCACTCAACCAGGAAATCAGATTTTGACAGCCAAGGCTTTTTTAAAAATTGAATCTATTTTCCAGAGATTTATCCAAGTGTTCACTGCTACCAGGCACTGTAACAGAGCTATAACCAACCCACCACTTCCCTGTGGGTCATATTTTTCATTTAAGAATACATCAGATGGGTGGGTAAAACAGGTTTTTATCCTAGTTGACCACCAAGGAGCTGTAGACGCTGAAAACGTTACTTCATCTCTAGGTGTTTGCTCCAGTACTTATAAGGTGGGGTGCAGTAGTTGGTATATTAATGACCCAATTCCTTACCCCCCTATTTTTTGCCAAGTAACTTGGTAATCCTCTTCCACACTGACTCTAGACTCAGCCATGTGATTCTAGTCAACAGAAATAAGAGTTCATCGGTGCCAGGTCTACACCAAGAGAACTTGAATGTTTCCTCTTGCTTTCTTAAGCTTCTGTCATCACCATGGGAAGGATATACCTGAAGACAATGAGGGACGTGTGGAGCAGAGCCAAGTGTCCCAGCCAAGTCTCTCCAGCCAAGTCAAACCAACTCACACTACACATGAGCAAACACTGCTGAGAATAGAAAAGCCACCCAGCTGAGTTTTCCATGAGAATAAATAAGTCAGAGTGGTTATTATATAATAAAGGCTAACCAGTACAGGGACAATACCACCTGCCCCAGCTACCTTACTAGCATGTTCCATCTGTGAGAATAAAGAACTCAGAGTGGATTGTTACACAGCAAAGACTAACCATGTAGGCAGAAGAGAAATTATTACATTTCCTTACTACCTACAGCCCATTGACAAGTCCTTGAAACAGAAAGAGTGATGTTCTTCTAGGGACGCAACTGCTTCGATATTGACACTTTGCTAAGGACAAAAGGCAACCCTAGCCCAACGCCCTCACCTAGGATCCTGTAAGCCTACTTTAACGTAAAAAAAAAAAATTCTTTTAGAAATTTCCCTTATCTCTAAACTCCCTGAGACACATGTTAGCAGTCACGCCCCCGCCAAGCAGATGGCCCACCTATATACATCTGAAGGGTCTCATGACTAAGGGCTTATTAGATGGTAATAAATGACCTTTTCCCAACAATAGCTAGCCCCCTCAGGAACCTGGACACCTTGCTTCCAAATCCTTTAGAGACTAATGTTACCCCTAACCCCTCCCAACTTGAAAGTATATAATGGGCCACTCTTCATGACCCCGGTGCAGCTCTTTCTGCCCATGGGTCCTGTCCCCATGTGTTAATAAAAGCACCTTTTTTGCACCAATGACATCTCAAGAATTCTTTCTTGGCCATTGGCTTCAAACCCTAACGTCTTTTCCTACATCAGAGGTACAATACCACCCACCCCAGCTAACTTACTCACATGTTGGGAAGATCATATCTATAAAAGCACTGGAAAGACTGTAAGGTTGCCCCCCAACATGGGTAGGGCCATGTGCTGTACAACCCATTAGTTTCTCTTCCTGCATCTTGGGATGTCTGTCTTCCTCCATTCTGAAACTGGTTTTCACACCATGATGACCGATTTCCTATACCAGGTCTCAAACCAACAAAATATAGGTGATCTGAAAACTCCCTGTCACCTCAGAAAGAACTACCTACCCTAAATGTATTTAGCCATTTCAAACTTTTGCTTAAGGTTCCTTGGTTAACTTTGTATTATCAAAATTCCCAGCCATCTCAAATAGAGAGCTTCCCAAAATACATTTCTATTTCAGCAAATTATGATCAATAGGTGAGACTTGAATAGCTTGATATTTTTCTGCCCTTGTATGAATCACTATATAGAAGTGCAAATTAAACCAAATGATGCAGGTTTATATTAGATGATAAATTGGATTCTGTATTAGTCTGCTTGGGCTGCCATGATAAAATGCCACAGAATGGGTGACTTAAACAATAGAAATTTATTTTCTCACAGTTCTAAAAGCTAGATGTCCAAGAATAAGGTGCCCTCAGGGTTGGTTTCCAGTGAGATTTTTCTTCCTGGCTTAGAGATGGCACCTTCTCACTGTGCCCTCACCTGGTCTCCTCTCTATGTCTGCATGGAGAGAGAGATTAGTTCTTTTCCTCTTCTTATAAGAACCCCAGCCCTATTAGATTAGGGGCTTACACTTACAACTTCATTTAGCCTTAAATGCCTCCCTAAAATCCCCATATCCAAATACAGTCACATCAGGGATCAGGACTTGAACATAAGAATTGGAAGAACAGGGTGTGACGAGGGTCACAATTCAGTCCAGAACAGATCCCAAAAGAAGACTGACTCAGGCAATACAAGTATGTACTAGCAAATCCATATCTTCCTGCCCTAGAAGAAGCAAGTCACTTACTTTAGTGAATTTTTTAAAACATGCATCTATTTACCAAACACATACTAAGTGCCCACTGTGTAAGGTGCAGGGGATGTAATGATGAACATATCAGACATGGTCCCACCCTCTCAGATCTTAGGGTCTGATGGGACTGCTCACCACTCAAGTACTGAATGAGGAAGGAGAGGTCGAACTGGAAAGATGATATGATAATAATCTCACAAAGACAGATCTTTCAAATCTAAAACACATTCATCATTTCACTCTGTCTATGCCATTTAACGTATTCCTCCCAAATTACCAAAATAGCTACTCCAGTCCACATTCTCACCAGCAGGAAACAAAAAGTTCCCCACATTCAAGTCAATACTTGATATTTTCCAACTCAATAGTTTTTTGACAGTTGCATGGATATCTTGATTTAATTTGCATATTTCTGATTGCTAATGAGATTGAGCATCTCTCCATATGCTTACAAACATTAGCTTTCCCCTCTGTGAACTCCTTATTTATTTCCTTTGCCCAGATTTCTCTTGATTTCCTGCCTTTTTCTTGTTGATTTACAGGTGCTCCTTCCATACTCTAGAAACTAAACATTCCTTGGTTGTGTGTCTTAAAAATATTATCTTGCTGGGTGGCTCAGTCAGTTAAGCATCTGACTCTTGATTTCTGCTCAGATCATGATTTCAGGATCATGGGATCGAGCCCCAAGTGGGGATCTCAGATTAGAGGGGAGTCGGCTTGTCTCTTGCTCCCACTGCCTCTCCCCTCATTCGCATGCATGCTCTGTCTCTCTCTCTCTAAAATAAATCTTTTTAAAAAATCATCTCCCAATCTATTAACGGTGGCTGTGGTGCTAGAGTAGATACTTGTTGCCCCTCCCTGGGGGGGTTATACATGCCTGACCCATTGATAACAAGCTTGGCCACATAACTTCTTTTGGCCAATAAAAGGCAAGCAGAAGTGACATGTGGCCTTTCCAAGCAAAATTTTTTAAGATTCATTGCATGAAACCACCATGTACTTTACTCTCAGGGAGAGGCTGCCATTTTGGCCTGGATCCTGGAATGAAGAGATCCATGGAGCAGACCCACAACCAGCAGAAATAAACTTTTTTTTACTGTAAGCCACGAGTGTGGTTGTTTGACTTTGGTGTTGGTTGTCATGGTCAAAGAACGGAACAATTCAAAGACTAACACCAGCGGTGAGGTCTACCATAATAACACCCAAAATATATGCGTGACTCTTAGGGCAGAGTGGCAGGTGGCAAGAAAACTGACAGTAAAGGCTTTTTACACAGTGGTGAAGCATTTGATAAAACGATCACCTGTGATAACCTAGAAGGCTGAGAGTGTAACTAATGAATTTGTGGCTTTAGCAAAGTGGGAAAGCAGAATATTGGTAACATTGGATATTTGCTAATGGGTGTTTTTGACAAGGCACTATAAGAAAGAAATAAGCTCATAGTAGAAATGGCCATTTTACAAAGTTGGATTGAAAGAGCATTTGAAGAGGCCATAAATCCCAGGATTTGCAGGTTAGAAAATGGAACTGTTTCTCATCTCCAACTGGTAAGGATAAAACTGAGAAGGCCTTGAGCTACAGAGGCCAGTTAAGACTCATCCTTGGGGCAAAGGTGGAATCATGTAGCCTGGTGAGCCCATGGGTAAAACTCAAATGGGGTAGAAATGGGAAGAGGAGATCAAGCATTGTAGTGAACATCAGAGAAAGCAGTCATAAATGGGGCCTAAAACTAATTATTCCATAAATAGCAACATAAGCACATTATTTTTAAAAGGTGTAACTGTTTTCTATTGCTGTGTAACAAATACTACAAACTTAGTGGCTGGAAACAACACACGTACTATTTCATAACTTCTATGGGTCAGGAGTCTGGCCATGGGTTACCTGGGTCCTCTGCTCAGTCACATCAGGCTAAACCAAGGTGTTATCCAGGACTGTGATCCCATCTCAGGCTTGGGATTTTCTCCCAAATTTATTGGCTGTTGTCAGAATTTAGTTAACTTATGGTTGTAAGACAGAGACCTTCAGCTTCCAGAGACCATCCCCCGCAGATTTCAGATGCACATATCACTCACACACACACACACACACACACACACACACACACACACAAAGATAACTATGTGAGGACATGACATGATAACGAGCTTGACTCTAGTAATTATTTCACTGTGTATATGCAGAACAAGTCATCATGTTGTATACCTTAAATATACACAAAAATATATAAATAAAAAGAAAGCACAACAGATAGTATGGTTAAAATACAATACATGGGTTTATCATTGGAGAGAGTGTTAGTTGATATTGACAAAAGGCAAAATTCACAGTGAACGTGTCAGTCTTTGCTACAAAGCCAACCAGGCCAGAGCTTAGGAGTCTAAAGCAACAACCATTTCTTTAGCTCACTATTCTGTAGGTTGGCAATTTGAGTTGGGCTCAACTGGGCAGTTCCGATGATGGTCTCAGCTGAGTTCACTCCTGATTTGTGATCGGCTGTTGTGGTCTGCAATAGAGGTTTGGCTGACTGCTGGCAGGACTGACCAACAGTAGAAACTGAGCCACATGTATCTCCTCATCCGGCAGGCTGGCCAGGGGCTTGTCTATGTGGCAGTGGTGGCATGAGTTCCCTAAGCAGCAGAAGAACAAGCCCCTATGAGCAGGTGCTTGTCGGGTTGTGTTTCTTTCTTGTTTGTACCCCCATGAACATTTGTAAGCAATAAGCATCAAAGACTGGGTGCCTGGGTAGTTTAGTTGGTTAGGCCTCTCCTCTGCCTTGAGCCCAGGTCATGATCCTGGGGTCCTGGGATCGAGTCCTGCATTGGGCTCCCCGCTCAGCAGGGACCCTGCTTCTCCCTCTAACTCCACCCACCCTCTGCTTGTGCTCATTCACTCACTCTCTCTCTCTCTGTGCTAAAAAAATAAATTTAAAAAAACATAACCCGGACCAGAGCTGTCAGAAATATAAGGAGAAACAAAAAGCACAACCATAGCTTTATCTTGAGCTCTCAATCTGTATATAGATACAGAACAAAGAATTAGGAGTCAAATAATATGATGAATAAAGTCTATAAGTATCAATGTCCACAATAGCCAAACTGTGGAAGGAGCCTTGGTGTCCATCGAAAGATGAATGTATAAAGAAGATGTGATTTATGTATACAATGGAATATTACTCAGCCATTAGAAATGACAAATACCCACCATTTGCTTCGACTTGGATGGAACTGGAGGGTATTATGCTGAGTGAAATAAGTCAATCGGAGAAGGACAAATATTATATGGTCTCATTCATTTGGGGAATAAAACTAATAGTGAAAGGGAATAGAGGGGAAGGGAGAAGAAATGGGTAGGAAATATCAGAAAAGGAGACAGAACATGAAAGACTCCTAACTCTGGGAAATGAACTAGGGGTGGTGGAAGGGGAGGAGGGCAGGGGGTGGGGGTGACTGGGTGGCAGGCACTGAGGGGGGCACTTGACGGGATGAGCACTGGGTGTTATTCTGTATGTTGGTAAATTGAACACCAATAAAAAATAAATTTATTATTAAAAAAAAGTCTATAAGTATCTAATTTTGTTTTCTATAGAAAATATGCATTCTTTTTTGATGTCTTTGGAACATTTACAAAAATTGGTCATACTTTTAGGCCATAAATGAACATCTCAGTAAATCAAAAGAAGAGAAAAGGAAGGAAAAGAAAAGGCATCGTATAGGCAATATTTTCTGACCAAATGCAACAAAACTAAAAATTAAAGAAACTACAAACAAGAAAATTCAAACCACATAGAAATTAAAACACTTTCCAAAGTAACTTGTGGAATGTATAATCACAGACTATTTGGAAAGGTTTTTTTAAATAACAAAAGTATATATCAACAATTATGGAATACTTCATATTAGGGACCAGCAAATGTTTTCTTAAAAGTGCCTCATGGTAAATATTGCAGGCTTTGTGGGCCATAGGTCTCTGTTGCCACTGATTAATTCTGCCATGGTAGTGTGAAAGCAACCATACACAATATAAAACTGAATGGCTGTGCAGGTGTTCCAATAAAACTTTATTTATAAAAACAGACAGCAAGTTGAATTTGATCCATAGCCTTGGCTTGCCAACTCTTGTTTTGTATTAATTAAATGTTAAGGACCTAGAGAAAAATTCCTAATTTTACATGTTTTTGTTGCTAAATAAGAAGAAGTAGAAATCAATGAAATAAGTAATGTACTCTAGAAGCTAGAAAAACATCAACAACAGCAAAACAGAGGGAGCAAGAATAAAAATATAATGAAGCCAAAAACAGAAACCGATGAAGCAGATGGCAGAAAAACAATAGCATTGATAAACAAATTCAATATTTGAAAAAGACTAACAAAATAAGCCCAAAATAATGCTAACCAAGAAAAATGAAGGGGTTAGGATGCTTGAGTGGCCCAGTGGTTGGGAGTCTGCCTTCAGCTCAGGGCGTGATACCAGTCTGGGGATTGAGTCCCACATCGGGTTCCCTGCGAGAAGCCTGCTTTTCCCTCTGTCTATGTCTCTGCCTCTCTGTGTCTCTCATGAATAAATAAAACCTTGAAAGAAAGAAAGAAAGAAAGAAAGAAAGAAAGAAAGAAAGAAAGAAAGAAAGAAAGAAAAGGAAAGGAAAGGAAAAGGAAAGGAAAAGGAAAAGGAAAAGGAAAAGGAAAGGAAGAAGGAAGGAAGGAAGGAAGGAAGGAAGGAAGGAAGGAAGGAAGGAAGAAAGAAAGAAAGAAAGAAAGAAAGAAAGAAAGAAAGAAAGAAAGAAAGAAGAGGGAAAAATCACTAATATCCATTATTGAGAATTAGAAAGGAATCATAGTCATGGATATAGGGGGGAAAACGTTTTTTAATTGTAAGCAAATACTATGAACAACTGGATGGTAATAAAAGTTTAACTTTCAGTGAAATGGTTAATTATCTATATGTATTTTATTAACTAAAATTGACTCTAGCAAGCGGAGCAAATCTGAATAGATCAAGAATAAGAAAACGGTCAACGCTCATCCAGCATTTGCTAGTGTCAAGTACTCTGGCTAAACACTTTCCATGTATTGTCTCCATTCACTCACCCAGCAACTTTGTAATGTAGGTCCTATTATTATGCATGTTTCTTCAGATAAAGACAGAGAAGTTTAAAAAGGTTAAGAAGCTCCTCACATTCTAGTAACTGGAATTGGCACACTCTGACCTGGACAGTCCATTATTCCACACTGCAGAAGAAACTGAACAATATGTCAAAAAACAGCCCCTAAGGAGACAGGAGGGCACCACAGGTTCCAAGCAGGCTACTTCAAACTCTTGAGCAACTGATCATTTCTACAGAATTTCAACTGACTAAAAGGACACAGAGAAAAAAAGAGAAGTATTCCATTCTATTTTAAGAAGCATGAGTCACCTAAAATCAAAATGTGGCAACTAGAATTACTAATAAATCCCACAAGTATAGATGCAAAAAATCTTATTATATCAAGTCTAGAAATACATTAAAATAATAATGTGCCCTGAAAACATATGGTTATCATAGAAATGTGGAGATGGTTCTCAGGAAGAATTAAATTCTGGACATAATACATTATATTAACAGGTCAGGGGAGGGAAACAATTCTTCTCAACAGATGCAAAATTTAATCCCTTTTCTGACTTTTTAAAATTTTAGAAAAATAGGTATAGTTGGTGGCTCAGTCGGTTAAGCATCTGACTCTTGGTTTCAGCTCAGGTTATGATCTCAGAGTCATGATATTGAGTCCTGGGTTGAGTCTGCTTGAGATTCTCTCCCTCCCTCTGCCCCTCCTCTCCCCTCACCCCACTCTCTTTCTCTCTCAAAAAAAAAAATTGGAAAAATAGAAATAGACCAATATAACACATTAGATGTCTTCTCATGTCAACAGTAAGTATGGATTTTAATGCTGAAATACTAGAGCAGCATTTCTCAGACTGCTTTATAGAATCAGCTTCAAAAAAGAGAAATTCTTATTTTACTATTGAAAGAAATAAACACAGAAAATAATACATGTCGTATCCCCATGCTGGAGATTCAAAATATACCTCACTGTATTAGATCTAGAAGAATAGCAAAAATAGCAAATAAGTTCTGGGGAAAAAAAAGACACAAAAGCACATTATAAACGTTCAGTATTAACATATTGTGGTAATAGTAACTGAAGAGACAGGCATTAAAAAAAAAATCTTCCAAAAGGAGTACATATAGGATTGTAGCATATGACAAACATGCCATTTCAAAACAAGAAACAAAGATCAGATCATTCAATAAAAGATATTAGAACAATTAGAAAATATATATATATCAGACCTCATGCTCACATTTTACAAAAATGTAAATGCCTGATTTCTTATATATCAAAAATGAAGTCATAAAGATTACTTAAGGAAACACAGATAGACCTCAAGTGTGAAAATGGCTCTTTAAGTGTACGTGTCTCTCCTTGCCCCCTAGATCATACAAGCAACAAGAAGCATTACCAACACAACACAGAAATTTTATTCTCAGTGACACTTGGAGTAAAGAATAATTGGTGGAATTGAAGATATATGTAAAAACTGAGAAATGCAGTTGAAGTTGAGCAGAAGCCACATGGAAAGAAGTAAAAAGAAAGGGAGGGAGCATGGAGAGAACATGGAGCTACCAGCACCCAGAAATGCCACCAAATGCACCTGCTAAAGATGAAGGACTGCCACTTTGTTATAACACGCATGTCCCGTCTACAGCAGTAAGTGTGAATGATGGGTGGGGGCAGAGCCAGGGCCAAAAGGCCTCCCTGATCCTGTCTGATTGAAAGAAACAGAGCAGAAGAACCTACATTAAGAATCACACTAAATGCCATAATTGCAAAAAGCAGTCTGCTCTGGAAAGCTATCTTAGTCCCAAAACACCCTGTCTCCAAACTGGAACTGCTTATAGATTGGCTGTGGAGAATATGGTCAGTGATCAGTGATAAAAAGGAAATTCGCACAGTATTAATACAAAGATGATCTAGGAAATAATGGTGAACAGAGCAACAAAATATATCAAAGAGGAAGAACACTCACCAGAAAAATGTTGCCACAGAGCAGACATAAGTTTTAACTAAATATTTCACTGTGAAATTTAAAATATTCAGTGTGGGCATCATCTCTATAAAGGGCAATCAGAAACACAAGAAAATAGGAAAGATACAATTATTTATCAGAAAGAAATAAAACATGAGCTACTATACTCCAAGAAAGAATAAATGAATAAATATTAGAAGGAGCAAAAATGAGTCTAGATACTCTGGAAGCTCACTAAGAAGTAGAGAGAATAATAATGAGAAATGAGCATTATAAAACAAAATTTTAAAAAGGATTTTTTTTGGGCAGCCCCGGTGGCGCAGTGGTTTAGTGCCACCTGCAGCCCGGGGTGTGATCCTGGAGACTGGGGATGGAGTCCCACATCAGGCTCCTTGCATGGAGCCTGCTTCTCCCTCTGCCTATGTCTCTGCCTCTCTCTCTATCTCTCTCTCTCTGTGTGTGTGTCTCTCATGAATAAATAAATAAAATGTGTTTTAAAATAATATTAATTAATTAATTAATAAAAAGGATTCTTTTCTTAGAGAGAAAATGATAGATCTTGAAGACAGGTAAAGTAGATTCAAGTCATGCATCACTGGAATCCCTGAAGACACAAAGCAATGTAACAGAGCAAATATTTAATGGCACAATTCATGAAATTGTTTATGAAATTAAAAAAATAGAATGTAATCTGCACAACTGAAATATTATGCTATATACCAGACAAAAAGTTGGCCTAGAATGGTTAACACCAAGACTTAATCACAGAAGTACAGCTTGAAATCCGGCAGCATGATGCCCCCAGCTCTGGTTTTCTTCTTCAATATTCCCCTGGCTATTCAGGATCCTCTGGCTTATCAGGATCTGATTCCACACAAATTTTAAGATTATTTGTTCCAACTCTGTGAAGAAAGTCCATGGTATTTTGATAGGGATTGCATTGAATGTGTAGATTGCCCTGGGTAGCATTGACATTTTCACAATATTAATTCTTCCAATCCATGAGCATGGAATGTTTTTCCATCTCTTTGTGTCTTCCTCAATTTCTTTCAGAAGTGTTCTGTAGTTTTTAGGGTATAGATCCTTTACCTCTTTGGTTAGGTTTATTCCTAGGTATCTTATGCTTTTGGGTTTAATTGTAAATGGGATTGACTCCTTAATTTCTCTGTCTTCAGTATCATTGTTAGTGTGTAGAAATGCCACTGATTTCTGGGCATTGATTTTGTATCCTGCCATACTGCCTAATTGCTGTATGAGTTCTAGCAATCTTGGGATGGAGGCTTTTGGGTTTTCTATGTACAGTATCATGTCATCTGCAAAGAGGGAGAATTTGACTTCTTCTTTGCCAATTTGAATGCCTTTTTTTTTCTTTTTGTTGTCTGATTGCTGAGGCTAGGACTTCTAGTACTATTGTTGAATAGCAGTGGTGAGAGTGGACCCCTGTCCTGTTCCTGATCTTAGGGGAAAAGCTCTCAGTGTTTCCCCATTGAGAATGATATTTGCTGTGGGCTTTTCATAGATGGCTTTTAAGATACTGAGGAATGTTCCCTCTATCCCTACACTCTGAAGAGTTTTGATCAGGAATGGATGCTGTATTTTGTCAAATGCTTTCTCTGCATCTATTGAGAGGATTATATGGTTCTTGTTTTTTTCTCTTGTTAATATGATCTATCACATTGATTGTTTTACTAGTGTTGAGCCAACCTTGCTTCCTGGGGATAAATCTCACTTGGTCATAGTGAATACTCTTCTAACTGTACTGTTGGATCCTATTGGCTAGTATCTTGTTGAGAACTTTTGCATCCATGTTCATAAGAGATATTGGTCAATAATTCTCCTTTTTGGTGGGGTCTTTGTCTTGTTTTGAAATCAAGGTAATGCTGGCCTCAACAAGGCAGTGTGGTACTGGCACAAAAACAGACACATAGATCATAGGAACAGAATAGAGAACCAAGAAATGGGCCGTCAACTCTATGGTCAACTAATATTCGACAAAGCAGGAAAGAATATCCACTGGAAAAAGGACAGTCTATTCAATAAATCGTGCTGGGAAAATTGGACAGCCAAGTGCAGAAGAATGAAACTGGACCATTCTCTTATACACATACACAAAGATAAACTCAAAATGGATGAAAGATCTAAATGTGAGACAGGAATCCATCAAAATCCTAGAGGAGAATACAGGCAACACCCTTTTTGAACTTGGCCACAGTAACTTCTTGCAAGATACATCTAGGAAGGCAAGGGAAACAAAAGCAAAAATGAACTATTGGGACTTAATCAGGATAAAAAGCTTCTGCACAGCAAAAGAAACAGTGAACAAAGCTAAAAGACAACCTACAGAATGGGAGAAGATATTTGCAAATGACATAACAGATAAAGGGCTAGTATCCAAGATCTATAAAGAACTTATTAAACTCAACACCCAAGAAACAATCCAAAAATGAAATGGGCAGAAATTTCACCAAAGAAGACATACACATGGCCAACAAGCACATGAGAAAATGCTCTGCATCAGTTGCCATCAGGGAACTACAGATCAAAATCACAATGAGATACCACCTCACACCAGTGAGAATGCCAAAAATTAACATGACAGGAAACAACAAATGTTGGAAAGAATGTTGAGAAAGGGGAGCCTTCTTGTACTGTTGGTGGGAATACAACAGTGATACAGCCACTCTGGAAAACTGTGTGAAGGTTCCTTAAAGAGTTAAAAATAGAGCTACTCTACAACCCAGCAACTGCAGTGCTGGGGATTTTCCCCAAAGATACAGATGCAGTGAAACACCAGGACACCTGCACCCCAATGTTTAGAGCAGCAATGTCCACAATAGCTAAACTGTGGAAGGAGCCACAATGTCCTTCGACAGATGATGGATAAAGAAGATGTGGTCTATATATACAACAGGATATTACTCAGCCATTAGAAAGTCAAATATACACCATTTGCTTTGACGTGGATGAAACTGGAGGGTATTATGCTGAGTGAAATAAGTTAATCGGAGAAGGACAAACATGGTTTCACTCGTACAGGGAATATAAGAAACAGTGAAAGGGATTATAGGGGAAAGGAGAGAAAATGAGTGGGAAAAATTAGAGAGGGAGACAAACTATGAGAGACTCTTAACTCTGGGAAATGAACAAAGGGTTCAGAAGGAGAGGTGGGGGGGGTGCCTAACTGGGTGTTAGGCATTAAAGAGGGCACTTGATGGGAGGAGCACTGGGTGTTACACTATATGTTGGCAAATGAAACATCAATAAAAACAAAACCAAAAAAAAAAAAGAATCACAGTAAAGTTTCTGGATTCTAAAAAAAAGAAAAAATCTAGACAAAGAACTCAATCTGGGGATCCCTGGGTGGCGCAGCGGTTTAGCGCCTGCCTTTGGCCCAGGGCACGATCCTGGAGACCCAGGATCGAATCCCACGTCGGGCTCCCAGTGCATGGAGCCTGCTTCTCCCTCTGCCTGTGTCTCTGCCTCTCTCTCTCTCTCTCTGTGACTATCATAAATAAATAAAAATTAAAAAAAAAAAAAGAACTCAATCTGGCTTCGAATTTATCCACCAAAAGATAATGGAACAGCATCTAAGAGGTACTCATGGGAAAAGTATGACCTCTCCTTCAAGTATAAAGAGTACTTTTTTTAAAAGCATGAAGTTAGGGCAGCCCGGGTGGTTCAGTGGTTTAGCGCTACCTTCAGCCCAGGGTGTGATCCTGGAGACCTGAGATCGAGTCCCGCGTCAGGCTTCCTGCATGGGGCCTCCTTCTCTCTCTGCCTGTGTCTCTGTCTCTCTCTCTCTCTCTCTCTCTCTCTCTCTCTGTGTCTCGTGAATAAATAAATAAATAAATAAATAAATAATCTTTTTTTAAAAAAGCAAGAAGTTAGGGAGCATTGTTACCATGAGTCCTTCTTGAGACAGCTATAAGAGAACAACATTCAGCCAACCAGAAGATGATTAGGAAAACCATAGGGAAAGAACCTAATGGTGAGCGTCAGATATGTGTGATTGAAAAAATAAGACCAAAACAAATGTGTGGACTAGCGTCACAGAGCAGAAGTAAATGCCATGTGCCATGACAACATAGAAATGACGTAATAACAAAATTCAGCAGAGGAGGGGGATAAGATGGTGAAAGGCAGAGTAAGTTTGTCAATTGCCTCATTTATAAGAACTGAAAAGCAATAGGGCATTAAGAGCTGACCAGTTATGGGGTAGAAGTATAAATATATCTACCTTACAAGGATACGTGCTAAAACAGATGGGTTATTATTGACTAAAACTGGATGTACAGGGGGGAAGCCCACACAGTGATTTTATTGCTCCTTTTTTGAGGGGAACATATACTAGAGGACAAAGGGTGTCAATTTTAAATGAAATTATAGAAGCAACCATCAGAAAAATAATGCAAACCTTCCTAAACTTCAAGAAGATTGTCAAAGAAAATAGACCACCTGGTGAACGACTTTACATAAAAGCATAAAAATCAAAATCACAATGTAAAATCATAGGAAAAACTAAAAACCAATACCATCACCCATTAATAGAGGTAAATGAGTTCAACTCATCTGTGATGGAAGGATGGGAAGAAGGAAAGGAGTGAGGGAAGAGACTGACTCCAAAGCAAACCCAACCACATGCTATACACAAGAGCCACTCCAAAACCAACATATTTCATAAAGACTTTTCGGTCTTTGTGAATAAAAGGTTTTAAAAACTCAAGCACAAACAAAAAAGAGTGTGGGTTGTGATCCTAATATCCCTCAGGATAGACTACAGACCACAAAGCATTAACAAAAAAGACAAAAATGGTCACTCTATTAAGTTAAATGGTATAATCTCATAATAAAGATAACAGCTCTGAATTTCTATGCACCTCCCTCTGTCCTTGATCCATAAAGTAGAAAAAAAATAAATTACAGATGACCTAAGTAGCATAGTTAATAAGTAGGTCTGGTTTATACGTACAGAAATACACCCATGGATACATTCACACACACCCTAAAAACAGAGAAAATATTTTCAGCCCAAGTGCCCAAGTATCATAAGAACTAGACTCAAGTAAGAGCCAAAAAGAAAATCTCCAGAAAGCAAAAACAGGGCAGAAAACTTTCTATATCACAATGCAATAAAACTAGAAACTGAAAATCAAATTAAAACACTAAAGACCCATCCACCTGGGACAGAGGAGAATGCTCTTACATTTTCCTTGAGTTAAAGAAAATGGACAAATAAACACATAATTTCTAGAAACTGTAAATCAATGGTCACAGTACGAATCCATAGGAGAGAGCCAAGAAAAGCTCAGCAGAAAACACTTCAGTTCTTTTGACTAAAAAGAGAAGAAAAACAAAGAATGAGCAGAAAATGAATGAAGAACCCAACTGAAAACGTTGGGAGGACACAAAGGAAAGTCAAGGAAAGCTACATGAAGTATTATTAAAGAAGAAGGCAGGACTTAATAAGTTAGAAGACAGAAAAACGGTAGAAAAAAATAAATCTGAAAGCAAGTTCACCCAGACAAGAGAGTTTCTTTTGACTGAGTGACTTTTTATTGGATTTCAATGCCCGCTCAATGGTAAATGGCCACTTGGCACAGTGGGAGATGGAGAGAGAATTTCTCACAAAAGGACGTGAAGGGGGGGGCACTTGACGGGATGAGCACTGGGTGTTAGTCTGTATGTTGGTAAATTGAACACCAATAAAAAATAAATTTATTTAAAAATATGTAAAAAAAAAAAGAAGGGGAGGTGGGTTCAGGATAGGGTAACTGGGTGATGGGCAGTGAGTGGTCACTTGATGGGATGAGCACTGGGGGTTATACTATGTGTTGGCAAATCGAACTTAAATAAAAACAAATGTAAAAAAAAAAAAAAAAAAAAAAGGACATGAAGTTAGGGAAGTAAAGAACCAGGGTGGGCCAGGGGAACAAAAGAACTGAATCGCTGGGTGTAATAAAGTGGGGGGACTTTGCGAGGACCCTCAGGGGAGGGGTGAGGGAGTCAGAGAGACAGGAAGAGACAAAGATAGAGAGACAGACAGACACAGAGCAAAAAGAACAATCAGGGGATGGAGCAAGCTCAGGCTTCAGGTGGCTCCAGCGTCTCCTGTGTCTCCCAGCCACTTGGTTGACCTTGCATCTTACATTTGGAGCACAGCCGTCAGTAGCTCCCTAACACAGTAAACTGTGTTCTCACCCATCTGAAAACATCTCTAAGTGTCCCTCCAACTTGATGGATATTTTGGGCATAGAATTCTAGTGTCATTCTAGTACGAAGCCACATTCCTGCCAGGATTTTCAAGGTACTGCCCTATTTGTCTTCATATCTTGCATTGAGCACTTTAAAAAAAAAGAAGCAGATCAATATGTTCTAAAATGGATAGTTCTCCAAGGCACAATGTTGAATGAAAACTACAAGTCTCGAAGAAATTTATAAGGTGTGATACCTTTTATATCAGGAGAATCTGAAAAGGGACCACACTGCACCCACGATGGCTCTCCGGAGATGGGGCGGCAGGGGGCAGCAGGCACTGGAATTGTGCGGATCTGGTCAAGCCAGTCATTAGTCTGTGTATTGCCCGTGTATTTTTCGGTTTATCTTATAAACATAACTCCCTCACAAGTCCAAAAGAAGTTTGAAAAAAATAAGAAAATAATGTTCTAGAGCTCTGAAAACCCACTCTAATCCAAAAAAAAACGTTTGAACAAAAATTTCCTTCCATCAAATACACAATTCTATGTTCTCACATCTTAACCACTTTCATCACTTTTTCATTTAACTTTTTAGTACGGCTGGAATTTATTCCATATGGTATGACTTGATGTCCTACAACGATATTTTTTCCTATTTCCTTACCAAGGATTCCTATGCTGGCACTGAATATTCTTTCTCTTCCTTCCTGATGGAAAAGTGCCTCATGGGGTGCATATCGAGTTGAAAAACATGCAGTATAGAAATCAGGTTTCCTAATTCCAACGTGGTGCTCATTCCACTACATCACTGAGTAGTTTTTAGACTACTTTTGTTTTAGACATTGTCTTTTGCTCAATTTTTTAAAATACAGCTGACACACACATTCATTTCAGGTGTACAACACAGTGATTCGACAAGTCTATAAGTTATATTGCACTCACCACGAGGGTAGCTGCCATCTGTCACTATACATCGCTATTACAATATTATCAACTATTTTCCTCTACTGTACCTTTCATCCACATGCCTTTTTCTCAATTTTTAAAACATTTCATATTTCTTACACAACATTTCATTCTTGTATCTGACTGGTTGGATTTTTGCCCTCAGTTATGGGGAATGTTTTCCCAGGATATGGACAAGGGGTGCAAAGAAACCCTTGAGTTCATTCATTTATTCATTCAGCAAATATTTGTTGAGCCCTGACCATGCTGCAAGTGCTCTTCGCAATGCTGGGGATATCAGGAGATTAGGGCAAGGGTTTCCTCTTAGTTTTTTATATAATAGTAAATTATAAAATTATTTCGAGCTTTGTAACCTTTCCCTCAGTCTTTGCCATGTGATTTTCACTCTATCCACCCCATGGCCTTGATTCCATCAACTAGCAGCTCCTTGGTAAGGGACAATTGGTAGTTTTGACACTCAATGACATTCCATTGGTCCCCCCACTATCTTAATAAGCTGCTTTTACACAGGACTGACAAAGACCAAAGCCTGCCCTGCCCCATGATGGAAATGTATTTCATTTTGTACAAGTGAGGGGACAGGGTACTGGCATCTAGCCACTCATCCTTTCCTACCTCTACCACCACTAAAAACAAAAGGGATTATTAAGACTCATTGTGCACTTTCCAGAGAAGTATTCTCTGTAGCAGAGATAACAGTGCAGGGGCACTTTGAAACATTTTCCAGTTAGTTCTGATTTATTATACAAGTGCCAGGCCTCCCATGGAACTCTCTGCGGTGTTCTGGATCTATAAACCAAAGAATAGATATTACAGCCAACCACAGGAATCATCTCGTCATCTGTGGTGAGTGTAGCATGGACAATGTTCTGCATTTAATAAGCCATTTAGACACAATAAGTAGCCGAAGTAAGGAGGCACTCTCCAGTGGGTTAACTCTTGTTTGGATGAACTGAACTCAATGGAAATTAAAGCAATAGGGTATTTTGTTTGGATCCATGACAAATCTAAAAATTTAGCATGGGGCACCTGGTTGGCTCAGGCACTAGAGCACATGACTCTTCATCTCAAGATCATGATTTCAGGCCCCTTGTTGGGCTTAGGTATTACAATGAATGAATGAATGAATGAATGAATGAGTGATTAGCATGAAGAGTTGTATATAGCCATTATACTTCTTTGAGCAAGCAGGATATCATTTCCTTAGGACTCTACATGTGTGAATTATGGCCTTACTAACATAATGGCTGCCACAAAGGTACAGATTTTCTTTTTTTTTTTTTTTTTGAGATTTTATTTATTTATTTTAGAGAGAGATATAGAGAGCATGAGTGGAAGGAGGGGCAGAGGGAGAGGGGGAGAGAGAGAGAGAGAATCCCAAGCAGACTCTGTGCTGAGTGTGGAGCCTGACATGGGGCTTGATTCCAGAGCCCTGAGATCATGACCTGAGCCAAAATCAAGAGTTGGACGCTTCACTGACTGAGCCACCCAGGTGCCCCAGTGCAGATTTTCTTAATAAAGATAATGACTTTGCACTGAAACTCTCCCCTAAAAGAGAGTCTCCCAAGCTGGGTGCTAGGGCGCAGTGGTATTTGACAAATAGGCTAAAGGTAGTTATGGGTTTTGACACCCTCAGACCCAGAATATCCAGGGCCCAAATCCCCAACGACAGTTGGCCCTAGACAGCTGCCTCCACTTACCTCATTTATGCTGTCATTTTCTGCACATGCCACCATGTGAAAAAAGGTAACGAAGTGCAGTATAACGTAAGCCAAGGAAATTACCTTGTCAATTTTATAGAAAACAGAAATGCTGTTAAGCAAATTGTCCAAACTTGAGACATTCTCAATTTGTAATTAGATTTCCCATTTTCTTCCTTGCAGTAAGTATGCTAATAAAACTCTCCCGCCTTAGGTTGTCCAGGGCCTGGGGCTACAGTGAGAGACCTGCCCCCACATTCAATAGACAATCTTCCAATCAATCCTCCCTGCTTCCAAGGAGTAAGTTCTTCCCTTATTCCAGAAAATGTTTCCCACTCATTCCAAACACAGGTTTCCAACAGCAGCTATCCCTTGCCTACAGATCCAGCCCCTGCCCATGTTGACTGGTCCACAATGGGTACCTAACCAAGGATGGGCAGATCTGAGCCCAATCCCAGAGGGACAGACACATGACGAGGGAGGCACAAGATGCCAGAGGGGGCTCCTTCTCCTGGGATGGCAGGAGTATGATAGATGGAGCTGGGGGTTCCTGGAGAAGCAAAGGTAGTTGCACACAGTCAGATCTGGACACCTGGCTCGCCCTTCTCATAGTCATGTGAGGCTGCTCATGATTTCCTTCTTGCTTTCCAGGGCTACTCAGACGGTGATCCTCAGAGAGGCAGCAGCAGCATGTCCAGCCAGCTTATTAGAAATGCAGTCTCAGCCCGAACCCAGACCCAGTGGACCAGAGGCTGCATTGTAAGAAAACCCCCAGGTGGCTAGGCGCACATCCAGGTTGCAGAAGTAGCAGCCTTGTCCACTTCAGATGGGCCTCAGTGTCACAAGGAAATCCGGCTGCCACTTCCCAACACCCAGAGGCTTTGGGTCTTTTTGTAAACCTTGTAGGTGCTTGAACACCCCTAGAAAACTAAAAAGCCCTTCTCTGGAGCCTGTTCTCCCTTCCTGGGACCTGCCTTGAGCAGCTAACAGCGGCCCTTCAGTGCTGAGAACAGGCGTGACCAACTGCAAGGACAGTGGGGTCCCAGGCAGCACAGTTAAGAAGGCACGCATCCCAGGGGTCTTTCAAATGCATAGTTGGCAGTTGCATGACCCTGAGAATTAAAAGCCTCCTTAAAAGTGAGCACTGCTCAACATAGTTCATCATCAGAAAAATGCAAACCCAAACCACAATAAGATGTGATGTTAGGCAGTCAGAACGGCCAGAATCAAAAAGATAAGAAATAGCAAGTGTTGGTGAGGATGTGGAGAGAAGGGAACCCCCAGGCATTGTGAGTGGCAGTGCAAATTGGCACAACCACTGGGCAAAGCAGGTTAGAAGTTCCTCAAAAAATCAAAAGTAGAATGATGACAGGGTCCAGCAATTCCATTCCTGAGTATTTATCCAAAGAAAGCAAAAATATTAATTCAAAAAGATAGATGCACCCCTATGTTTACTGTAGCATTATTTACAATAGCCAAGGTATGGAAGTAGCTCAAGTGTCCATCAATAGATGAATGAATAAAAATGTGGTGTGTGTGTGTATATATATTTTTTATATATGTATATATTATATATACATGTATAGGTATGTGTGTATATACATGTACATATGTATATATGTGTATATATATATATACACACACAGCATAAAAAAGAATGAAATCTTGCCATTTGCAACAACATTGACAGGTGAATCTAGAAAGTATAAAGGTAAGGGACATAAGTCAGACAGAAAAGTACAAGTACCATATGATTTCACTCACGTGTGGAATTTAAGAAACAAAACAAAGCAACAAAGAAAAAAAGAGAAACCAAAAAAACAGACTTAAATAGAGAGAACAAACTGGTGGTTGCCAGAAGGGGAGGGGAGTGAGGAATGGATGAGATGGAAGGGATTAAGAGTACAGTTATTTTGGTAAGCACCAAGAAATCTATAAAATTATTGAATCACTATACTGTACTTGGGATACTAATATAACACTATATGTTAATTACACTTCAATAAAAAAATTTTTTAATTTAAAAAGTGGGCACCTTGTACATTGCTGGTGGAAACATACAGTGGTACAGCCACTGTGGAAAAAGTTAAACATAAAATTATCATATGACCCAGCGATTCCACTTCTGGGTATAAAGCCCCCCAAGACTGAAAACTGGTATTCAAATAAATGCTTGTATGTACATGCATATGCACAACAACACTAGTCCCCACAGCCGAAGGTGGACAAAGTTCAAATGTCCATCAGCAGATGAATGCAGAAACAAAATGTGGCACAGCCATGCAATGGAGAATATCCAGCCACAAGCAGGAATGACGTACTGACATGCCATAACATGGATGAAAGTCAAAAGCATTATGGTAAACGGAAGAAGCCTGAACCAAAAGGTTGTATGATTCCATCCATATGAAATGTCCAGAACAGGGAAATCCACAGAAAAGGAGAGCAGATTGGCGGATGCTCGGGGCTTTGGGAGGCGTAATGGGAGCCAAAGCTTCATGTAGAGGGTTTCCTTCTGGGGTACTGAAAATGTTTTGGAACTCAATGGAGGTGGTGGCTGTACATTGTAAATATACTAAATGCCACTGAATCATTTGCTTTAAAAGGGTGAATTTCATTATGTGAATTTCACATCAATTTTGAAAAGAAAAAATAAAAGAACAGTTAAAAAAAAAAAAAACAGCAACAAAATTTCATGAGGCACCTGGCCCTGAGCATACTATCCATCAAGTGGAAATCATCACACATGACCCGCAAGCAAGATCCAGCCCTACAGACATCAAGTCCCTTCCTCCACACCTTGACACCTTCTGTCATTGCAGGTTTCTGCAAAATTTCACATTTTGCATGCGTATTGCCAATACTACACTCCAAATCATATCCACGAGGCTAATAGATGTAGGAAATCTGTCCTCAAAGAAAGGGCTAGGAAGGAAATGCAGAGGGGAAAAATAAACCGGGATGCTTACTTCAACACAGAGGACATCATGCACTTGTTTATAACAACGACAAAAGACAAGGCTTACTCACAGCAAATATTCAGACAGAGGCCACTGAAAAGTAAAGCGAGTCAGAAGCTTCGTGGCACAAAGCTAATGCCAGACTGGTGCAATTGTGGGAAGCACCATTTATCACTTCTAGACCATTCACGTGTCCAACCTGCTTTACAATCATTTATGTGCCATTTGAAACTGGACACAATAGCGGGTATTTGGCATTTTGGGATGGAAAACCAAGACCCAAAAAGGTCATGAGGATTTGCTAAAGCCACAGACCAAGAATTTGGACTCAGAGCCATGGACTGCAAGGACCTGGGCCCCATTTGCCTAGGGCTGTCTTGCTGGTGCTGCTGTCTGGAGCCGGCAGACGTAGGAAAAGAAGCCGTGCAGGTGGATTGCTCCTTCTCCCGGGCTGCAGGCTTCCCCTTCATCTGACCCACCCTGTAAACCCATTCTAACACCACAATTCTAGATATCTCTTCCAGCATGACCAACAATGCCCTCCCAGGCTCTCCACCCCTTAACCCATCCCAGTGTGATGTCCCCTCCTCCCAACCAGAGAACACCCAGCTCACCCGACACCCCATCCTTTGCTTTGTGCACTTCCATACATCTCCGCACCTCATCCTGAAGGGACCAAGCCCCCGTAGCACCAGACATGCAGCTAAGAGCTTCAGGAAATACTTGAGTAAGTTTCCTCCCATGAGACTCAGAGACCATCAGAGACTCAGCTCCACCAAAGCCTCCAGATAATAGAAAGATGTAATAAGCCAGCATCTCTGAAATAAGCCTGACAGTTCAACAGCTCCAAACCCCAAAACCGGCCTATGTTCAGCTACTTAACTCACCTGTGAGTGCAAACAGGGCTAAGCTGAGAGACCCTGGGCCACCCAAGAAGATAAAGAAGTTTCTGGTCTTTCAAATGACCCCCAAATAGCTACAACTCTTCTTCGAAGAGGGGGTGTTCTATTCCTAGGGCTGCCAAAACAAATGACTACCAATTGAGTGGCTTAAAACAACAAAAACTTTTCTCACAGTCTTGGAGGCCAGAAGTCCAAAGTTAAGGTGTCAGCAGGGTCATGTGCCCACTAGAGGCTCTGGAAAGGATCTTTATCTGCCCCTTCTAAAGCTTCTGCTGGTTTGTCAGCCACCCTTGGCATCCCTTGGCATATAGCCTCTGCTTCAGTCCCCACGTGGCCCTTCCATGTGTCTGTGTCTCTGTTTTCTCCTCTTATAAGGATACCAGCCACTGGGTTAGGGCCCACTCTACCCTGGTATGACCTTATTGCAACTGATTACATCTGCAAACACTCTTTCCAAAGTAGGTCACCTTCTGAGGCTCCAAGTAGAGATGATGTTTGGAGGACATTATTCAACCCGGTACAAAGGGGATGGTGAGGGGTAGAAAAAAAAGATTTAGAATTGGGATTGACAGAGGGTGAGTCCAGTTTCTATAACTTTGTTTCCTAAACTGGTAGGAGCCCCTGAAGAAAGCTCCCCTGAAATCCCATGTGACATCTTGGCCTTTAAAGTACCTTTCTTCCCTCCCTTGCTGTCCATGGATGGGTGGCTGCCTGAGCTCGCTAGCTTCCATCTCCATCCTGAAGAATTTCTCAGCCCCTGCCTTTCTCACCTAAGTGTTCAGTTTGCAGAGATGGATATTAAATCGGATTTTTTCCTGCTTCATTGCATGATGATTTTGAGCTACTGGGATTTTCAATTTGAAAGAATATTTTGATACAGCAATGCCCACAGGACAGCTCTAGGAAGAGTTGTGTTAAAGGACACTTGAAGCATTCTGGGAAGCTGTGGGATGTGAGTCTATGTACAGACATGCCACTTAAGACCCACTAGTTGACTTGCTAGTTGGCCCAAAGGGAGATATAGTTACATGGAAGAGTTGTAGTCAGAGTTTTGGTTAAAATAAAAGGCTCCAGAGAAACGTCTTTCCAATATCCATACTGCATCCCACTGACTCAATATAGCTCATTTTAATGCAAAATTTACTAAATCGCTCTGTTTATGGTGTTTTTTATAGCAGCACAAACAGACAAAGGCATACTATTAAAAAATACAATTTATTTTTAATAGACTCTTCTTGGACGCCTGGGTGGCTCAGTTTGTTAAGCAGCCAACTCTTGGTTTCAGCTCAGCTCAGGAGATTAGGATCGTGAGATCAAGTCCTGAGTCAGGCTCCACACTCAGAGGAGAGTCTGCTTAAGAATGCTCTCTCCGGAGGATCCCTGGATGGCTCAGCGGTTTAGTGCCTACCTTTGCCCCAGGGCATGATCTTGGAGTCCCGGGATCGTGTCCGCATCGGGCTCCCTGCATGGAGCCTGCTCCTCCCTCTGCGTGTGTCTCTGCCTCTCTCTGTGTCTCTCATGAATAAATAAATAAAATCTTTAAAAAAAAAAAAAAAGAATGCTCTTCTGCCTCTTCCTCTGCCCCTCCCCACTCATGTTCTCTCTCTCTCTCTTTCTCTCTCTCTCTCTCTAAGTAAAGAATAAACAAACAGACTCTTCCTCATTTTGGGTTTGTTTCTTGGTCCCTTGTGATTGGATCCGGGTTACACCATCCCAGGACAGGAAATGCCATGAGTGATCCTCGGTCCTCAGGGCATCATGCCTGGAAGTCCATGACATCCATCTGCTCCTTAGTGTTGATGCTAATTCTTATCACCTTGTCCAATCTCACCCTTGAATAGTTGCTCGTTTTCCCCCCTGTAATACAAGCAGTCTGTAGGGTGACACTGTAATACCATGCAGGCACCTTGCTCTTCAAAGCTGCCCCCTCGGGTTAGTGCCCAGTGATGACTTTTGCCTGAACTGACCTTTAATGGTTATAAGATGATAATTTTCCAACTCCAGCATGCCCTCTGCATTACCTGGATATTCAGCATCCTACCGCATCCCTTCATATTCATGTGTGCCAGAAGATAGAGATGAACCTGAACTAGTTCAGGAGCCTGGCACATCAAGGAAGTTCCTAGGACTTGATGAGCAGGATGCTTCCTCTGCAATGAGAAATAAGTTGCTGCCCTTACATTGCCTACCTTGAAAAAAGGCACAAATTTTGTGCACTTCAGGGCACCTGTGTGGCTCAGTCAGTTAAACATCTGCCTTCGGCTCAGGTCATGGTCCCAGGGCCCTGGGATCAAGCCCCCCATTGGGCTCCCTGCTCAGTGGTAAGTCTGCTTCTCCCTCTTCCTCTCCCTCTATGATCTCTCTCACTCCCACTCTCCCTCAAATAAATAAATAAAATCTTTAAAAAAAATTGTACGCTTCATTTGATTTAGAAGGCAAGATAAACCACATCAAAGAGGCTTAGCCATATGACCCAGGAAGTCACCCCGTCAACCCAGAAGGTGCCAGTTTCAAGCAGAGAGGCCCTGGACTTGGACCTTGTGACTACTGGGTCCAACGATACTGGAAGTGTCTGCAGCGTCAGGATGGTGTGTGATGCCCCTGAGCGGCTCCAACAGGAGCTTTACAGCATAAACCCTCAGGTACAGGAGTCAGGCGCCGCCTCCCTCCATCAGCAACCACCTGCCTCCATCAGGCAAGCAGCTCCTTACTTACCTGGCCCAGGTACAAACAGAAAGCCTGACCATGAGACCCAGGCACAATGTGAGCAGAACTGGATATCTTCCCATCCATCAAACCATCAGGAATGTGCATAAAAGCATCTCATTATAAAATGGAAATGGTACGTGGAGAGCAGGTCCCAGCCAATGTGGGAAACATAAGTGATCTACAAAGGAAGTGGTTTAGACCTGGAAGGGCCTGCTCTTCCTGCTCCACCCCCTCCGTCATCCCACACTACGGCCAGTTAATGGAGGAGGCAACAGTCTGAGCCGGGATTGTGGTCAGGATTCCATGGTCATCTGTACACCCAGGAAGAGGCACTGCTGTACTTGAGAGTACAGTACTCTGAAAGATGCTGGATGAGAAATCCCCCTCTACATAGACCTTCAAGGGGTACATCTGGTTTCCATGTGGAAGGATCAATAGTTGAAGATGTGAGCATGCCCCGACGGATTAGCAGGGGCCAATGAGTTGGCCAGCTAGTCAGGGGCTTCGAGAGAAAAAAATTGAAAAACTGATAGTAGAGAGGTAAAGGAAAGGTATGTGGACAGATTTCTCAGGGTGTGAATACATTTGTGCACCATGCAAATGCCCAACAGAGGACAGCCATTGTGGAAAAAATGTTCTGTAAGAGGTGAACAGGAAGACCTGGACATGGGGCCAGGATGGATACATGCACGAACTCAACAGCCCAACAGCATGGCTGCCCTCACCAACATAAATATGGCCACTGTCACAGCTGAGTGTCCAACCTGCAAAAGCAGAGGACAGTACTGAGCTTCCCAAGGAACCATCCATAGGGGGCCCAGCTGGCTCTTTAGTGGCAGGCTCACTAACTGGACTCCTCCCTTTATGGAGGGGACAATGCCTTGTCCTCATCGGGTACCACATATTCCAAGTACGAACTTTTTCCCCTGCCCTCCGCACTTCTGTCAGCTTCACCATTTGTGGATTTACAGAACATCAGAATGCCTGAACCAGCACCCTAGTAGCGCACAAAACATCAACTAAGGGACGTTTTCAATAAGGGAAGTGATTCAATGGTTTCATGCCTATAGAATTCCCTGTGTTTATCACATGCCTGTTGCCCAGAAGCAGCTGGCTTGACACAATGATGGAATGGTGCACTAAAAGCTCAATTACCATACCAGCTGGAAGCAAACTCCTATAAGGTTATAGGGTACATGTCTGCCTTAAAGTTTAAGGATTAAACCAGTGATCAACATATGGTGTGATCTTCCCCCATAGCCAGGAGCACCGGCCAGGAAATAAGGAATGGAAGTAGGAGTGGGACCTCTCCCTATGCCAGAAGTTTTGCTTCCCATGCCCATAACCTTGGGTTATGATCACAACCATAACCAAGGCAAGAAACAATCAGCAGGAAGCTGAGACCCCCATAAGTCTATTTTGGCCTCCTCGCGCTGAGGAGCCAATAGCCAGAGTCAGAGTACAGTGGAAATGAGGGGAGTGGTTTCAAGAAGGCCTTTGAAGCCTAGAGGATTTACTGGGGCTTCTTTTCTTTCTCCCTTGCCCCACATTCCTGGTCAGCATGAAACTATAAAAAAAGTCACCATGATTTCATATCCTGCAAGAATGAAGGTATAGGTCACCTCAACAGGTAAAAAATCCATCCAGTGCAGGGCTGGTACATGGCAGGGGGAACTAAAGAATGGGTGGTGGGAAAAGCTGCCTTTCTAGGCTACCAAGGTGGAGATTATAGCAGCTGGGTTTATAAGTCAGTTCTTTACAACTTTCCCATTTCTATTTTCCTTACACGAAGCACACAGTCTTGGCTAACGATGTAGATTTCACAGGGAAATATGAGCAAATGAACATCACCTTGTATGAGAGTAGCTGGTGGGACTTCACACATTCCTTCTGCTGGAGGTGTGGGTTCCTTATCCAGAAGAAAAGGAATGGATGCTGGTCCCAGACCCTACCATTTGCTCTTCCGAGTCCAGGATGCTGGACTGATTAAACCCTATAACAGGTCCCCAGAGAAGACTGGCTTCCAATTGGGTTCAGCCAGTGACAGCCCCAGCAGGAGAAGGAGAGAGAACACAGTGAATCGGGTTATTAATTCTCTGGTTCCTCACCAAGGACACCTTGGATTGGTAAGTCTTCCACAGAATGTCCCAACACAGGGCATCCCAGAGAACCCCGGTGGGACTCCATTCCAGCTGCCTACAGAAGTGTCCTGTCACTAACACACCCTTCACCAGCTTCCCCACTTCCCACCTCTGATCACTACTGCCAGTAACAAACCACCACAAACTAAGTGGTAAAAAACCTCTTCCACTACACAACTATCAGAATGGCACAAATCAGGAACGGTGATGACACCAAACGCTGGTGAGGACATGGAGCGACAGGCATTCATTGCTGGTGGGAATGCAAAATGGTACAGCCTTTTGAAAGACAGCTGGGTGATTTCTTATAAAATTGAACACACTTTTTCCATAAGATCCAGTAACCATGACCCTTGGTATTTACCCAAAGAAACTGAAGTTACATCGACACAAAGACCTGCACTTGGATGTTTATAGCAGCTTTGAGGCAATCACAAAAGTCCACCGAGGGCCCGGAGAAAGAACACAGACTGACCTCTTGATAGAAGAGCCTGGGCAACGGGAGATGTGATGGGGGCCCATCTTTGGGAAATACAATCTGCTCTGAGACCTCCTCCCATTTCCTGTCTCCTCTCCGCCATCCTTTCAGGTCCTGGGAAACCTCAAAATCAAATGACTTGATTATACAAAGTAATTCATGCTTCCCTTTGATCCTCCTGGCCATGCCCTGGGAAACTTCCCCTTTCACACCAGAATGTTTTCCTAAATAGTCAGCACCATTTCACAGCAGGCAGGTGTGCTCTGATGGAGGTATTATCGTGAAATACACAGCCAAAAGAGTATCTTCCATAAGATGGATTGGGTGCTACTCAGGCATAGAGAATTTGTTCCATCACAATTTATGGAAGCCACATTTGCAAAGCTGTATTAATACTTTCCCCAGAGTGGGAGGGGGCAAAAATATTTAGTAAGTGAATGGATAAATAAATGAATGAATCAAATATGGACTATCAGCCAAGATGTGGAAATAACCTCATTACTTGGAACTGAATGTTTTAATGTTATTCATTAAAATAGATTCTGTCTGTATTTGTGATATATGTGCACTTAAAATTCATGGAGAAAATGAGCATTTTAATTACAAAATGCTGAAATCATTAATAATTCAAAGATCATTCTTCAGCATCCCTTTCTAAGTAACCAAGCCATTCTAGACAAATCAAACCAGTGCAAGGGCATGAGCAAAGGTGCAAGGGGAAGGGGGAGGGGGAACAGTCAGTCGCCCTATCTGGGGATACAGCTGAGTTCAACCAGTGGCATAAGGCCCAGGGACACCATGGGAGAAAGAAGGGTCTGCGGTCTCCTGGGAACTATGATTCCCAGTGATCGGGTGACCTCAGCTCTGTTGAGAGACCACAGCCTCATCCACCCTCCCCACCCCCACTTTACACAGGCCCCCCACCCCCCGCTGCCCCAGGGCAGCCTGCATTCCCTACTTGGATTCCTTCTTCTGTGGGGCATCCACCACCAGGAAGCTACCTGCCCTCTAGTCCCACCCACTAAGGGTCCCACCTTTAGGACCCAGTCAAATGCCACATCATGGAAAGGCAAAAGGGCCCCCTTCACCTAGCCCAGAAGTGACTACACCTCCCCTGTGAGCCTACCCCACCCCAGCTCTCTGTACTGTCTCTGCCACTGTCTCTGCTCCATTTTCTCATCTCTAAAGAATCACCAAGACCCAACATTCAGGATGTGCTTACGAAGCATTTTCTCCTTGCCAGCTCCATTTTATCCACTCAGCAGCTCCCTGAGGCACTATGGCTGTGACTGTCCTCATTTCATAGAACTGAGGCCGGAGAAATGAGTGACTTGCTCGAGGCCACACTACCTGTGTTTGACAGGTCCCTGTGACAACAAATTGCAAGGTCACCTGGGGCAGGGGGTAAGCGGGGTGCCAGGCCAGGGTGGTGGTGATGGTGCTCCCACCTGAGGGTTCCTGCTCAGGGTCTGATGGTGTATCGCAATTACAGCTGCCCGTTAGAGACAGGTGCAGATTCCACTCCTTCCAATAGCACACTACGTAATGAAATGGGAGACCACGAATACTTCTGCTCCCTCACCGAGATTTATGAGTGAAGGCAAGGTACATACCACAGTCGGCAAGTATAAGGAGGTTAGTCACACTGAACTCGGACCAAAACGTTAAGGTTTCCAAGCTGGCTTGACTTTTTTAAGATAACTAGTTAAGAATTCATTTATTGTACAAATACTTTGGAAAAAACAGTAGCTCCATCTGTCCCTTCAAAGTAAGAGCACCATTTCATGTGAGTATGCCAGAGAGTGACATCACACAGGGAGCTTCCAGACACAGATACATGGAAATGCTTCCGGTACGACATGACTTAGCCGCCCCAAAACAAGATGTGTCCTCTGTTAAACTCTCATAACTACATGCTTTAAACAGAATTTTCTCATCTGTTTAAAAGGCTCCCAAATGAATATTTTCAGTGAATTTTGATTCCTTATGTTTTAAATTGCATGACTAGTGGGTGGGATTTGAAAAATGAGTTGCATCAAAGCCATGAACTTGGTTTCTGGAATTTACTCTAAGATGGGATTTTGATGAATCCTTGCCAAACTTATCTATTAACATCTCAAACGTGACGTTTCCTTCTTCGAATGATTAAGGGATAAAAAGGTGTTCTTTGAATACAAATGAAAATAGATGAACAAAGCTGGATGACTCGGGCTGTGGAGCTCAAGACTCTTAATCTCGGGATTGTGAGTTCGAGCCCCACGCTGGGTGCAGAGATTACTTAAAAATAAATTCTTTAAAATAAATAACTAAATAAATACAAATATGCCAAGATCAGATTTTGAAAAAGTCACTGACAGATTTGCAGAAGTTAAGACTCTCAGCATCTTCTGTCAAATAAATGCAATGATCTTGCACCATGTCCAACTTCTTGTTGACAGGTCTGCTACGAGTTGCTGTTTCTGCTTTCTCTCAGCATGAAGGGAGAGACAAGGCCTTCCAGAATTTTCCCTCTGGCTGCTTGTTTTCCGCTTCCCACCTAACTTCCTTTCTTTCTGTTCTGTCACAGGCCTCACCTTCTCCACAGCCAGCCTTCCCACCCACACGCACACCCAAGAGGCTACACTTGCTTGGAGTATTTTTTAATAAAACTTTCAGAGTTCCTGTAGGGTAAATTGGCAATTTCCTTTTGAACCAAAATCCATTATATATCATGAACGTGGCCCCAGCGGCCAGTAAACAAAGCAAATTTTTCAGTATTACCGAAAAATCGACCCAACTTTTCCTCACTTTTATATATTATCAGTGGAGGCACTTATAGAGGCAGAGAATGTGGCCCAAAATTGGCATTCTTTTATTTCGGGCCTGACTTCAAGCTCGCCCCTTGGGCAGACCGCAGGAAGCCTCCCGAGCCATGATAGAGCACAGCACCCTGTGTTCAATCTTCCACAGATCCATAGAGAGGGGGCCCCCAGTACAAGCCCGGCGCCAGCAGTGGCTGCAGGAGAGGGTGGGACCAGGTCCCCCAGGCTCCCAGCCCCCCAAGGCTACAGGTGTGACTGCTGAGCATCATGATGCTGGGTGGAAAGATCTGACCCAGTCCATTCAAAATCACAGAAAATACTTGTAATCTGAAGAATCCATAGTTGTGGGTCAAACTGCATCTTTCATGAAAGATATGTCCAAGTCCTAACCCCCCAGCCCCGTACCTGTGAATGCGATCTGATCTGAAAATAAAGTCCTTCCAGGTGATTAAGTAAAGATGAGGTCATTCGGGGAACCCTAACCCAGTCTGACTGTGACCTTATCTAAAGGGAAATTTGGACATGAACTTAGACACGCACAGAGGGAAGACAATGTGAAGACCACTGATGACAGAGGCAGAGGTTGGCACGGGGCAGCTGCAAGCCAAGGGACACCAAGAATTGTTGGCCACTACCAGAAGCTGGAAGAGACAAGGAGGGTGCTACCCAGAGTCTCAGCAGGTGCATAACCCTGCCGGCACAGTGACCTTGGACTTCTGGCCTCCAGAACTGTAAGACAATAATTTTCTACCATTTAACTACCCCCACCCTGGAAACAACCTGGAAACTAACACACCTATGTCAAGGCAGAAAAGCTGTTAACTCTCCATTACTCTGTTAGTAATGCTGGGCACTTTCGATTAATCAAGGAGACTTTCCTAAGCCACAAGATACGTGACGCTCAAAAATACTTAAAATGTTAGTGATGAGTGCCATGCAGAGAATTATGGAGAGTGCCCAGTGGCTAACCTGGGTGGCCAGGTTGCCACCCAGCTATTCTGCGGTTCCCAACAAACTAAGCAAAACCCAGCCACCTGCCTGTCATTCTACACTGATAAGGATGGCAGTGAGCTCTGTGGTTAGGAAGTCAATGTTTGCGTCCTCCCACCCAAGATTCTTATGTCAAAGCTCCTACCCCCAGTGTGTCTGTCTTCAGAGTCGGGGCTTCTTTTTTTTTTAATTTTTTAAATTTAAATTCAATTTGCCAACATATACTATAACACCCAGTGCTCATCCCATCAAGTACCCTCCTCAGTGCCTGTCACCCAGTCACCCCATTCCCCCACCCACCTCCACTTCTACAACCCTTTGTTTTTTCCTAGTTAGGAGACTCTCACGGTTTGTCTCCCTCTCTAATTTTTCCCCACTCAGTTCCCCTCCTTTCCTCTGTAATCCCTTTCACTATTTCTTATATTCCCTGTATGAGTGAAACCATATGATTGTCCTTCTCCGATTGACTTACTTCACTCTGCATAATACCCTCCAGGTCCATCCACATCAAAGCAAATGGTGTATATTCATCGTTTCTGATGGCTGAGAAATATTCCACTGTGTATATAGACCACATCTTGTTTATCCATTCATCTGTCGATGGACTCTGAGGCTCCTTCCACAGTTTGGCTGTTGTGGCCATTGCTGCTATAAACATTGGGGTGCAGGTGTCCTGGCATTTCACTGCATCTGTATCTTTGGGGTAAATCCCCAGCAGTGCAATTGCTGCTATTTTTAACTCTTTGAGGAAACTCCACACAGTTTTCCAGAGTAGCTGCACCAGTTCACATTCCCACCAACAGGGCAAGAGGTTCCCCTTTCTCCACATCCTCTCCAACATTTGTTATTTCCCGTCTTGTTAATTTTCACCATTCTCACTGGTGTGAGGTGGGATCTCATTGTGATTTTGATTTGTATTACCCTGATGGCAAGTGATGCAGAGCATTTTTTCATGTGCTTGTTGGCCATGTGTATGTCTTCTTTGGAGAAATTTCTGTTCATGTCTTCTGCCCATTTCATGACTGGACTGTTTATTTCTTGGGTGTTGAGTTTAATAAGTTATTTTTTTTTAGATTTTATTTTTTTTATTCATGACAGACAGAGAGAAAGGCAGAGACACAGGCAGAGGGAGAGGCTGGCTCCATGCAGGGAGGCCAACATGGGACTCGATCCCAGGTCTCCAGGACACACCTTGGGCCAAAGGAAGGCGCTAAACCACTGAGCCACCCAGGCGTCCCTAATAAGTTCTTTATAGATCTTGGATACTAGTCCTTTATCTGATATATCATTTGCAAATATCTTCTCCCAATCTGTAGGTTGTCTTTTAGTTTTGTTGATTGTTTCCTTTGCTGTGCAGAAGCTTTTCATCTTGATGAAGTCCCAATAGTTCATTTTTGCTTTTGTTTCCTTTGCCTTCATAGATGTGTCTTGCAAGAAGCTGCTGTGGCCAAGTTCAAAAAAGGTGTTGCCTGTGTTGGAGATGGGGCTTTGAAGGAAGCAATTCAGGTTAAATGAGGTCATAGGGTGGGGCCCTGATCTCACAAGATCAGTGTTCTTATGAGAGTCACTTGGTTGCTCTCTCCCCACACACATGCTCACAGAAGACAGGCCAGAGTGAGAAGGTAGCCACCTGCAAGCCAGGAAGTGAGCTCTCACAAGGAATAGAATCCACTGGAACTCTCCCAGGCAGGCCCTGAGTGGGTCTAAAGCAGATTCTTTATTGAGAGACTGTTTCTTCAGGTAAGGGCCCCCAGAATCTTAAGTAGTGTATGGGAGTGGGGGAGGCAAAATGCAGATTCCCTGACTCCCCAAAAGGTTCTTCTGATTCAGTGGGCCTGGATGGCATCCAGTCTGTCCGTGGCTAACCAATCCTCTACCCTGGTGATTCTGATGAAGGGATCTCCCCAGCACACTTCAGCCAATGGCAAAAGTAAGAAAAAGGAGCCCAGGAAGGAAATCCATGGAAAGTGAGTTTCTTGGCTCCCAGCCAGAGAATGTGTGGCCCCTTGCCCCCCCCACTCCACACTGTCCAAGAAGCCTGAGGTAAGGCAGGCCAGGGCCAGTGCTTTGCCCCAGGAGATCGCCAAGGAACAGAGAAGAGCATCCTCTGCCTTTTCTTCCACCATCCCCAGCATGAAGCTTTCACACTGTGATCACAAGATGGCTGCTGCACCTCCCATCATCTTGCCTGTATTCCAAGCAGAAAGAAGAGGCATTGCCTTCTCATCTGTTCAGGATTGCCCTCCTATGGGAACTCTGCCTGTTGCTTTGAGCGTGTAACCTTCATCACATGGGCAGCCCTAATTGCAGAGGATGTTGGGAGATCAAGTATTTTTATGTGTGGATATAGCCAACCCAAACGAATTTGAGTTTTTTAAGTAAAGAAGGAAAGAGAGAAGCTATGCCCCTGGCATGGTGGCCACAGGTCCATTCTCAGGTACATAACAGATTTTGTTGCTATCATGAGTGGAGTTATTTTTTCCTATTGTAATTTCTAATTAGTTATTGTTAGCATAAGAAAAATTACTGATCTTTATATGTTCAACTTACATTCAGCATTCCTATTAAAGTATTGACTAATTATCAAATGATTCATTGGTATTTCAAATTTAACAATTTAATATCTGAGCATACTAATAGTTTTGTTTCCTTTCCTATTTCTATTTCTTTTCTTGAAATTTGACTAAGATATGTAACAGAGCAGCAGTGACTTTAATCTTGTTTTATCATTAAAAATGGTGGCTCCTATAGGGTATATATCCTTTATCAGTTCAGGGGGTTCCCTTTGATTCATTTTCTGGGTGTTTATATGGTGAATGAGGTAGGGATGGGTACCATCTATTGTTAAAATCATGGATTTATTTTCTTCATTTAAGACAGTTAAACATACTGATAAATATTCTCTCCCGAACCAATCCTACTCAAGATGTATTATTCCATTAATAAACTGTAGGATTCAGTTTGCTAATATTTTCATTAGGGCTTCTGCATGGATATTCATAAGTGTAATGACTGTTTGGTTTTTTTCTTCTTTTCTTGTGGAGTTGGATAATAGAGTTTTTACTAACTTCATAAAGTGGGTTAATTAGCTTTTCCATATTTTTCTTCACACTGGGACAGTTTCACCAGATCTAGGTTACTTTGTCCTTGAATTATTTTGTAGCACTGACCTATTAAACTATATAGACTCGGCACCTCTTAATTGATCTTTGTGTATCATTTCCATTTATTTTATGATTATTTTTCTCTATTCAAGTTTTCTATCTGTTTTGGGGTCAAATTTGATTATTTATATCATCTTAAGTTTTCAATATCAGCTACTTTCTTAATGAATTAGTATAAAATATTCAATTTTTTAATAGTTCTTAAGGGTCAAATGTATCCATAGACCTTTTCTGTTTCCTTATGATACTTATCTATGCTTACTTTCTCCTACTGAGTATAATTGCCTAAAGTTTGTCAATTTCATTCATCATTTCAAAGAACTTGCTTTTGGTTTTGATGAACTCTGGTGAACTTCCTGGTTTTCTAGTTCACTAGTTTCTGCTCTTATTTTCTTCTTTCTGCTTTCTTTAGACGTGTTTTGTTGTTTCTTTTGATAGTTCCTCAAGCCAAAAGCCTAGCCTATTTCTTTCCAGTCTTTCCTGTTTTCTAAACAAATGTACTTCTGCCTACAAATTCCCTGTGAGGGCCCCTTTGGCTTTATCTCACCAACTTTATATGTAGAACTTTTACAAGTCATTTGGGTTTAGGTTCTTCAAATCCTGTTTTGATTTTCTCATTAAAACATGAATTATTTAAAAGGTATGTTTTAATTTCCCAGTGTACGCGGGCAACATTCTGCCTCTCCTTTGTTCTGGTTATTACCTTCATTGCCCCCAAAGGATAGGACTCTATGACTCCAGCCTTGGAAACCTGTGTGTTTCTCTTTGTTGCCACGGACTTGGTTAATTTTTTATAAATGTTCCAACGTATTTTAAAAGAATGAGTAAAAAATAATTAATTAATTAATTTTAAAAAATAAATAAAAATAAAAAGAATGAGTATACTCAATTGTATGTCAAGTGAAATTCTTCAAGTCCTCGATATTCTTATTAATTATTTGTTTATCTGATCTGCCCATTTTTGAAAAGTATATTTGTTGCCTGGGGCTGCCATAACATATCACCACAAATGTAGTGGCTCACAACAAAAAGAATTTCTTCTCTCATAGTTCTGGAAGCCAGAAGCCTGAAATCAAGGTATCACAGGGCCACCCTCCTCCTGAGACCCTGGAAGGATCCATCCCCCACCTCCTCTGGCATCTGGCGGCAGCCTCATCCCTTGCTTGAAGCCACATCACTCCCATCCCTCCCTCTGGCTCCACATCACCTTCTCCACGTATATCTGATCTCCCTCTGCTTCTGTCTTATATGGACACTTGTAATGATCCACGATGACCTCACCTCAAGAATCTGAACATAATTACCTCTGCAAAGATGCTTATTTTCCCTAATAAAGTAACACTTAGATGTTCCAGGGACTGGGACATGAACATATTTTCAGGGCCACCATTCTGCTCACTACAGGAAGAGTGTGTTAACATGTCTTCCATTCTGGGTTTGTCAACTTCTCCTTCTAGTTCAAGGAAATTTTGCTCTACATATTACAAAGATGTGGTAGTAAGTGTCTACAGTGTCAAAACGATTATCTCTCCTTGGTGCATTTTTACCTTTATTAACATGAAATGTCTGTCTCTGTCCTTAATACCTTCCATCTTGAGTTCTAATTTATCTGTAGGTATATCGCTACATTATCTTTTTAAATTAATTTTAAAACTTCGGAGTCATTTTTGTTTCGGCCTGATTTTATTTCATTTTAATATCATCACAACTGATAAATCTGGGCTTCTCTCTGCCATTAGGATGCATTTTTCCCCTCATCCTCTTTCTCTAGGTTCTTCTCAACCCTATCTTCCCTATTCTTGACCCTATTCATACCTTTGCCCTGCTGACACCACAGGCTTGGGTGTTTTCAAGTTCAATTACAATGACCAGGGTACGTTTAGGTCATATGAAGAAAGTCATAACTCTCCCCAAGGCACACGTATCACCATTCTTTCCAGTATGAGTTCTGAGAGCCATGTGAGTGACCAGTTTCATTTCCGTTTTGCCAGAGCCACTGTTATTTGCAGCCCCAGCAACGAAACCACTTGCTTATTAAGAAATTTCAGGGGAACTTGCTATTTTAAAAATGCATCCAATCACACAGCTCTCTTGTTGAATAATTAATAATAATAATAATAATAATAATAATACATTTTAAAGTATCCTGCAGACACAGCCAAAGAACATACACTGAAGGTGAGCTGGGAAAGGTGCTAAGTTTCAAGGGCAGCAAAAGAAAGCCAAAGGAGCCCCGTCATTTGAAATTGTCATGCACTGCCTTTTTGTTAACCAAGCTGTGGCAGAACGGATTCTGAAGAGGACAGAGTTACATAAGGGGATCAGTGTGCTCAGAGGGAGCAGGACCACAGAGGCAAAGTGCATTTCTTCACCACCCAGAGCAAGTATTCTTGGCTCAATTCACCGGCAGCTGCTGAGCTAGTAAAATCCGAGGAAAGAAGAAACACAGTGAATAAAGAAGACAGAAATGAAAGAAGAGAGTGCAGCCAAGAGAATCTCCAGATAAGGCAGAGGCATTAGAGAGAAAAGGAATTTATAACCTAGAGAATACACTTAGCTGGGGCTTTCTCACATTTCTACTATCTGTGTTAAACTCATCCGGGTTCAAATAAAAGAATGCTCTGTCCCAGTCATTATTCATGTTTCTTTTAAAGGCAGAAATTCCAGCATAGGCAATTTCGGTGGGAACTGAAACTATTTATTTACCGGAGTCTTGCTTACAACTATTGTATCCAGGCAAGCACAAAAAAGATCCAGCACACGCGGAAAGCGGGGCTGGCTTCCTTTCTCCTGTGAGTCTGAGAGGGCCCAGCCTGACTCAGAGTGAGCGCGGTTATAAAATCTCAGCAAGGCCAAGGGCAAAGGAAGGACCACTTGGCGAAGGAAGCCATAAACCAGACGGAAAGACATCCTGCGCCCCACACTTTCCCAGAACATATTTTCAGGTCTGGGGTTTAAATCACTCTATGAACCAGTTTCCACATCTGTAAACAGGTGACAGGGCAGCCACAAATTCAGAGCTGCTGGAAGGAGAACCCCGTAAGGTGATGATTAGACAAACCAGCTGCAGGAAGCGCTGAGTAGGCACGCAGTCCCCTCACCCAGAGACCCGGCACCCCACAGCTCTGCCCAGTGGGAATAAGGAAGGGGGTCGGGAGTCAGAGGACAGTGAAGCTCTGGGCCCTGCCTGTCACCAGGCTCCCTGAATGGCCAGGGCAGGGCCTTTCTCATGACAGGAATCCCAAACCATGAGACCAGGGACAAGCCGACACGTGCCATCTGTGCACTGGGGAGCAGAGCAGGTGCTTCTTGCAATGGACTGTCCATCTGACTCCAGAAACCCTCAGTGAGGGACAGAGAGGAGCTGGGTAGGGGCTGCGAGCTGCCTCCGTCTTCAGTAGGACCAACGAGCTAACACTACACGACACTGCTCTCTCCAGTGTGTTCTGGGCAGGTCCTTCCAGAACATTCTCCAGACTTCTCCAGGAGACCAGGCTGCCTCTGGTGTCCTCAGGGCCCAGGTGTGTGACCCCCTGCTGCCCCAGTCTCCTCTGTAGTATCCCTACAGCTCTGCCTGGCCCCCCACCTCTGACTCCAGGGCTGAACCATCCACCTCCTTCCGTGAGGACTCACTGGCCTGGGCTTCCATGATGGACATTAGTCATTTGCAGCAGCTAGGCATCATCCCCCTTCCCAGCAGAAGCCAGGTCTCCTTCTAGGGAAGCCCCTCTCCCACCCGCTGCCTCCCTTGCGCAGCTGTCGTAGGACAGTAAACACAGGTGCTGACGGGTCCCTGGCCGCCCCCTCGGAGCTCTGGGGAAGCTGACAGCCAGGGCCTGGTTTTCACCAACCCCATGGGAGGTAAGAGGCCCACCTCTGTCCCTTTTGCCGTCTCCCACCCCATCTGATGCAGAAGCAGCCATGGCCCAGGACTCCCCAAAGGAAGGGGCCCCACACTCCCATGTGAATCTCGCCCGGCAGCCAGGAATGTCTCTGCTGGACTGGCACAAGAAAGCAACTACCACTAGGTCCAGCCATTGAAACGTGGCTTTTTACTTGATACATGAGCTAAAGCTGCCCTAAGAACCTAAGGTAAACAACAAAGACACCAAAAAGTGGATGGTTCTAAGAAGGAGAATTTGTCCCACTTCATGCTGTTTTGCTTTGAACATTCCACACTGATTTGTCTTCCAGGTGTGGTAGGATCTACATCCAGTCCCCCTACCCGCCCCCCACCAAAATCTCTCCCTGGTTTTATCTGAGGTCACAAAGCCACAACCCCCCAGTAGTGCTGGGCCATAGCCTTGGTTGATCCCAGCCCTGGGGTCCCATAGGAAGGCGCCTTCCCGCAGGCCCACCCAAACCCTCTCCTGGGCTGCAGGGGCTGCCAAGACCCTCCGGTTCTCCAGTGGGCCTGGGAGGGCAGGACCCAGGACGAGGTGTTGGGGGGACCTCCACCGGGAGGAGAGGGAGACAGCGAAGGCCCCGGGCGGCCGCGTGGACCAATTCGGTGCGGGAACTCCAGCAGCACCGCTCCTCGTCCTGCCAGGCTTCCTCACGCCCCGCGGCGCCCAGGCGCATGGCTCTCTGAACCCCTGCTCCACCAGAAGGGCCCACGGTCACCAGCAAACCACTGTGCTGGGCTAAGCCTCCACCCCAACTCCTGCGAGGACCGCACCTCCGGCCTCGCTGCAAACACCTGCCCCGGACGGCCGCCGAGTCCCGCACTCTCGCCAGCCGGAGTCCCTGTCTTTGCCCTGAGAGACACCTCCAGCCCCAAAGCCATGGAGACCCCGGTGACGGGCAGGCGGTGCCTCCAGAACCTTCCCTGCTCTCCTGCCGCAGCCGGGGCACCGTGCTCTCAGGTCTCCGTCTCTCCACGTCCACAGGGCCCGACATCCCAAGCACAGGCCAAGGACACATCACTGCAAAGGACAACTATTTGTCCAGCTATTCTTTTTTTTAATTTCTACATATTGATTTTGTATCCTACCACTTTACTGAACTTGTTTATCAGTTCTAACAGTTTTTTGGTGGAAATATTAGGGTTTTCTATATCATGATATCTGCAAATACTGACAGTTTTATTACCTCTTCCTTTACACTTTGGAGACCTTTTATTTCTTTGTCTTGCCTGGTTGCTCTTCAGGCCCTTCTCTGGTAAACATTTATTGAGTGCCTGCTGTGAACCAGGTGGAGTGCAGGCGCCCAGCCCCAAGGACGGTGAGGTTCCCAGGGACCCATGTCCCTGCTCTCAGGAGCCTCAGTTGTGAAGGACACTGGGGAAGGTGGTGACAGCACGAGCTTTATCAAAGCCTCACACAGGGTGGGCAAGGGCAGGGACAGGGTGACTGCAGCAGGCGCAGGGGACCCCAAGACTCCCACATACATGGCCAGTCCCCACCTCACATTCAGGGTGCCCGGGCTCATCACCCCTCTGCTACCCTGTGTCATGGATTGAGTCAAGCAATACACCTCCTTGGCATGGCACCAGCACTCCCTTGGCCAGGGCCTATGGATAAGGGCTCCATGTCCCATCTACACTCGTCCACCTCAGGTCCCCAGGTTGGAGGCACTGCTGAGGATGGCCTGTCCACTCCCTGGGCTGCCCCTGGGGTTGAGTCCCCCCACTACCCCTCGTTTCTCAAGGCGCCCGGTGCATAAGTGATGCCTTCTTACATAGGAGAGTGTCCCACACAAATCAAAGCTTCTCAAGGCAGGTGTTTCCATCTAATCGGCCACACTGGGACGATTGCATGATATTAACAATAATAAATTCCTAGAAAAGGGAAAGGAAGAGAAAGACACAAAATACACACCCAAATATTTTATGATTGGCCTCAATAGACATAATATCACTCTATTGACTTCCCATAAGGTTTCTAAGCACTGTCCATTCTCTGTGTCTCACCGCAGAAAGCACAGCAGGTGCACCCCAGGGCAGCGCCGCCTCAGATCCGGGCCCTCCTCCCCGGTCCCTCGTCCCCTCACTCAGGTGTCATCACCGCTGTTCTCAAGGACCACAGAGCTGAGGCACCGAGACAGGCATTTCCCCTCTGGCCCTTCAGGCAAGGGTGCTGCCCACCCTGCGCTGGCCCATCTCAGGACCCTGTGGGCCCATGCCAGCACCCCTGGTCTCCCAAGGTCTCATCTCCCTCTCCGAGGACGGTGAGAGCATTACAGCACTGGCAACAGCAACATCCGAAGCACTAGTGTCCCCAGCCCCTCGGGCTGCTGCAACTAACTCCACACACTGGGTGCCTTACAACCACAGAAGTGCCTCCTCTCCCAGGTCTGGAGGCCAGGAGTCTGAAATCAAAGTGCTGGAGTGGCCCCGCTCCCTCCTCGAGGGGAGGATCCTTCCTGACCCCCCCCCCCCCCAGCTTCCTGGGGCTCCCCGCCATCCTCAGCTTCTGGCCACATCACTCCAAACTCTGCTCCTCTTCTCACAGCCGACTTCTCTGTGTCTATTTTTTCCTCTCCTGTCTCCAATAGGGGCACTGGATTTAGGGCCCATCGGGATCACCCAAGATGATCTCATCTCAAGATCAACTTAGCAGCATCTGCGATGACCCTGTTTCCAAATAAGGTCATATGCACAGGTTCCTGGGGTTACAACAGGAACATAACTATTGGGGGCTGCCCTTTAGCCCACTACATGGAGTGTCTGCTCTGTGCCAGATGCTGTTCCCATGCTAATCTCAGCCTCTTTAGACGTTTATAAGAAAGGACTATTGTCTCCAAAGTCAAGTACAGAAAACTGAAGGTGCCTCCAAGGGTTGGTCAGCAGAGACAGTGGGCAATGGTAGTCCAAGGTACTGCTAGCCCATCTGGCACATTCCCACAAATTATTTTTTTTAATTTTTATTTATTTATGATAGTCACAGAGAGAGAGAGAGAGAGAGAGAGGCAGAGACATAGGCAGAGGGAGAAGCAGGCTCCATGCACCGGGAGCCCGACGTGACATTCCCGCAAATTATTAAAAGGGACCCCCACACTTGACGGAATGAGCACTGGGTGTTATCCTTATGCTAGCAAATCGAACTCCAATAAAAAAATATACAAAAAAAATTAAAAAATAAAAGGGACGCCCCCCTTCTTCGAGACTTCCACCAAAAAAAAATAATAATCATCATCATCATCATAGTATGCCAATCATTGTTAGAACAAGACATTTACTGCCACCTGCTGGAAAACTTTGGTAAAATACACAAATCGGCCATGTCTGTGATGTGAGTGGTGCCCCCTGGGAATGGGTTACCATCGTGCAATGCACAACGTGCACAACAGTACAGAGCAGCTCTGTGTGGATGATGAGGCCAGAGGAGCAACAGAGGCCAAACCAATCAGAAAAGCAGGATCCCAGGGCATGAGGGGGCCTCTAGGTAGAACAAATGGTGCTGGTATCAGCCTCTGGCATCTTAACTGCCGGTGGAGAAGAGTGAAGCAGAGGCCCAAGCAAAAACGTCCTTTCATAGACCCCATGGTCTGAAAGACTCCATTCTGGGAGAAAGTGCCGCGTTCCTGGCCCCCCCCCGCCCCTCGCTGCTCTCTGGCTGCCGCTGCAGCAGGACCCTCCCTAGAGTGTGTGCACGACACCTGTCTGAGTCTCAGAAGCAAGTACAACAGAGTCATACAGAAAGCTGAGACTTGAAGGTTGTCCATCTGTTGACAAGCCCAGAATGTAAACTGCCTGGAGGCAGGGCCAGGTCCACATTTTACCCTTGTCCCCAACACATCACGAATAAAATTCCCAGCACCACCTGAGAACTTGGACAAGCAGAGCCCTATCCCAAGCCCCAGACCCCAAGCACCCCTGCTGGAAGCACCTTCCCCCACTAATATTCCATTCCTTCCCAGGGGCTGAGCCTGGCCAAGGCTGATAATGCCACTCAGGCCCACACTGCCCCAGTGAGCATCTCTCCCCTCATCTCCATGTGCCTATTTACCCCCCTTATCTGCCTTCATGTGAGAGTGACAAGATGCCCAAAGAAGTTCTCTGTTATCCTGGGCCCTGGCTGGGCTCCAGTTCCAGGAGGGTGGCCGGCCAGCAGCTCACCCCCACTAGGTGGTACCACACTGCTTTCAAGGATCAGTGTGATGTCAGGCCACTGGAAAGGCACTGATGTGCTAATTTTGAACATTCTCACTCATGTCGAACACAAGACAAGTTCAGGGCTCTGTTCCTCAAAGGGTCACTGCTGACGCTTGAACTTGAATTGAGTGTGTGCGAGTCTATGAATTGACTCTTATCCATTGGTGTTCCCACCACACTGTAGCCTCTAGGCCACACACACCCTCGGGGCAGCTGGGGTGGAGGCAGGTGTCTTTACCCTGGCATGGAGGAGGGTCACACGAACTCCTCTGCAGGCTCCGGGTCACAAGTCAGGCAGTCCTAAGGGCTGGCCACCCCCACCTCCACATAGGGCTTTCCAGACTATTGCCCCATAACACCGTGGAGCTCTTTTCAAAGTCCCCTCCCAGCTCCAATCAATGTGGTGACATAATTCTCTTCTGGGTCAGTCCTTTTTTTATGTTATTTTCTTTTCCTGTTAAATAACTTTTTTGGAACGCTTTTTGGTTCACAGCAAAACTGAGCAGAAAGTTCCCATGTACCTCCACACACACCTTCCTTCCCCATCAACATCCCTTTTTAAAATGTTTAAGTCTTTTTTAGTATTTTCTCACAAGGCAAAAGAAAATCAACAGCATTATACACTTCACAAATGGGTGCAGAAAATCACGAGAACAGCTAAGCACCTACAGTAATCCACATACACACGCAAGTTCACGCACCATGGCTAGGACATGCAGATGCTATTTTTACATACTAATAGGTTCTTGGACAATTCATGATTTAACAAGGTTCGCGGTTATTGGAGAATACCTAATGGGTTGTCTCTGGAATAGCTCAAGGAGACTATTTACAAAACTTGAGATCGACTTTTTTACAGAAGCGACAGTAAATAGAGTGAGGATCCTTGGTAGCTATACTTTCCTGCATCAATGGAAGCCCCACAGGATGAGGGATGGATCCTCTGCACCAATGGGTACTCTTCTCACCCCATCCCTGGGTATAATCAACACTGTGAGATCCCATCCTAGGAATGCAGTGATAAGTGCCTGAAGAGTTCAGGACATGGTTGGAAGATAGACTGTTCTAACTACACGCTATAAAATTAGTACATTTAGTGTGACCAGAAGCAAATTACCATTCAAGTTTGACTGTGTCCTCTGAGTAAGGTTTGTATCTGGGGTCATCATCGACAAAGCACAATGTCCATCGTTGTGAGAGGGTCCCTGGAAGACAGCAGTCCTGGATGGCGTTATGCACGATGCAGTGTCATGAGTATGGGTATAGCCAGCCTGCAGTTAAGTGGGCTAGGGAACTGTGGAGGCAAGACAGGCTGCTCTGTTTCAACGCATATCGTTCCAAAGAGCCATGCTATTATGAGTAACAACTTGGGAAACTGGGCATTTTAGAGGAACGGTGCCTTTGACAATAAAGATGATTGACAAGAGATGATGCCTGGAGGGAAGGAAGAATCATTAGGTGCTCTGACTGGGGAGTAAATAAGTGCATAAGTATCTCTTTTCTACCTATAATTCTAAATTTTTGTTGATAAATCAATACACCTCTGTGGGCCCATACATTTTATAACACATTTTTCAATCACACTGTTAATATGGACAGGGGCCCCAAAGGAATATTTGCCTGGGATCCCACACAACCTAAGGGAGGCCCTGGTAAGTACTACAGCAAATACTGTAGGGATGAGAAAAGAAATTAATGGGCTCTCTTGTGCACTGTTGGTGGGAATGCAAACTGGTACAGCCAACATGGAAAACAGTATGCAAGTTCCTCAAGAAGTTAAAAATAGAATTGCCATATGATCCCATAATTTCACTATGGAACATATACCCAAAGAATACAAAAACACTAATTCAAAAGGCTGTATGCACTATGTTTATTACAACATTATTTATAATAACCAAACTATGGAAGCAGCCCAAGTGTCCATAGACTGATGAATGGATAAAGAAGTGGTACACACATACACACACACACACACACACACTGGAATATCATTCAGCCATAAAAACAAATGAAATCTTGCCATTTGCAGTGACATGGATGAAGCTAAAAAGTGTAATGCTAAGTGAAATAAAGAAGTCACAGAAAGACAAATACCATGTGATTTCACTCATATACAGAATTTAGCAAAACAAATGAATAAAGAAAAATAGAAAAACCAAAAAACAGACTCTTTTTTTTAAATTTATTTTTTATTGGTGTTCAATTTACCAACATACAGAATAACCCCCAGTGCCCGTCACCCATTCACTCCCACCCCCCGCCCTCCTCCCCTTCTACCACCCCTAGTTCGTTTCCCAGAGTTAGCAGTCTTTACATTCTGTCTCCCTTTCTGATATTTCCCACACATTTCTTCTCCCTTCCCTTATATTCCCTTTCACTATTATTTATATTCCCCACATGAATGAGAACATATAATGTTTGTCCTTCTCCGACTGACTTACTTCACTCAGCAAAACAGACTCTTAACTAGAGAGAATTGATGGTTACAGAGGGGAGGTGGGTGGGGGGATGGGTGCAAAAGGTGATGGAGATTAACAGCACACTTAACCATGATGAGCACTGATTATGTATAGAATTGCTGCATTGCTGTATTATACACCTGAAACTAATAGTTAACATTCCAGTATGTTAACTATACTGGAATTAAAACTTAAGAAAAAGTTTTAAAAGAAATTTTAAAAAGAAATTAATGGCTTCAAACATGATTGCTGGGAGAAGCCCAGAGTGTACACCAGAGAAAAGGCAGAATGAGATAATAGGAATGAGACTTTTTTCAAATAATAAAGGACTGATGGCACGCTTTGCATTTAAGAGTAGTTACATTGTCCCACATCTTATATTTTGGATGAGAAAAAGAAAATCAGCTCTATTGCTTGTCAGAAAATAAGTACATTGAGATTTAGAAAGTATACACATGGCTGGGACATTTTCTTTTCTAATAATATACCACCAACCTAGCCAACATAACCAATAGAGACATTAATATAGGTTTAAACAAGTGTATCTCCTAGGCAGATCCTTAAATTCCTTTAATTTTACACTAGGATATAAAATCGCTCATTCTAATGGGTTAGTAAATGCATAGTCCTTCAGAAACCCCATTGACAAAAACACAACATAGGCAGAGGGAAATATACTGTTATTTCTGCTCTGGCTATATTTCCATTCCTAATAACAATAATGAACTTGAAGCATTGTATTTGCATACAGATAGGTCTAGATTCCTGTTTTGCCGCGCCTGTACAGTTAAGCATGTCACTGATGTGCACTTCCCAGCCTCAAAACACAATTTAATGACCACTTTATGGAGAGTCGAATTACAGCAATGTGTTTAAGCATTAGGGCTGTGGCTTTTCCAAAAATTGTTGGCAACAGGGCAGAGTTCTATGGTGCATAAAAGTCGAACACAAAGTTCTAAACTGTTACAGCTCATTGACTATAGTTGTTCCTTCAATTTCTTAATGTCCCCATCCATGGTTTCCTGCCACCCATTCCATTTCTGTGACGCTGTTCCTTCCTTCCTTCCTTCCTTCCTTCCTTCCTTCCTTCCTTCCTTCCTTCCTTCCTTCCTTCCTTCCCTCCCCACTCCTTGCTCACACATGTGCAAACAACTGCAGGTCGTGCACAGCCCTGGCACTGGTGCAAATACAGCAACACACAGTCCCTATCCTCCAGCAGCCCGGAGTCTATCTTAGGCTGTCGGGAAGACAAATAAGCACAATACCATGTGAATACTGGTGCATTTCAACTGCCATGAGAACAGGAAATGGGATGCCTGGGTGGCTCAGTTGATTAAGTATCTGCCTTTGGCTCAGGTCATGATACCAAGGTCCTGCAATCAAGTCCTGCATCAGGCTCCCTGCTCAGCAGGGAGTTTGCTTCTCCCTCTACCCATGCCACTGCTCATGATCTCTCTCGCGTGCACACTCTCAAATAAATAAATAAAATCTTTAATAAAAAAAAATAAAACCAGACCTTTGCAAACATGAGTTCAGCAGGCAAACATTGGGATGGGGCACAAGAAACGTCATCTCCAATTAGTGTCAAAGTACAGAAATACATTTAAGAATAAAACAAATACACAAATATACGACTTTCCTAAGAAACAAGGTCAGGTGACAGCTGATGTGCCTGAACTGTAGGACAGGATGAGGAGCTGAAACGCGAAGGCCAGATGATGAACATTCTTTAATGTGAAGCCAAGAGGTCATCCTACAAGCAAATGAGGGCCACCAAAGAGGTTGTGTTGGGTTGGTTGTTGGTTATTGCTCTTGTTTCTTCGTGGGAGCAAAGAGAAAGAAAAGAAAAGAAAAGAAAAGAAAAGAAAAGAAAAGAAAAGAAAAGAAAAGAAAAGAAAAGAAAAGAAAAGAAAAGAAAAGAAAAGAAAAGAAAAGAAAAGAAAAGAAAAGAAAAGAAAAGAAAAGAAAGAGAGAAAGAGAGAGAGAAAAAGAGAGAGAGAAAGAGAAGGAAAGAGAAAGAAAGAAAAGAAAGAAAAAAAGAAAGAAAGAAAGAAAGAAAGAGAGAAGAGAGAGAGAAAGAGAGAGAGAAAAAGAGAGAGAGAAAGAGAAGGAAAGAAAGAAAGAAAGAAAGAAAGAAAGAAAGAAAGAAAGAAAGAAAGAAAGAAAGAAAGAAAGAAAGAAGAGCAGAGGCAAGGAGATCAGCTAAAAGGTCATCACTGTACTTAGGCATAAACCCCAAGTCCTGAATGAAGGCATTGATAGAGACCAGTGGCTGGCTTTGAATGACATCTAAGAAGACCCACCAAAGGCTTGGCATCCAAATGTCAGGAAGAAGAGAGAAATGGCCACAAGGTTTCGACCTTGAGCCAAGAGACAAAAGACTGTGCCATTTTTTTAAAATTTGAGAATGTAAGAGAAAAAACAGAATTGGGGGGTCGGAATAATTTTTATTTTCAACATGATTTTGAACATCCGTTGGAGAGGTCCCAAGGTCAAGTTGAGGCAGATGAGGCTGTAGGTAGGCAGAATCAGCATGGATCCCATGGAGAGAACACAACCCTGGAGTAGTGGCTTTGCCAGAGAAAGCCAACGCTGAGATCCCAAAGAGGGAGGCCAAGTTAGATATCTTAAGGAATGCCAGGAGGTAGAGTCAATGAAAGTCAGTGTTATTGATGAAGTTGACTAAAGCAGGAGAACTATCAAGCAAGGGAATAAGTCTGTGAACCCAGCCCTGAGCTTGGAATCTACACTCTCAAAGTTGCCACCTTCCCAAGGCATGGCTATGGAGTGCACTGCAGATGTCTGTTCAATCAACTGGTAAATAGTTTATATTTGTACTGTGAAAAAATGGGGATTAGAATCCTGAATGCAAGACCTTAAAATATTTTTTAAAGAGTTATTTATTTATTTATTTATTTATTTATTTGAGAGAGAGTGCACAAGCAGGGAAATGGGCAGAGCAAGAAAGAATCTCAAGCAGACTCCATGTTGAGTGGGGAGCCCAACACAGGGCTCGATCTCACCACCCTGAGATCATGACCTGAGCTGAAACCAAGTGTCGGACCTTAACTGACTGAGCCACACAGCACCCCTAAAATACTTTATTACTTTAAAGACCAGACATTTTCCTTTATTGTAAAATGAGATCTTCAAGATTGCTTCCCTAATTTTAAAACCCTCATTTAATTTATTCTATCCACCATCTCTTTGGAGGTATGAGATTGCATTTTTTTTCAAACATCCTGTCATTCAGATGGCTTCTCCCTCAAATCCCCAAATTAGCCTGAATTGATGAGGCTTTACTATAAAAAGCAATCTTCAGCTGACATGCAGCATCGTGTAGGAGTTAAGAATCTCTACTCCAGAGTTTGCCTGCCGGAGTGATAATTTGGCTCTATCACAAAATTACCGGGTGATTTTAGGCAAGTTAGTTAACCTCTCTGACCCACATTTCTACATCTATCAAATGGAGGTGATCATCATAGCCCATCCATGCTCCAGTAGTGAGGTACACAGATAATCTGGCTATAGGATGGCACAGAGTGAACACTCAATAAACACCAGCCATTATTGTTCTGCACTATGCCCTACAGACACTGCTAGAGTATTGTATTTGTATCTAAAAAGGAGATATAAGCTGTCTTTTTATTACATTCTATTTAAGAAATTCTTGGGGAAATTGTTAAAAAGTAAAGTCAGTTATAAAATAAAATAAAAACATATGCTTGCTCAGACAAATGGCCAGTCCTTGTTTCCGCCTCCCTTGCTCTCTAGGGAAAAGGGAGCCATGGTGCATCTGTGCCATCAGCAGCACACTCACTGCTGCTGACTCACTGCTAAAAGAGAGGAAAGCTCATGACTCTAAATTCTGAATCTTTCAGACAGTCCCACCATTTTCCAAACATTGCACCAAAATCATGAAATACTTTAAAATCAATAAAAATGAACTTGGCAGCAGAAGGCAATTACTCATACATTATCTGAAAACAATAAAGTAAAATATACTGGCCATTCAATTTTTAGGATTATACGTATTACAGGTAAGTATTTATTTTTAGCTGCCTGTCCCCCTCTTTCTCTCTTTTTGCTCCAATTGTTAGTTTCAGAGGGTCAGATAGAGTTCAGTTGTATAGAGAAAGTACTAACTGCTGAATGGGTCTGTCAGGCTCCTGTATTTAAGGAGATGGAATTGCATATTACAAGAAAATGATTGTTCAGCTACCTTTTCATTAACAATTTGTCTAAAAGGAGACAGACTTAACTGCTTCCATTGAAGTTGGGAAGCAACAAATTGAATGTGCTCCATAAGGATTATGTCATACTTCAAACATATGGTAAGCTACAAACCCCAATATAGCACACTAGGAAATCGTGGTAGGTTCACTGTTGTTTGGTGGCAGTTTAATTGAACAGCCATAAATACTAGTAAAAAATTTTTTAAAAAAAGGAACTTGTCGTTATCTGCACAATCTCAAGTGAAATACTGTAATGATTTTCTTTTATATATATTTTTGGTCCCTGGCACATTAAAGAAAGATTTCTTTTAGGGGCCTATACTGAAGGTTATTAAGAAAATATCAGCTACTCAGTGCCCAGGTCGGTTTCCTGAAATAGCTTTCCATGTTTGAGTGCAGAGGAGACCTCCAAAGGGAGAAGAGAAAACTTCAGAATGGGCCCAGGGCTAATGCATAAGGGCTTCCCTGAGTGCACCCCAGGATGGAGATCCTGGGACAAACAGGTCAAGCAGGCTTGCTTCTGTCTGTCCATAGAACAGAAGTCCTGTCACTTCTCATCCTCATCCACAATGCTCTACTTTTTTTTAAAAAAGTTTTTTTTAAGTAATCTCCACACTCAAAATGGGGCTCAAGCCCACAACTCCAAGAACAAGAGCCACAAGCTCCACTGACTGAGCCAACCAGGTGACCCAACAGTGCTCTGCCTTTTTAACTCGCCAAATGATGACATTACTTTAGACATTTTCAGAAAGCTTTGTGTTGGTGTTGTTGTCATAACTTATATGGCTAACAAGGCAACAACAGGTAAAAGCCCCAAAACCCCAATTGCGGTTTCAAGGGGTCCAGATTTATTCTGTTGTAGCTCTAAGATCATCCACCAGGAAATGCACTCTAGCTCAGTCATGGAAATATTACTCGTTAACACTCATTGTATACAGTGTTCACATGCTCAATGCCAAAACAGCTGTTCTGGGCAGCTCAGGTGGCTCAGAGGTTTAGCACCACCTTCGGCCCAGGGTGTGACCTGTATGGAGCCTGCTTCTCCCTCTACCTGTGTCTCTGCCTCTCTTTCTGTGTCTCTCATGAATAAATAAATAAAATATTTTTAAAAAAACAGCTGTTCTATTCTCCTACTTAATAGAAAGAGTATTACTAATTACTGCAAAGGGAAAAAATACATATATATACTAAAAAAAAAAAAACAATTTCACAAAGAACAAGAGAAAACCATGGAGGCTGCACTGGATAAAGCTGGTTCTAGGGGTCAGGTATGGGAAAAGCAGAGCATTGCTAGAGAGAAAAAAGGAGAGGTTGCTAAAATAATATGTTGATAAAGAAGAATACAGATGGGCCAAGAGGCACATGAAAAAATGTTCAACATCATTAATCAACAGGGAAATGCAAATCAAAATCACAATGAGATCTTACCTCATACTAGTCAGAATAGCCAGTATCAGAAATATAAGAAATAACAAGTGTTAACAAGGATGTGGAGAAAAGGGAACACTTGTGCATATTGGTGGGAATGTAAATTTGGTGCAGCCACTGTGGAGAACAGCATGGAGGTTCCTCAAAAAATTAAAAACCGAAATACCATATGATCCAGTAATTCCCCACTGGGAATTTACCCAAAGAAAACAAAAACACTAAATCAAAAAGATATCTATCCCTATGTTTACTGCAGCATTATTTATAATAGCGAAGACATGAAAGCAACCCAAGTGTTCATTGATAGACAAATGGGTAAAGAAGATAGATAGATATATACACACACACACACACACACACACACACTGTGGACTATTATTTAGGCATAAAAAAGATGAGATCTTGCCATTTGCAACAACATGGATGAACCTACAGACATAACATATAATTTCATTTGTATGTGGAATCTAAAAAACATAACAAACAAATAAAAAAACAGAAACAGACCCATAAATGCACAGAACTGATTGATTGCCAGAGGGGAGGAGACAAAGGGAAGTGGGAGATACAGCTTTCCAGCTATGGAATGAGTAAGTCATGGGAATAAAAGGTACAGCATAGGGAATAGAGCCAATGGTATTATAATATTGTATGGTGACAGATGACAGCTATGCTTGTGAAAACAGCATAATGTACAGTCTTGCTGCAGTGGGTGAGCCTGGGTGGCTCAGCGGTTGAGTGTCTGCCTTTAGCTCAGGGTGTGATCCTGGAGACCCAGGATCGAGTTCCACATCAGGCTCCCTCCTGGAGCCTGCTTCTCCCTCTGCCTTTGTCTCTGCCTCTCTCTGTGTCTCTCATGAATGAATAAATAAAATCTTTTTTAAAAGTTTAAAAATAAATACATAAAAATAAAATGGTTAAGATGGCTAAAATGTGGGCAGCCCAGGTGGCTCAACGGATTAGCGCCGCCTTCAGCCCAGGGCATGATCCTGGACACCCGGGATCAAGACCCATGTCAGGCTCCCTGCATGGAGCCTGTCTCTCCCTTTGCCTGTGTCTCTGCCTCTCTCCCTCTCTCTGTCTCTCATGAATAAATAAAATCTAAAAAAAAAAAAAAAAAAAAAGATGGCTAAAATGTGTGTATGTGTGTGTAACCTAACACAAACAATTTTTTAAATAATCAACACAAGGATCCCTGGGTGGCGCAGCAGTTTAGCGCCTGCCTTTGGCCCAGGGTGCGATCCTGGAGACCCGGGATCGAATCCCACGTTGGGCTCCTGGTGCATGGAGCCTGCTTCTCCCTCTGCCTATGTTTCTGCCTCTCTCTCTCTCTGTGTGTGTGACTATCATAAATAAATAAATATTATAAATAAATAAATAAATAAATAAATAAATAATCAATCAATCAACACAATGCCCTAAAGGTGATAAAAGGGAGAAAATAAATTTGTGATAAATGTATGTATGTTTCAAGACAGAAATGCTGAAAGAACACAACCCTAGAGGACGGAATGCAGGAATCAATGCTTGCCGTCCTTAGAGTCTTCAAGGACATAATAGCCACAGAGGCAGGTGGACAGAGGTGGTAACTCCCTGTAAAGTTACAAGCAAAATGATTTACCTGGTGGCTGCCTTCCTGGAGAGTATACAGGGCATATCACACCTGTGCATATAGAAAACAGAGTTAGAATATTTTCACTATGTGAATGTCCCAGGTGACATCTGAAAGTCTGACCGGACCCAGCAATCCTTCAGTGGGCAGTACTGCCTCACCCACTGCAGGATGCTAAGTGCTCCTAGACCACAGTCACCTGATGCTAGCAGAGCCCCTCCCCCTCACAACACAAAATGCCCCCTCTAATTCCCTAACATAGCACCCCCAGGGAAAGCCACCCTAAGCAGAAGGCATTGAGTGTTGACAACTCAACCACGAGACCCAGCGAGAAAATCAAAGGGTAGGGCCTCTTATTTGGGCTCTGTCCCCTGCCAGTCACACAGCTCAGGCCCCACGCCCAGGCCCTCCCCTGAGGGAGATTGTCAGATGTCTCAGGACACAAAGACTCCTCTTGGCAATGCCATCTCAGGACAAAATCTAGATCATGTTTTAATTTCTTTGACACTCAGTTTATGCCCTCCCCTACACATGTCTGTGTCATGGAATTTTATTTACTTAGGACTTGTGAAAATAAAGGGTTGCAGCCTCAAAGGACCAAAGCACTGATGGTGAGAATGAATGTGCTGTCCAACCAGTGGGGGAACCATTTCTGGTCTTCCTGATGATCCCCCAGTAATCCAATGCCTGGAGCCCCCCACTCTGCCAGCACCTGGCACTGCTCCTGGATGGAATGCTATGTCCCTACATTTTCATTTGGTGAATTGTGCAGCCCGCAGGCTGAACGGGACTCCCCGCAGCTATGATGGCACAACAGCCTCTCCAGGCTCCCCCACCCCCACCCCCACCCGGCCACAGCCTGTCCCGGGGCTAGAGGCGACAGAGACAAAGGGCCTAGAGAGGAATTACATCAAGGAGACAATGGCGCTCAAACGCTGATCAGAGCTTGTTAACATCCACATGCCCCACGTGGAATAAGGGAGACAAGGGGTCTCCTTCCCAAACTGAGGCCACACAGGAAGGATCTTGCGAGGTTTTGATGCCAGCAGTTCCCGCTGCCCTCATGCAATAGCTTAACACTCCTGTAAAGGCGAGACCGCATCCCTCGCCGGAGCAGTTCCAACTCAGGATGCGACGCAGCGGGAACTGCGGCATCTCTGAGGATCTGGGCTGGGGCCGGGAGCGGATTGGCAGCAGGCAGCGCAAACGTCCTCCCAACCAAATAGCCCGCGGTCGGGAGGCGATCGGGGCAAGCGGGTTTCATATGCCTGAACGACCAAGAACATTAAAAACCATAAGCAAGTTCTCAGAGCCCTGTCTAGGAACCGCGTATGAGATGCAATTTTCTATTTAGCAGAGCAAGTACACAGAATTCAGTTTGGGGGCGATCTGTATTCTATTCAGTTTCCACAATAGCATTCAAATGTAGGCAGGGACAGAGGAATCTATCTTTCCACAAATTCCCTCCCTAGGGGCCCGCTGGCTCACGGTGGGTTCAGCGCTAGCTAGATGGGCGGCAGGACAGGCGACAGCAAGAAATCACCGCCACAAATTGCCCTGTGGAAGCCCCGGTGCTAGAGCCGCTGGCTTCGGCTGGCTCCTGTAATTGCAAAACCACTGCCAGAAAAGGGATCACTAACCTGCAAGAAAAAGGGCCTCCCCAGCCACCCAAGGAGCAGGTCTTGCTCTAGTCCGGAGCAGGAAATCGTCTAACGTATTTCCTTGAGCTAAAACATCCTGCCATTCCATCACATTCTATCATTTCTGAGTTTGGAATGTTTTGACATCAAATTGTACATTTTAAATGGTATTTCATTCTCCTCCTCACACATACACACATGCAAATACCTTTATTAAATTGATCGTGTATTTTGCCATCAGTCATATCTTAGAGGAAATTCAGTAATTACCATGATTTAACACCTATTCTATAGAACCAGAAGCAGAAAGCAAAGCTGAGAAGCTAAGTGTTGCTTCCCACTCACATCCATGTTATCAAATGTCTTCTGTTCACATCTCAGCCACCCAGGAGTTCGGCTCCTGGAATCCCCAGGAAGGTAAGCCTTCCCAGGAGACCTGCTTCAAACCTCAGGCCCTGGAGCGACAGCGCCCGGCCACGCTCTCCCCAGGCAGGAGCACCCAGGCTCTCGGTGGGTGTAGGGTACACTCGCAGACCAAGCCAGGTGAGAGGGGTAGAGTCACACCCCAGGTCCAATCTTCCATTTTGGGAAAGGTGAAGCCCTGGCCACACTGGCGTCTCCCTCTGATGGGGCCGGTGGACGGGGGTCATGAGTTAGATGTGCAAGGGCTAGCCATGCGTCCCGGCGTCCCTCCAGCGCTGCAGAAAGCCCGGCAGCCACCTGCTCATCCAGCAGCCAAGCTTCATCAGCATCCAGGGACAAATGGTGTATTTCTTGGAAGCAAGTGGCTGTCCGTGTTGGTCTTGGAGAGGAGGTATCGGAGAAGTATGATGACAACCTGGTCCTGAGATAGAGCCAATCAGCAGGGAGTCGCTCATGTGTGGTGGGTCTACCTCTGCCTCCCACCCTCTCACTGCTCACCCTTCATGGTTATTAAACTCAGTTCCAAAAAAAATAAAAAATAAAAATAAACTCAGTTCCCTCACCTTGGAACCCAAAGTGGCTCACCAAGAAAGAATCATTTCTTTTCATTGTCTTGATCCCAGAACTCATTAGAAGTTTTGTTTTTGTTTTTTCTTAACCAATCTAGGGCTTTCATGAGAAGCAGCTAAATGTGGAACAAGGTTCTGAGAGCTTTAGGAAATGCTAGAAGCATCACCAGCTGTGGCTGACACACTTGAAGAGTCCAGTGGTGACTTGAGAGCTGAGGCTTGGTGCATCCATTTAAGGACCTGTTAATAGTCTGAGCGGTAACACAGGGGAGCTAAGGAATCTCCATTCACCACAGGAGCCTGTGTGAGCCAGGCATCTGTCAAAATACCCACAGAAGCCAACTCTGAAGGTCAGAAACAAGAAGGGGAACAAAGCAAAAAAACAGACATTATCAGGAAATGCAGTTTTACTACAAAGAAGCTAAAGGAATATATAAGGCTAATACTTGAGAGCCTGAAAACTGCATTGCTTCCCTGTTTTGTTTTGTTGAGGGAAAAAATTAAGTGGCAAAAACCTACATTAAGTTTTACAAATTTTGTTTTTAAAATGTAATTAATAGCATAGTGTTTCAAGGCATATATTTCATAAAATATAAAAATGACCACATGCAAGTCCATCTATGGCACACTACGGTCCTAGGTAGAGATCGGATTCTGGAATAATGAAAGGACATTAGTCTGAGTAGAAGCTAACTGGATGTGGAGTGATCCAAGGTGCTAAAAAAGAGTGGAACCACAGGGAAGTACTTGAGGACAAAAGCCATCCACCAACTAGGAGCCCCTAACTGGGTCGCCACTTGAGTAAGAAACGAATGTCTACATGGTAAGCCCTGAAATGTAGAGCTGTCCTTGTTCAGCAGCTAGTGTGGCCCTAGTGAACACCAGCTCTACCCCTACCGGTACCTGATCTTAACAATGTTTCCTGGGTTCTCTGAGCCTCAATGTCCATCACTGTAAGATAAAAATAATAATACTCCTTCACAGGTGTGTTGTGGTGATTAATTGAGAAGGGAATAGGGATACAAACCTGGAACACTGTAAGTCTTCAGTAAAGGTTTGGATTTATTTGTTCTTTCCAAGGGATAAAGACTAAGAGTGACCAGGAGATACAATGAGGTAAATAAAACTTAAGAGCATCACTATTAACAACAAAGAGCTTACTCAGGGAGGTGCCTGGGCAGTTGAGTCGGTGAAGCATCCAACTATCGACTTTGGCTCAGATGATGATCTCAGAGTCATGAGATTGAGCCCTGTGTCAGGCCAATTTGCACTGGGCATGGAGTCTGCTTAAGATTCTCAAAAAAAGAAAGAAAAAGAAGGAGAGGGAGAGGAAGAAGGAAAGGAGAGGAGAACTTACAGGAAACAGATATAAGGGGGGGAATAAAAAATTTTAAATTTTAAAAACATGTAAAATACGTTTAATGCAATCCCTATCAAAATACCATGGACTTTCTTCAGAGAGCTAGAACAAATTATTTTAAGATTTGTGTGGAATCAGAAAAGATCCTGAATAGCCAGGGGAATTTTAAAAAAGAAAACCATATCTGCGGGCATCACAATGCCAGATTTCAGGTTGTACTACAAAGCTGTGGTCATCAAGACAGTGTGGTACTGGCACAAAAACAGACACATAGATCAATGGAACAGAATAGAGAACCCAGAAGTGGACCCTCAACTTTATGGTCAACTAATATTCGATAAAGGAGGAAAGACTATCCATTGGAAGACTGACAGTCTCTTCAATAAATGGTGCGGGAAAATTGGACATCCACGTGCAGAAGAATGAAACTAGACCATTCTCTTTCACCATACACAAAGATAAACTCAAAATGGATGAAAGATCTAAATGTGAGACAAGAGTCCATCAAAACCCTAGAGGAGAACACAGGCCACACCCTTTTTGAACTCGGCCACAGCAACTTCTTGCAAGATACATCCACGAAGGCAAAAGAAACGAAAGCAAAAATGAACTATTGAGACTTCATCAAGATAAGAAGCTTTTGCACAGCAAAGGATACAGTCAACAAAACTAAAAGACAACCTACAGAATGGGAGAAGATATTTGCAAATGACGTATCAGATAAAGGGCTAGTTTCCAAGATCTATAAAGAACTTATTAAACTCAACACCAAAGAAACAAACAATCCAATCATGAAATGGGCAAAAGACATGAACAGAAATGTCACCAAAGAAGACATAGACATGGCCAACAAGCACATGAGAAAATGCTCCACATCACTGGCCATCAGGGAAATACAAATCAAAACCACAATGAGATACCACCTCACACCAGTGAGAATGGGGAAAATTAACAAGGCAGGAAACCACAAATGTTGGAGAGGATGTGGAGAAAAGGGAACCCTCTTGCACTGTTGGTGGGAATGTGAACTGGTGCAGCCACTCTGGAAAACTGTGTGGAGGTTCCTCAAAGAGTTAAAAATAGACCTCCCCTACGACCCAGCAATTGCACTGCTGGGGATTTACCCCAAAGATGCAGATGCACTGAAACGCCGGGACACCTGCACCCCAATGTTTATAGCAGCAATGTCCACAATAGCCAAACTGTGGAAGGAGCCTCGGTGTCCATCGAAAGATGAATGGATAAAGAATATGTGGTTTATGTATACAATGGAATATTACTCAGCCATTAGAAACGACAAATACCCACCATTTGCTTCGACGTGGATGGAACTAGAGGGTATCATGCTGAGTGAAGTCAATCGGAGAAGGACAAACATTACATGTTCTCATTCATTTGAGGAATATAAATAATAGTGAAAGGGAATATAAGGGAAGGGAGAAGAAATGTGTGGGAAATATCAGAAAGGGAGACAGAACATAAAGACTCCTAACTCTGGGAAACGAATAGGGGTGGTAGAAGGGGAGGAGGGCGGGGGGTGGGGGTGAATGTGTGACGGGCACTGAGGGGGTTACTTGACAGAATGAGCACTGGGTGTTATTCTGTATGTTGGTAAATTGAACACCAATAAAAAATAAATTTATTTAAAAAAAACATGTAAAATGAGGCATGTGCTTCCTTCCATCTGAAAGCTTTTTTCCTTTGACCAATTCTTAATGTCGGGGCAATTTGGAATTGTACAGTGTAGGATGTGAGGTAGGAAAATGATTGCTTAAGACCAACTCTTCCTCTGCCTGTGGCTCACATGCTGTTCTTCCCCATTAAACTGAACACATCCTAAGAGGGCAGACAGGAACTTTCCAGAAGAAAGGCATGTGAGCAGAAGTGATGCATGCCACTTGTTCCCCCACTCCCACCCTATTCTCTCCCCTTCTTGCTTGGTGGAAGTGCCAAGAATTAGGGTGACCCTGAAAGCCACATAGTGAGAACTGCAGAGCCATTGTCCACTGAAGTCCCTGAGTGACCACACGCAGCAGAGTTGCCCACCAACTTGAACTACTACAAAATCACTAATATATTAAAATTCTGAAGTTTGGGGTCTCTTTGTTACAGCAGCTAGTGTTACCTTAAGCAATGCAGACTTCCCTATCTTTGTATGCGGTGTCTACAACAGAGCATGGCTCCGTTATTGGTTGAATAATAAAAATGCAGCATCTCTACCCATGAAGCAGAGCTACCTAGAATTGCTCCCAGTCCTAGGAAAAACAAAATAAAATTTTACTCCCCATTATGAGGAAAAAGGGTCATAAAGAAATGAAAACACTGGAGTCAGCAAGTATCTGGCCGGGCCATCTTAAGTGCACATACAATCTGGAAAATATCAATCCATGAATGCGTCATCTGCTATTTCCTCCTCCAGCGTTACTGCTCTTTATTCAAGGTACAAAATTCCAAACGTCTTTACAGACTACACCTCCACCGCTCAGCTCTGTGGTTGAGACTGACTCCACCTTCCCTGCCTCACCTCCAGACTGGCAGACTGGCTTAAGTCAAATAGCTTATTCCATCCCCCTAGGCATGGAGATTGGTCTGGGCAAGATCTGGGGCGCTAGGGTCTGGCCAGGGTATGGAGACTGACTAGAATTGAAAGCATGAATTCAGTCTATCTACTGAGATAGCAAACGTGCAAAAGATATTCCTGAGATACGGTCACATGTACACGAGCAAAACCCCCCCGTGACTTTCCCATGTGCTCAAAGAGGCAGGTCCAAAATTTATCAGTCAGTGCAGCCTTCGTGGAGTAATCCACCATGTCAGGGAGGCCTGGGGCCCAGAATTCACCACTTTGTACTATGCGGTTTGGGGCCACATCAGCGGACAAGACCCTAAGCATTGCCATGAAGAGACTACAATACAGTTAGCTGCGTACTCCATGTCCCATGTCCTACAAGTCATTGAGCCTGCAGGAGGCCAGGTCAGGGCCCACCACAATCCACCCTTTTGTGAAGATCTAGATGGACAATTCTTGTGCTCCGCCGTGTTCCGCTGCTCTCAGTGACACAAACAAGTGTTACCAGGACACAATAGGATATTGCAAAAAAAATAATAATAATAACCCCAAACTCCCAAAACTAAATTAGCATGTGCTATTACAGTGTAAACCCCTGTTGTGAATGGGTCAACCACACAAATCCACCAGTGAGTATATGGACTCCAAAGTCCACTGGGGTGTGTGAATATCACTGACAAAGAAGTCACAGTTATGTGGCATCACCTGCAAGGCAGCTCTTCAGGTTCTCCTACTCAGACTTCTCTCAGTGGAACCCACTTTCAAAAACATGTGCTTGAGACCATGAGCCCCACGGAAGCTGCAGCACTTCTAAGATAATGGTGCCACACAATGTGCAATGGGCTCGCATCTGGTTTGGCTGGGCCAGCCCATTCACCCCAATATTATCTGTCTCCTAAGGAAACAGCTGGTGGAAATCACCTGCTCTACCCATGACAATTCGTCTACCATGAGAACTCTACTTCACGGTCCTTGCCGTCTCTCTGGCAACCAGGATGTAGTAGGTTAAATAGTGAAAAAAGTCAGGACTACTCCAAAACTAGAAGGTGACCTTTTTTGGACAAAAGGGTCTTTGTAGAAGTAATTAGTTAAGGATCCCAAGATGAAATTATCCTGGATTGGGGGTAATCCCTAAATCCAATGACTGGTTTCTTCATAAGTAGAGGAAGGACACAAAAACTCCCAGGCCTCTGTCCCCACTGAGCTAGTGGTCAAGGGCCCCCCAGGTCTCACCTCTGGGACCTCTTTTAGATCAGCCTCACCTACATCCAGTGATAGCTGGAAGATGACAAGCTAGATGACCAGGTGGCTAGCCCCTTCACCTTGGCAGACCACCCACCACCACATGCCCTAATGCCTCAACAGAGGATCCTCACAGGGCTGGACACTCAGAGCCACCAAACACCCTGGGCTCCAGGAGTCCACCCCAATATAGAGCTCTTGCCTTTACTTCCCTCCTTCCTCATTTCCCAGTAAACTTGAAGTCGTCCTTTTCAGTCTTATTAACTATGTCGAAAGCTCATCCTGACCACACCATCTATCCTGGGTTTGAACACTGGCAAGAATTAGGACCAGTCTTAGTTAAGATTGCTTTCATCATGGTTCATCAGGAAACCAGCCACTGAGCAGTGCCAAGGGCATGCATGAGATATGTCACAAAGGGTCAGGATGCCCCCCATTGCCCCCCAATTTCTCATGAAGGCACCTAATGCCAGCATCTCCTGCAGCAGAGTGAGCTTCCTCCAGGCCACAGGAGCTCAGAGCCCTTGCTTCACAGCGTGAGGCTGGCAGAGGCACCACGTCAGCCACTCCATGGCCAAGAGCATGGAAGGAGTGATTGCAACACCAACGTTTCCTCTTCCACGGTCTCGTGTCCCCACTGCAGGCCCAAATGACCCCCACCAGACTTCATGGAAGTAACAGCTGACATTTAGTAGATGCTGACACATGTGTGGATTACATGGATTACATCCATGGATGTAATCATCACAATGATCATTATCACCCTACTTTTCCATATGAGGGAACTGAGGTACGGGGCAGCTAAGTAACCTGTCTATTCCAACTCTCCTTAGACTCGGAAGCTGGGGACACGTGGGTCTCCCAGACTCGTCCCTGTTGGTTTGGGGCATCCCTCAAGTATCCTGTCTTCAGAAATGTCCTGGTTCAATCCATCCTAATTTTCCAGAAGTGTCCTTAAACCTCAGGAAGTCACATCCAACACTCTTTCCCTCCTGAGAGTACAAACAGAAGTGCTTAATTCCACGAACTGTTCTCTCCCCTAAAGGAAGACAAATTTTGCTTCTCCCTAGACTACTCTGATGTCCCTTCCCAGAGGCATGTCCGAGAGGAGGATGATTTGGTCCTCTGGTCTTTCCAGCATCGTCACCTTCCCTGGCAAGGTCTCTAGTGAGCCCCTTTCAGAGATGGACAGAAGGTGGCCCCGAGGCCCAGGAAGCTGTCCAAGTCTCCAGTGACTACACAAATGAAACGATGCACTGGGGTCTAGAGCAGGTGAGGCTTCTCCATGCTGGCGCTTAGAGAATGCAGTCGCACAAAGGTTAACGGGCTGGCCATGCCCTGAGCTACTGCAGCAAGGAGTGCCTGTGCTGAGGATCAAGGAGGAAGAGGGAGACAGATAGCTCGCCTTGAAACACTCCCCAGTGGATTCTGATGGCAACCCACGCCCATGTGAGCTCCAGGGAGAAGTGAAATCTCACCTCCTAATCTGTGATTCATATTTTTGGTTTTTCTGATGACAGGAAATAGTACATGCTCTATTAAAAAGTGAGTGTGAAGTAGAAAGAGGAAAGCATCCAAAATCTGCCCCTCCCAAAAAACCTCAAGTAACAGGTGGGTGTATATCCCATAGAGCTTTCCTAGACCTATAGATATACATAGGTATATGTATTGTTTTTAGAGTATTACTAGATTATTATTAGATTAGATGACTTCTAATCAACCACTTAGCCAAGCCATCATTGGGTTATATACAAGCAGTAATTTGGTTTTATAATATACTGAAAGTGCAAATTAATCATTTACTATATATTTAAGGGTAGGTCAGTTTTTCAACAATGCTCTGGCTTCTGGTATTTTCCTGATAGTTTTCTTCCCTATCGACCTCCATGTGGAGCAGAATTGTTCCTGTTCCCTCATCTCTGTGCGTAAAGATAATATAGTTGAATGACGCGGTCAGATGACGCAGATTAAACTGAGCCAGTCACCTCCTGAAGGACAAGAGTGTCTTCTGAATGTTGGCATGTCACTTACCTGGTTGCTTGCCTTAACAAGATGACAGCGAGCCACAGTACCTTCTAGTTGAGGACAGCTGATGGTACTCCTGGTTCCAGAGAACAGATCAGGCTAAGGGGGTGACAGAAAGCCCTAAAATCCACAAGTCCCAAGAAGTCTCTCCTTCCCCTATTAAAAGGTTCACAAAGCCATGAGAGCACGCACTGTGATGCCCAAGGGCCCAGCTGGTGCTGAGAATCAAGAGCCCACAGTGGGGATTGAGAATTTGATCAGAACACCACCATGCCCCAAGGGCAGGCAAGATGCTCACTTGTTATGCCTCAGACTCTCCCCTTGGCTGAAATAACTACATTTCTAGCTAGGTGGCCAATTTTAGCCACCATTAACCAACTGGGTGAATATAAACTCTCTTCTAGAAAATATATTCTACATATTTTTTTTCTTTTAAAATGTCATGTTGCGTAACTGTCTGTGCTGGACAGGTGAGAACACTGAATGTCTGGATTCTAGTGCCAAGTCCATCACTTATTAGGTATAACTTTGGTCAAGTGGCTAACATCTGAGGCTTCCTTACCTATAAAATGGGAATATAAATACCTCTCTCGGAGAGTCCTTATTAGAATAAAAGCAAGCAGAATACTTTTTTAAAAAATACAATAAAACCACATGTAAAGCTGAGGATCTATAAATCTCTGTAAATGGCAGCTTCTTCCTAAATAAAAATGTGTCCAGGAAAAGTAGGCTCAGCACTCAGGAGTAGGAACACAGAGCATGGACAGAAGATTCTCCAAGAGAGACAGCCACTCAAGAAAGGAGACACCTAGTAGTATACCTGGGAGGGCCTGCAGAGGGGGCCAGCCCCAGGTTCAAGTCCCAACTCCCCACTCAACCACTTCTTAGCAGTACAACCACCAGCAAGTGGCTGAGCCAAGACAAGCTTCCATATCCCCATCTGTAATAGGAGTAGTAACAACACCCTCCCCTGAGGTAATTAGGACAATGACTTCAGGCCATGAATTTCAATGGCTAAAAACAATTAGCAAAACATTGAAGATTGTTGAAACTGGATGCTAAATCCCGGGAGGAGCATCTTACTGTTCTCCTTACTTTTTACACATTTGAAATCCTCCCTAATAATTTGCAACCAAGTTCTTAAAATAGTCCTCACACATAAGTGCTTACTACCCATTAACTCTTATGTAGCAGTTAAGAGAGGAAGCTGTTGCATGTGGTTCTTGGCAGTTGGAAGATCATGGACCCCTCTGAGAATGTGATGAAAGATATGGACGCACTTCCCAGCAGCACACCACCACCTATGCCACACCTTGTACACAAAGCCTACCTGGGACCCTTGGGGGTTCCATGGATCTCAGATTAGGAAACTCCGCCCTCCCATTATGGGAAAAGGCAGAGCTGCAGTAATTCCCTGCCATCCTACCCATAGTTTCCTAACTACCCTTAGGTTAAAGTGTACTAGAAATCAGAAGGGAAAGGGACTGAAATGATGGGCCAGTCCTCACTAGGAGAATGCCCAATCTAATACATGCAATGAACATGTCTCATCTCTATGGTTGGTATTTATTTTTCTACCTCAGGTAATTTATCTGAACATGGAGTCCTTTTTTTCCAGCCAGAGTATAAAAGAAGTTTTAGCTTCATAATCAAAGGTGCTTGAAATTTTGGTATACCTGTATTACCCATCATATTCTTGGGTTGAATCTTCTCCACAGAAATAAATCTCAGAAAAAAATAAAAGATGATGCAGTATATCATTTCTGTTCAGTACTATTCCTGGTTTAACATATGATTTTTATGTCTTTGTTAACATTTTTCATCTAGCTTTGTGCAAATAGATGGAAAAATATCTAAGGTGGTACAATATTTAACTGTAATATAAAAGCTCTTGGTAAAGCTATAAGCAGGAATAATCCGCTACAAATATATCTTTCAAGTTGAATAAAATAGTTAAAGTTTTAGCTGAACTACCAATTTAGAATACAATTACAGCCCAGTAGTTAGCAGATCACTCAGAAATGGCTATTTTAGTGTTCTACTCTTCAGATTACAATGTGGAACTTTCAGCAATAAAGGGCAGTTTGAAGAAGTGAAAAGTTGTAAAATGGGAAATGTAGCACATCTCGCATGAACAAGAGGAAAGGGGAAGTGTGGGGGCATTAAATGGGACTGGGATCACTGTAAAATTCTAGGAATAGCAGTGCCTCTGCTCTGAAAATCCCAAGGGGGTGGACAACAAGGGAAAGCTGGATGAGTTAAGTTTTAAAAAAATAGAATAAGTACTCTGAAATAAATGTGGAGGAGAGGAGCACCTGGGTGGCTCAGATGCTCTCAAAGGAGCATCTGCCTTTGGCTCGGGTCATGATCCCAGGATCCTGGGATCAAATCCTACATCAGGTTCCCCGCAGGGAGCCTGCTTCTTCCTCTGCCTATGTCTCTGCCTCTCTTTCTGTGTCTCTCATGAATAAATAAACCAAATCTTTAAAAAAATTTTTAATGTGGAGGAGAAAAGTATAAACGACATCAGCTAAAATCAAACTCGGGATTGTCAATGGGAATTATCAATAGCACCTCACTGTGGCAACAAGTGTGAGTCCAGGATTACATTACCATGTAAGAGTGGTTCAATACTCAAGAGGAGTTCATCAAATGATGATTTGTTTAAATTCGGTCAATTTCCTGACTGAAGGTACTTCCTGTGTTCCAACACAAAAAAGACAAAGCTGAGCTCCAAACACTTCCCACCGACAAACAGGAAAACAATGTTAGTACTCTGAGGACAGAGTCCTGAAAACCCCAAGGGAGGCACATCTCACTTCCATGGCGCTGAGCAAAGCCATCACTTGCTCCAGAAGGAAATATCATCTCTCTCTTCCAAGGCTGTTGGAAGTTCTAAAAACCTCCACAGAAAGGACAGCCCAGAGCAAAGGCTGTCAGTACCTCCTTTGTGAGACACTCAGAATCACAAATGATATTTACAATGACACAGACTTCTCTTCACCAGCATTAGATGTAGACAGACAATGGAATAATATCATTGAAATGATTTTTAAATAGAATTTTATCCCCTCAAAAGTAAAGGCAAAATAAACATATTCTTAGAGGAATGTAACCTTTATGATGGACTATCTCAAATCTGGGATATAATCACAAAGCAACTGAAACTTAACATCCATTTTCATCTCATTTTTGCTTTAAAACTACTGGTGGACAAGTTCCTCTTTTACTTCTAAACAAAAATACAGCCCCATAAATGTCCTGGTCATTGTTAGATTACAAAAATCTAAAAAGGCTTAAATCACAAAAGATCAATATCACATTTTAAATATCAATTCTCCAGCAGCCCGGGTGGCTCAGTGGTTTAGCGCCGCCTTTGGCCCAGGGCATGATCCTGGAGTCCCAGGATCGAGTCCCACATCGGGCTCCCTGCATGGAGCCTGCTTCTCCCTCTGCCTGTGTCTCTGCCTCTCTCTCTCTCTCTCTCTCTCTCTGTATGTGTGTGTCTCTCATGAATAAATAAATAAAATCTTAAAAAAAAAAAAAAAAAAAAGAAGAGACATAGAGCTTTCCCTCTCTCTATCCTACTCCCAACTCTCTCTTTCTCTTTCCCATGTGAGGACAGAATAAGAAGATATCCATCATATTCCTAGAAGTAAGGTTCTTAAACTCCAGTAAAAGAATAAGTGCATCCCAAGAAAAGCAGTGACACAATGGCAGTATCTGCAGGTACTGACACTGGGAGGCTCTCAGTGAAATGACTGTATCCTGCACCTTTGCCATCTAATCAACAAGACCAATCAATTTATATAGAGCCCTGATCACCCTTTAAATGCCCCATCTTTAAAAATTAACCACCAACCCAGGATCTATGGACACAGGAGGAAAGGCTCTTTATTACTCCACTATTGCTCTGTTTGCAGATGATATGATAGACTCCACCAACAAAGTGGTTAGAACTAATAAATTCAGTAAAGTTGCAGGATACAAAACCAACATACAGAAATCAGTTGCATTTCTATACACTAACAAAAAAATGGTAAAACAATTCCATTTACAATAGCATCAAAAACAATAAAGTATGTAGGAATAAACTTAACCAAGGAGGTAAAGATCTATACACTGAAAACTATAAGACTCTGATGGAAGAAACTGAAGCAGACACAAATAAATGGAAGATATCCTGTGTTCATGGACTGGAAGAATTAATATTGTTAAAATATCCATACTACCCATAGTGATCCACAGATTCAATGCAATCTCCATCAAAATTCCAATGGCATTTTTCAAGGAAATAAAAAAAAAATCCTAAAATTCATATGGAACCACAAAAGATCCTAAATAGCCAAAGTAATCTTGAGAAAGAAGAACAAACCCAGAGACATCACACCTCCTGATTTCCAACTTTATTATAAAGCTATAGTAATCAAAACAATATGGCAAAAAAATATATTTTAGTACTGGCATAAAAATATACATACAGCACAATGGAACGGAACCCAGAGCCCAGAAATAAACCCACAGGTATACAGTCAACTAATATTTGACAAGGGAGCCAAGAATACTTGATAGGGAAAGGATAATCTCTTCAGTAAACAGTGTTGAGAAAACTGGATAATCCCATCTTAAAACACTCACAAAAATTAATTCAAAATGGATTAAAGATTTAAACACAAGAACTAAAACTGTAAAACTCCTAGAAGAAAATATAAGAGAAAATCTCCTTGACATTGGTCTTAGCAATGATCCTTTGACATGACACCAAAAGCACAAAGTACAAAAGCAAACATAAGTAAGTAGAACATCTGAGAGGTTCTGACCTTGTGGAAAGTTGGAAGAAAGAGTTGACTGAGCATGTAGAAAGATAATGTCAGAGATGAAAGAAGACAGAAAAGGGAGAAAGAAAAATGGCAGTTCCCAACTGAAGGAACCAAACATGCACAGGAAAGGAGATAAAATCACTAAGACATAATTTGGCTCATCTGTAAACAAGATTGACATAGCTAAAGTAATGAAAACACTGACTGTATAATCTCTCCATCCCTGAGGTGGGGAAGAGAAATATGTACATGTGAGAGTTATGTGATAATGTAACACCACTTAATCCTGACTGTTTTTAATATAAATTCAACAGTAATAACACAATCATCTAAAACTAAAAGTCAGAAATAGCAGTATAAGCACTATCTTTAGAATTATAGCAGTAAGGAAACATAAGAAAATAGCAAAAAAAGGGGGAGGAAGCATCTGCTGATGGGGTGGGGAAGGACAGGGAAGGGGATGCTCTTTTTCATTATAGATTGTGATGATTAACTTTCTATGTCAACTTAACCGGGCTAAGAGATACCAATAGCTAGAAAAACATTATTTCTAGATGTCTGTGTGAAAAGACAAAAAGATTAGCATTTGAATCAGTAGGCTGAGTAAAGAAGATCCTCCTCACCATGGTGGGTGGGCATCATCTAATCTTTTGAGAGCCTGAATGGAACAAAGGCAGAGGAGGATGAATGCACTCTGAGCTAAGACATCCATCTTCTCCTGCCCCTGGACAACGGTACTCTTGGTTCTTGGGCTTTCAGATTCAGAGTGGGATTTACACCATCACGACCCCCACCAAGCTCAGGCCCTCTGACTTCAACAGAATTACATCACTGGCTCTCTTGGTTCTCTGGCTTGCTGATGGCAGACTGTGGGACTTCTCAGCCTCCTTACCATTTGAGCCAATTCCTATAATAAATCTCCTCTATTATATATCTATATATATCCTACTGATTCTATTTCTCTGGAGAACCCTGACTAATGCACAAGTGAAACACTTTCAAGCTTCTGCTGACCTCCCAATCTCTTACAACCCATTGGTCAAAACAAGCCCAGCTTCAGAGTGGGAGAAAGGTAAAAAGTTACAGGGGGCAGGTGGGGCCACTCAGTGGGTCATTAATGGGATCAGCCTACCCACTGCCCCACTTCATAGATTTGTTGCAAAACCAGAATGAAGCTACCATAACAAGACTGGAAAGGTGGATGGATATTCAAGAACAGAGGAATCTATGATGGGTGTCTAAGCTGAAATATCCAAGGGACACAGCCAGCCTGCTCTGGCCTCTTCTCTTAATTTTCTTTGAGCTAGAATGCTTCATATTTAGGTAAGCTTGGATTTTGACAAACACCAGAAGAACCGTTCATGGATCTAAGCCTGGAGTTTTCAAACTTTGCACTCTGTGGCCCTAGAAGTAAGAGGGAAAAGGAGGGAAGGTAGGTAGGAGGGAGGGGGATGCAGCAGTTTAAACTCCTCTGTTCGACTACAAGTTTGTTTTATGTTTTGCCTTCTGGGCTTCTGCAAGTGATTTGACATGAACCAAGTTCAAAATCCACTCATGTACGTACTGTCTTTAGTGCCAGACTGTGAGGAGAAATGGAATCCACCTGTGGACTCTCCAGTGTCTTGCCCAGTGTCGATGGGCAAGTGCCATACACGACAAGAGCCCCAAGGAGACAGGCTCACAGAATCTCAGAGGATAAACAACTGTGGATTTGGAGCAAAGGCTCTAGCTGCAAACTTAGTTTTCATATTTCTCTCAATAAAAGTGCTGCTACTTTAATTAATAGGCTATAGATGGTTCTAGCAAGGAAGTGAGTAGAAAGGTCAGAGAGGTACTTGTAGAAAGATGGAGGGTAGCAACTGATATAAAACCTTATCCAAATTTGTTCCTCGAACCTGGGCTTCAAATGCTTCATCACCAATCCCTAGGATGCAGGCATGTAACTGGAAGTCAATAAAGTGCTCTATCCCAAGGCTGTGCAAGTATTGCTCACCACGTAATTTCAGGCAGGAACAACTATGAAATCTGTGGGACTCAGTGCAAAATGAAGATGCAACTTTCCTTGTTTAAAAAGCATTAAGAGTTTGAAGTCAGAATGTTAAAGCAAGCATGGGACCCTGTGGGACTGCCCAGGGGGGAGCCCAGGTAGCCAGTCCCGATTTCCAGACCCCAGGAAGACTTCTACTGGTGATGGGTGAGTAATAGCTTGCTGAGAAAGTGCTTACAGACTCTTATCTCCCTCCCTTTCATAGAAACATGGTCAATCCTATAACCTGGGTTTTCTTATCAAATAATTGCACAAAAACAGTAAATGAATGGGAAGGATAAACATTTCTAAAAGAGGCCACCTTTTCTGCTGTATTTTAGAAAAAAATCATCAACTATCTGCTGCATGTGCCCTGCAGAGAACACGAAGAGGAACAAACAGTGGCCCAGCCTTTAGTTTTAGGCCTTATCTCTAAAGAAAGCCTTTATCTCCCTTAAAGAACCCTGGGCATCTGTGAGAAGCTGGGAGAGGTATTTTGGGAACAGGGAGTGTTCTCCGCTAAGAAGCTCTTAAAATCTTTCTCTGTAGGCAGTGACCTGCTTAGACTAGAATGTATGTCAACAATTCAGAATCACTTTTTTTTTTAAGATTTTATTTATTTATTTATTTATTTGAGAGACAGAGAGAGAACACAAGCAGGAGGAAGGTCAGAGGGAGAAGGAGAAGCAGACTGCCCACCAGCAGGGAGCCCGATGCAGGACTCTATCCCAGAACCCTGAGATCATGACCTGAGTCGAAGGCAGATGCTTAACCAACTGAGCCACTGAGGCACCCCTAGAATTACATTTTTGTAGATCCCCACATCTGGATATATTTTTAACTGTAGGTGGACAGTTTATATATGCACATAAATCTTCGCCCTTGGCTCATAACCCCCAGCAGATGGAAACGTGTGTTGAGCCTAAGTCACAGAGGCATAACTTGGGAGTGGCTACAAGCTTCAGCTGTGGGGACAGACATACTTCACAAGCCAGTTCTACCATTTTCAATCCCTGTGACCCTGAGTAAGCTAGTTCATCTCTATAAGACTCAATTTCCTAATCTATGAAATGCGGTGAGAGCAGGCAAGGATTAAATGAGATGCTACCTGTAAAACTCATACACAGTCTGGCATGTCATCAACTCAACAAATGTTGAGTCTCATCATTGAGCCATAGATCCCACAGGGCCACTTGGTCTGATGTGACATTCTCAGGGATAGACTCAGGAGATATAAAATACCTGGTCCCCAGATCTCCCAGGGATGTCCCTTTCTGAGTCCAGGGATGCTACTGGTTTGACACCTGCCCCTGGTCTGCATGTAGCCCTCTGCCCCTGAGATAGCCAGCTGCCCGGACCTTGAGGAAAGAGCTCTGAGCTCAGCTTAGCCTGCAGCTGTGACAGTGGCCTTCACTCAGGCTCCTCTACTCTGTCACCTTGCCTTCCCCAACCCACTACCAGGCCAGACTTCCCAAAATACAATGATTACAGTTCTCTGCTCACAACCCTATTCCTTACTACCTTGGCCTGATATTGAGGGGCTTCTATAAAACTCCCTCCTACTGGACTGATCTTATTTCTCCTTCTGCTCCACATCATCAACCTCTCCTTGGCAGCCAGTCTCACTCTGCTATGAATAGGCCAGGCTCACAGGCAACACTCTTTTTGAACTTGGCCACAGCAACTTCTTGCAAGATACATCTAGGAAGGCAAGGGAAACAAAAGCAAAAATGAACTATTGGGACTTCATCAAGATAAAAAGCTTCTGCACAGCAAAAGAAACAGTCAACAAAACTAAAAGACAACCTACAGAATGGGAGAAGATATTTGCAAATGACCTATCAGATAAAGGGCTAGTTTCCAAGATCTATAAAGAACTTATTAAACTCAACAGCAAAGAAACAAACAATCCAATCATGAAATGGGCAAAAGACATGAACAGAAATGTCACCAAAGAAGACATAGACATGGCCAACAAGCACATGAGAAAATGCTCCGCATCACTTGCCATCAGGGAAATACAAATCAAAATCACAATGAGATACCACCTCACACCAGTGAGAATGGGAAACATTAACAAGACAGGAAACAACAAATGTTGGAGAGGATGTGGAGAAAGGGGGACACTCTTGCACTGATGGTGGGAATGTGAACTGGTACAAGCACTCTGGAAAACTGTGTGGAGGTTCCTCAAACAGTTAAAAATAGATCTGCCCTATGACCCAGCAATTGCACTGCTGGGGATTTACCCCAAAGATACAGATGCAGTGAAATGCCAGAACACCTGCACCCCGATGTTTCTAGCAGCAATGTCCACAATAGCCAAACTGTGGAAGGAGCCTCGGTGTCCATCGAAAGATGAGTGGATAAAGAAGATGTGGTCTATGTATACAATGGAATATTCCTCAGCCATTAGAAACGACAAATACCCACCATTTGCTTCGACATGGATGGAACTGGAGGGTATTATGCTGAGTGAAGTGAGTCAATTGGAGAAGGACAAACATTATATAGTCTCATTCATTTGGGGAATATAAAAAATAGTGAAAGGGAATAAAGGGGAAAGGAGAGGAAATGAGTGAAAATAACAGTGAGGGTGACAAAACAGCAGAGACACCTAACTCTGGGAAACAAACAAGGGGTGGTGGAAAGGGAGGTGGGCAGGGGGGTGGGGTGACTGGGTGACAGGCACTGAGGGGGGGCACTTGACAGGATGAGCACTGGGTGTTATATGTTGGGAAATTGAACTCCAATAAAAAAATAAATAATAACTCTCCCCCCCCCCAAAAAAAAAACAGGCCAGGCTCACAGCCGCCTCCAGCACTGCCCCACCCTAGAAAGTCTGCCCCAGTCCTCACCTGCCCAGCCTGACCTGGGGCTGCCCGAACCTCTAAGTGGGATGTCTGGAATCTATAACTTCTGGGAAGCATTAGAAAGAATACAATTTAACCTAGGACTCTCTGTTTCCCTTTAATTCATGTGGAAATATTAGGTTGGATACCTATCACACTCATCATACCAAAATAAATTCCAAATGGGTCAAAGATATACATTTTTAAAAATCCATAATATAAAAAAAAAATCCATAATATTGTTGAAGAACACATGGGCAAATTCCCTTATGTTCTCCAAGTAAGGAAGACCTTCTTATGCATGACACAGAATCCAAGAGCTATAAATGAAAGATTTTTAAATCTGAGTAAACAACATTAAAACTTTCTGCATAGCAAAAGAAAAATGCCAGCCCAGGTATATGTTTGCAGCCCTATGAAAAAGGGCTCCTATACATCAATCAGTAAAGGTGCTCCAACTTCATATAAAAAGGGGCAAAGGACACAAGCAGACAAGTCACAGGGAAACAGATGATTTTCAAAAGTATGGAAAATCCTCAATCTTATTTCAAAATACAAGCTGGAAACTACAATAAAATATCAGTTTCCATTACCAGTTTAGTGAAGATAAAATTTTTGTTTCATCCATTGTGCTATCACAACCGTTAGGCAAGAGGCAACCTGACAGATGCTGTCTTAACACTCTCGGCTGGGGATGTAAATTGGGACAACCTCTCTGAGCAGCAATCAGGCAGCACAATTAAGATTTAAAGTTCACATTCCCACCAACAGTGTAAGAGGGTTCCCTTTTCTCCGCATCCTCTCTAACATTTGTTGTTTCCTGCCTTGTTAATTTTCCCCATTCTCACTGGTGTGAGGTGGTATCTCATTGTAGTTTTGATTTGTATTTCCCTGATGGCAAGTGATGCAGAATGTGAACTGGTGCAGCCACTCTGGAAAACTGTGTGGAGGTTCCTCAAACAGTTAAAAATATACCTGCCCTACGACCCAGCAATTGCACTGTTGGGGATTTACCCCAAAGATACAAATGCAATGAAACGCCGGGACACCTGCACCCCGATGTTTCTAGCAGCAATGGCCACGATAGCCAAACTGTGGAAGGAGCCTCGGTGTCCAACGAAAGATGAATGGATAAAGAAGATGTGGTTTATGTATACAATGGAATATTACTCAGCTATTAGAAATGACAAATACCCACCATTTGCTTCAACGTGGATGGAACTGGAGGGTATTATGCTGAGTGAAGTAAGTCAGTCGGAGAAGCACAAACATTATATGTTCTCATTCATTTGGGAAATATAAATAATAGTGAAAGGGAAAATAAGGGAAGGGAGAAGAAATGTGTGGGAAATATCAGAAAGGGAGACAGAACGTAAAGACTGCTAACTCTGGGAAACGAACTAGGGGTGGTAGAAGGGGAGGAGGGCGGGGGGTGGGAGTGAATGGGTGACGGGCACTGGGGGTTATTCTGTATGTTAGTAAATTGAACACCAATTAAAAAAAAAAAAAAGAATAAAAAAAAAAAAAAGATTTAAAGTTCACAAGCCACCACCTGCTTTGGCATCATAAAAGATAGAAGGGGGCTACATCCCCAGCAGCCCCCCCCCCCCCCCCCCCCCCCCCCCCCCCCCCGTCCCAGGGCGGTTCTGAGTTCCTTCTCTAGCAAGGAGCCCTTACAGATGAGGGACACACTGGAAGGTGGGAGATTGGTGCTCCAGGCAAGCTCTAAGGACCACCCACATGGCGCTGCACACAGAGATCCTTGGTGAGAGCTTCAGAGGTGACTGGGAACCAGAGCAATTTTGCTAAGCTTGTACAGACCACCCACTCAGGGGCTTCCAGCTGAGATTGCCATTTGCTTGCATCCTCCCTGACCTTCACTGCCCTGCGGTGTTAAGGACATGTGTGCCCTCCATTCCCTTGAAAACCTTTCACCAGAACTTTTACAAAGACTGGCTTCTATTTCTCCAACTAACCCCTGTCACACATTTATCTTTGGGGAATGTATCCTACAGGTCGACTCACACATTTATGAAACCGCATATATGCCCCCGAAATTCACTGTTTTTAATAGCAAAAGATTATAAACAGCCTAAAAGTATATCAGTGGTAGATGATTTAAAATACCATGATACCCCATATGATAGCATGCCATCTCTCACCAAAAAAGCACCGTGCTTCATGTATCCATACAGATCGGACGCCAAGATGAAAAATAATTACTTTATATTTATGCTCCCACTTGTATAATAAAAAAATTTCAAAGAGTATCACCAGGAATATACATAAGAAACCAGTGGCCATGAGTACCTCTGAGGAAAACTTTAGGGAATCAGGAATGGGAGGTAGAGTTATATTACTCCATCTACCCCTTTTACTCCTGAATGATCTAACATGTGCATATAGTTCAAACATGAAACTACTAATTAATAGTATGTTACATAATCATTACAAAATGGCAGCAAGACATCAACAGGACACTATGCTTTCTTCCCTTTCCCTCTCTTTCTGTTTATTTCTTCCTGAAATGTAAAACAAATTGGAGATAGGGAACCTTCTTTCTTGTTAGAGTACTTTGGAATAATGTCTATTTGCCTTTTTGGAGATGAATTTCCTACATTCATTTATAGTATCTAACACTTTCTCCTCAAACCCTAAAGATGAGGTAGAAACTAGATGGAGTTTTATGTGCTTCTTTGTCTTATTCTAATTTAGGATTACTTCAATTGCAAATCCATGCACTTGATCTTATTGAGCTGAAGTGACTACTGTCTTTCAGTTGATAAATTCTAGAAAATGATTTGACTGTTCCATATCTTCGAACTAAAAAAGAATAAACAAAAAGGAGACAACTTGACAACTCAGGAAGAAAACACATTCTTTAAGTTTCTCACCATTCCTGCTCTTGTCTAGAAATGAGTGCCTTAATGGGTCCTCTCTATTAAATGGTGACTGTTGGAATCCCAATAACACTATTGAAACTGGAGTTCAATATCATGAGCCCAAAAACCTCCAGCTTCAAGTCACTATCCACACGCCAGACCTCACATGATTCATCACACAATCATAGCTGATATTTTAACTTTCTATTCCAGCAAAAAAGTTCTTCCTTCCTTCTTTAGATCCCTATAATACTGTCTACAACTTAAGTAATTATTTTAGTGTCACCTAAGTTTAAAAACTGGCCATTCCATTAAGGTGGGCACTTGATGAGCACTGGGTGGATGAGCACTGGGTGCTACACTATATGTTGGCCAATTGATTTTAAATAAAAAGTTTTTTAAAAAGCTGGCCATTCACCAATATGTTCAAATATATATTGTGTGCTTATTTTTAAAATATTATTACTGCAATTATTAATTCCTAGACAGCAATAATGAGAAATTTTGTGGCTCTTTCTGATATTTCCATGTAATGAACAATGGCTATGTTTTATTCTGCTTTATATGTAGTACCTCCTGTCTTCCCAGCTACATGAGTCAGTAATCCCACCTCCGTTTTTTTACTTAAACAGTTTTGAGCTGGGTCTCTCTCTTCCAAAGGTAAGTCTATGCAGCCTTACACCTCTCCTCTGAGCCATTCTGCTAACTCAGCTCCTAATCAAACAATCCTCCTCAGAAGTCACATCATTGCTCCTTCCCTCACACCCACTCTGCTTCAGGCCCTAGACTTCTACCTCAGGGGCCTTCCCTGCTTATCCAAGTGACATTGCAAGAGACAGGAGTCACTTCCAAGAAGCTTAAGGAAAAAGACATAATATTACAAGATATTATGGGTTGAATTATATCTCCTCAAAAAATACATCCAAGTCCTACCCCCAACCCTTGTAAATGAGATATTATTTAGAACTAGTCTTTGCAGATATGATCAAGTTAAGATGATGTCATTAGGGTGGGCCTTAATCCAGTATGACTCTGCCCACCACACACACATACACACACCTTTGAGATTCTCTCCTTTTGGAAGTATTGTTGACGATCAAACATCATACAACAGACAACAGTGCATTCTGTTCTACAAAATGTTTTAAGCTTATTTCAACTCCCTATTATAACAACATACCAGACTACATTCATAGAGTTTTATCAATGAGTTATTGGAATTATATGGGGCTAAATTCTTTGTAAATCTCATTATGCATAAAGGCATACAACGGGTATTCCCCAGGCATTATACCTTGGTTTTACAAATGCTAGCAATTCATGAGTTACCATTCCTTGTTCCTGGTTTGTGGTTCATGTTGAAACTAAACATGATCTGAAGATTCATTGACGACTCTGCTTTCTTGCTGTCAACTGTTCATGCCCATTTCTTGCAACTCAAAGTGAATGGGACTGACCTTGTGGGTGGGAGGCCCGGGCTTGCTCTGACCAATGATTACGTATAACCCATGCCTTACTAAAGGCAACTGAGTGGAGAAGAGTGAATGGTTTTAAGAGAATCCATAGCCATTACTTTAAATTAACTTAAAGCATGTTCTTCCCACACTGATTTGATAGGGTCACCTATCAAATACAAAGAACAGCTCAGTGATTGATGGGCATCCTCTGATGTCACCTCTACTTCTCTACCTAATGAAGGACAAACTTCCAATATTGAACATATTATACAAATTCTGTGAAAATTTTGGAAATTTTACTTCTCTTATAATTGATTAAATCAGTTGAGATAGACCAGGCTATGCCACAATAATAAACAATCCCCAAATCTCAACAGCTGTAAACACTATTTCTCACCCATGCTCATGACTATTGTCAATTGGCTGGAACTCTGCTACATGTCATTTGCATTCAGGGACACAGGTTGACAGACACTCTACCATCTGGAACATCACAGATGCTACAGCAGAGGGAAGGGGGGTATGGCAAGCTTAAGGGAGTCTGCCTAGACAAAACACCTGTCGCTTCTGGTCACATTTCATTGGCCAAGTGAGCCACATGACAAAACCTATCTTCAAGGGGTCATGGAAACACAACCCTCATAGCTGAGGAGTCCTCATGATAACTGCAATCCACCTCTCTGTTCACTAAATAGCTCAATTTTCTTGCCTTAAACAAAATTCACTATTCCCTCCCCCAAGAAAGACAACTTCAAAGTCCCATTCCACGGATCAAGATCTCTGGGTGATGCATGGCAGTCTCTTCCTCAGGAATTGTATTAGTCTGCTCAAGCTAGCATAACAAAGTACCACAGACTGTGGGGTTTAAAAACCAAAGTTTATTTTGCACATTTCTGGAGGAAGCTAGAAGGCCAAGACCAAGGCATAGCAGGACTGGTTTCTCCTGAGGCCTATCCTATTGGATTGGGACCCCACCCTTATGACCTCACTTATTCTTAATCACCTCTTTAAAGGCCCTATCTCCAAGTATAGTCTCATGGGTCGTTAAGGCTTTAACATTTGATTTGGGGGGACACAATCCAGTCCATAACAGGAGGTGATATACAGTGACTAAACTGTGCTTGGATGTGGTTCTTATTGTTCTGGAGACTTATGAAATAAGAAGACAAGTTATCTACCTCTCACACACCCAATCTACAAAGATAAAAAAAAAAGGGAACAGACAATTCTGCTGTCTGTTTGGAAAGAGAATATAGGAGAGACACAGAGACACTGGTCTTTAGTAATTCTGAAATCCCCCAAAGACCTTGAGGCCTACCCTCATGAGGAATATTAGCCCCTAAATATGCTCTCCTCAAGAACCCTTATTATCCATAATCCTCCATGGCCCCTGGTTTCCTTTTACAGTATGCTATTATGCTCTTTGATACCTCTGAAGCACACATTAGGGAATAGGCTCAGCTTGAGGATTACATAGATTGCTCAACCCACTTCCTGCCCTAAATATTTGGGACCTCCAGGATCATTTCCAGTCATTAGTAGTTACGATCTCCTGTAATTCAACTTGGTGATTCTTTCGGAAGCATACCTTTTGCAATTACATCAACCTCTTACCTGATTCCAGAAAAGTTCATCTGCTACTAGTCATGCCAATAGTTACCTGAGAAACATATCTTACTTGGATCTTTACTCCAGTAGAGAGGTTTTAATAATGCAGAGGTTTTAATAACATAGTGAGAGCCAAGGAAATATAATCAGTTGAATGGTTTTTAACAGTAGGCAAAGAGGTCATGCCCTCTGCTGCAAGACTCAGATTTAACATTTTTCCATTAGCAAAGGCTCTCTCAATTTTATCTTCTGCTGTTTGGAGTCAGTCTTTCCAACATGGCGAAGCCTCAATTTTCCCATTAACTCCTGATCAAAATCCAGCTGATTCTTTTCTGACCTTGTCTCCTGAGATACATGATCAAACGCAGCCAAGAGAAAACAGCACACATTGCTAATATTGTTTTCCTGCCTCTTTCTCTAGAACTACAAATTCATTAGGCATATAATCTGCCTAAACTATTAGTTGGACAATAGTTTAACCAATTTTTTTGCCACTGCATCACAAGGATTGTCATCTTTCCAGACTTTATAAGAGTTTCTTCACTGCCTATAATTTGTTGTTCAAGCCAATGACAAATTACAATTTTCTTGCTATGTTAGCACCCTGCACCTGGTAGCAGTTTCTGTTATCAGTCAGAATAAGCTAAATTAAGCTACAGTAAGAAAGAGTTTCCATGGCTAGAAGAAATAATTATTTCTTATGTTACATGTCCATTATGCATCAGCTGGTGAGGCTCTGCTCCTTATCATCATCATGAAGGAACATGGTCTGACAAAAACTCTACCATTTGGAACTATTATGGCAGGAAGAAATAAATGTAGCAATTGGCACACTAGCTCTTAAAGATTTCTGCCCACATTTTATTAACCAAGTCAAGTCATGTGGACATGCCTAAATTCAAGAGGTAGGATAAATTCAATCCTATCGTGTACCTGGAAAGCAGAGTACCAAAATAATAGTAAAAATGTCCTTATAATTATCACATTCAGTTTTTTAGATTGAGATATATAAGAATAAGTTCCAAGAAACTTTACAAAAGACCATACCCAAAAAGACCTCAGGAACATCTTACAGAACTAGTGTACCTTGACATATCCTTTGGGGGAAATGGCTTTTGCTCCTAATAATACAATTCAGTTAGTGAACTGATTCTGTGTTTTGTCTGTTTTTATTTCTCAGGTGAATTAACTCTAGACTTGGCTATTTTAAAGGATTCGAGCCATGAAGTCCCAAGAATCACCTGTGACTAACTAGAGCAGGGCATCTGTGTGTCACAGAACCACCTGCCACCTTCATATTCTGCATGCCCATCTCTTAGGGAGACATCTGCCACCTAGCAGGAAAAGACTGGAGGCTTCATGTAGATCATAGCCTCTTCTGCTATCTCGGACAAAGGTATGGGGTTGGTCCTCTCCTCTACACAACACTCCACTTGTCCTTCAGGCGTTCCTTTCCATAAAGACTCCCTTGTTATTCATATGAATGCAGTTTTACTCATGGCTATAAGAAGGGCTATCTACCCATTTATGTCTAGTTACCATTTTGTGTGTGACTTTAGAAATGCAAGACTGATTTACCCCCCAACACTATACTGCATTGTGAACAATTTAACGTCTGATACACTCTCAGAGTTTGTTCTCTTCCTGTTCTCTTGCCTTGTTTACTCTGAGAACACTGGGAGCCTACTCAAGAAGGATAATGCTCCATGGTTATGTCTTCTCTGGGAGTTGCAAACAAGACTCCATCAGCCTGCCAAGCATACGTACAGTATTCCAATGTGAAACAGAAGCTTTGCTGATCAGTGAACAGAACAAACCACAGCTGCTAGTTTAGTTCTGGCTCGAATCAGGTGTGACTTATGCCATCTCCAAAGGCTGGTTAAGGCTCTGATTCATGCACGAACTCCCCAGTCCATATGGGGCAAGCAAACTCAGCTTGAGCTAAAACTTTCTATTAGAATTTAATAGAGCTCAGGAAAACAGTGCCCTCATGCCAACCCATGGCCAGTTTCTGATGATTAATTAAATAGCATCCTTTAAAGCCACACACTTTTAATCTCTGAAGAAGCAATCTGACTTGCTCACAGGTAAAATCTGTGGAGAGCTACCAAGTGTTCTCTTCCCAAGCAACTACCATCTCCATCTCTTTAAATGAAGGCATAAGGGGGGTACCTGGGGCAGCTAGGTTGGTTAAGCATCTGACTCTTGATTTTGGCTCAGATCATGGTCTCTGGGTTGTGAGGTTGAGCCCCACATTGGACTCCACACTGGACATGGATCCTGCTTGAGATTCTCTCTCTCCCTCAGCCCCTCCCTTTCTCCCTCTCAAAAATAAATAAATAAATAAATAAATAAATAAATAAATAAATAAATAAATAAATAAAGGCATGAATCTCTGGAAGTCTTCTTCCTTGTATTGATATGTCCTCAGGATTAACTCATGAAGCCTACACTTCTCAAACTTCTCCACTAAGGTACATCTACTCTCAAACTTCCCTACTAAGGTACCCCTAATAGAAAATAATAAAGATGTTTTGAAGGGAATGCAAGAAGCACACCTGAAGAGGTATAAAATTCCTTTGACGTTGTTTGTTTTATCTTTTAAATGGAAATAAATTTTCTGCTCTACTCCACAGGTATTATGATTATTTTAATATCATACTGAATGCTGACTGAAGTACTGTGTCAGTCAAGGTCTGGTCAGGACACAGAAACCACGCCCTACTATTTTAACAGAGAATTTAACAAAAAAAGTTGACAACCAAGTATTGGTGACCTAAAAATGCAAATTACGGACTTTGAGGTTCCCAGAGGTTAGTTGCAGAAACCAACTAACACGCCAGGATTGGAGAATAAAGAGAAGAGGCTGGGATTATGAAGCCCTAGAAGGAGAGAGGAGGAGCCCCATCGGGGACCCAGATCTCTGAAGAGACGACACAGCCAGTGCTTTGTTTCTTAGGAGACCCATGACACTGGTTCTGAGCATATAAGGGCTGCAAACTGCAAGCAGCTGTTACTACTGGGACATGTGATGGTATGAGGTAAGGAACCAAACTGCTCCTGGGCAGTCAGACACAGGACCGACGGCCAGTCATGGGAAACAGGAAGAACGAGGTCACTTCTCCAGCCTCACAGCCACCCTCTAACCCTGCTCCTGACAGAGCCAAAAAGGAACAGCTGGCAAAGCAGAAATGTGCAGTCTCAGCCCCAACACCCCACACTGAACATGGGAGGGGAGGGAGAGCTGAGAGACACAACAGTTAATTTTTTCCAATAAAAGTCCTGCTTGCATTGATGCTCCAAGAAGATGCACCATATTGATTCACCAATGGCTTTTCAGAGCTCTGTAAAACATCCTAAAGCCCTGTCAATGCACACACATTGGTTATTATCAGCCTGGTGTGAATTAACAGGCATTCAGCCAGGTTCAAGGACACCGGCAGGCCCATTCCAGTCCAGCCACTTCTTATATGACTTGGCACACATCACTTTCTCAATTTTCTCTCACCCAACATGAGGAATACCCTAAGACCCAGCAATTGCACTATTGGGTATTTGTCCCAAAGAAGTCCCTTGCAATTTTATAATTATTGGAGATTATTATGGGAAAACTTGCCTTGTATAAGCATGGTTTTTGTAGAGTCTGAAAACAACGAGACTCCTAAAACTTTCCTGGGCATCCAGAAGTAACTTAAGGATGCTGGAAGGAGGAGAGCCTTGGAGAAAGGACACAAGAGAGAAAGAAACACCATAGGAATGGCAGGGTGCTGAAGAGAAACCCATAAAGGGCGTTAAGGTGAGAGCAGACAGGCAGAGTGCAAGAGCGCACCTGGCATTTCTGTGATTCTGATTACTTGAATGTTTCTCAATGGCTCATCTCATGATTTCTGATGGTTGTGAAGTGCAAGCTTTGTGTGTGTGATAATCCTATGGGTGCACAAGACAGAACAGGAAAGCACAAGTCCATTCAGGGGAAAGCCAGTTTGTCTTCTGCAGTGAGGAATTAGCATCCAAGGTTGAACACTTAATCCTCTCTTCCCTCCAGGACTGTGAAAATGGGAAGTGGAAGACCTGTACACATTGCCATCTGCCACAGAGCATTTCTTGACATCAGATTCCCTTCGTATAAATGAAATACTTTGTGCTTCTTGGCAGAATGGTGTTATTTCAGTGCAACGTGTAACTCACCGCCTTGCAGGGGAAGGAGCTGCTTCTAACTAGATCACAGAAAAGACAGGTGAGTACCAAAGGGTAGACAGTGTTTGTGGCAAGACTCTGTGTATGCATGTTGATGTCAAGATTCTTACAATTACCCCTATAACTCTCCTGTGAATTTGGTTACAAATCACTCAGTAATTGAATATCCTCTTCAAGATATCACAGCTGATTTAATGAGGGCCAAACCCATCATAACAGATTGTGTATCTGAGCTGTTGGGGTTTTTTTTCCCTTTGTTTCATTTTCAAAGATTTTTATTATGGTGAGATATTTGGTAATATTCTTTATTAGGCTGATAAGTTTTGAATTGCTTTTCATTTTATTATCACATTAGTTCCTTCTTAATGGTTTTACTAGAACTCAGAAGTCTCCCAAGTTTTAATAACCTCTCTTTTTTCAGTACTTATAGTCGTAGAATTAATTGAATAAAATCATGATCCTTCACTGAATGTGTCACTGGGCCAAAAGAAGAAAACTCAGTAGGAAGAATCAGACCTTGAAGAGTGAATGACAATTCATCTTGCTACAGATTTTTCACTTGGGGACTTTAATTTGCTAACAGTAACACAATTTCCTTCCTTTCCCCTCTAAGAATACCCTTCAGACTGAGGAATGCTTTGGAATTCTCTGAACTGAGGTTCATTAAAGTGAAACTTATTAGATACCAGTTGACTTGTTTAAAGTATATGAAAGGACATCTTTTTATTCACCTACGAATACTCTCTTTATAGTTGGCTCTGTTTAAAAGAAAGATGACAATGAGATGAACTCTAAGAATTAGCAATTAGCAAGTTTTCTTCAGGTCTTATTTTCATGTTCATCTTTCTTGATCATGGTAGTAGCAATTCTTTTAAAAATAAATAGCTATTAATTAAAGTCCTGAGATCAAATCACTTTTGTTAAATCAAAATTAATTAACATAAATTAATATTAAAAAATGCCAGATATAACAGGCTCATAAAGAACAGAAATTTTAAATAATCTTCTGTCTTAGATTTTAGCAAACAATGAGACACTCCAGAGGAAATCAGTGGCCAGGTTTTGAAAAAGGAATAAATAATTAAATGCCCCAATAACAAGATTAAGAGTTGGGCAAATTAAAATCGCAGTTTAAAAATTTGTTATCCAAAAAGATTAACTATCAAATGAACAATTATTTTGGGTGATCAGAAACTTCCACTCTCAGTTAAAGGGCTAGTATCCAAGATCTATATTGAACTTATCAAATTCAACACCCAAAAAACAAATAACCCAGTCAAGAAATGGGTAGGAGACATGAACAGACATTTCTCCAAAGAAGACATACACATGGCCAACAGACACATGAAAAAATGCCCCACATCACTTGGCATTGGGGAAATACAAATCAAAACCACAATGAGATACCACCTCATGCCAGTCAGAATGGCTAAAATTAACAAGACAGGAAACAACAAATGTTGGTGAGGATGCAAGCTGGTACAGCCACTCTGGAAAATGGTATAGAGATTCCTCAAGAAGTTAAAAATAGAACAACCCCTATGACCCAGCAACTGCTCTACTAGGTATTTACCCCAAAGATACAAACATAGTAATCTGAAGGGGTACTTGCACCCCAATGTTTACAGCAGCAATGTCCACAATAGCTAAACTGTAGAAAGAGCCCAGATGTCCATCAAAAGATGAAAGGATAAAGAAGATGTGGTGTATATGTACAGTGGAATATTACTCAGCCATCAGAAATGATGAATACTTACCATTTACATCAACATGGATAGAACTGAAGGGCATTATACTGAGCAAGGTAAGTCAATCAGACAAAGACAATAATCATATGGTTTCACTCATATGTGAGATATAAGAAACAATGTGGAGGATCATAGGGGAAGGAAGAGAAACCTTAATGGGAAGTCATCAAAAAGGGAGACAAACCATGAAGGATTCTTAACTCTAGGAAATAAACTGAGCATTGCTAGAGGGGAAGTGATGGAAGGATGGTATAATTGGGTGATGGGCATTAAGGAGGGCACAACTGATAAATTACTGAACACTACATCTGAAGCTAATGATCATACTGTATGTTGGCTAATTGAATTTAAATTTTAAAAAACTTCCACTCTTACCAATATGTAACTGATTATGTACATTACAACTTAAGGCTCTCTACAGCAGCAAATTAGAACACTATCTTCAGGTCAAAATTCTGCTTCTAAATCTAACACATAATAGATATGCAATAAATGTCTACTGAATAAATGGGTTTTTTTCAGTTAATGGTTTTAATCAGTTAAAAGATACATGAGTTCATCAAACATAATTCCTTAGTCTAAGCTATAAATCTTGTAATTAGTCAATTATTGATGGATCTGATTTTTAACAAATCATTTGGGAAGGTGAGTTACTTCTAAAGATGATTAAATAAGCAAACTATTAAGGCAATAACAAGACTGTGATGCAAACTATTAATATATTGGTCCTTGATGTATGTAAAACTAAATATTGATTTTATTCTCTTCAATAGCATTAGGTAACCAGATAGCTTCACTGGTGAATCTATCAAATGTTTGAAGAAGACATAATAACGTCAATCTTTCACAAACTCTACCAAAAAACAGAAGAGGAAACATTTTCATAACTCATTCTAGGAGTCCAGTATTATCCTGACACAAAAATCAAAGACATCACAAGAAAACTACAGACCAATATCCCTTATGACAACAGGCATAAAAGTCCTCAACAAAATGCTAGCAAACTGAATCCAGTAACATATTTAAAAAATTATCCTCCATAACCAAACAGGATTTATCCCAGGATGCAAGTTTGATTCAATATGTGAAAATCATTCAATGTAATACATCATACTGATAGAATTAAAAATAAAGGCCACGTCATCATCTCAAAAGATGAAGAAAAAGCATTTGACAAAATCTAATACCTTTCATCACAACAACACTCAAAAAACTAAGGATAGAAGATTTTCTCATCCTGATAAATAGTATTTATTTAAAAAAACCCCACAGGTAGCATTATACTTAATGCTGAAAGTCTGAAAATCTTCCCCCTAAGATCAGAAACAAGACAAGGATGGCTATTCTCACCACTTCTATTTAACATTCTACTGGAGGCTTTAGCCAGAGCAATTAGACAAGAAAAAGAAATAAAAGCATCCAGGTTAGATGATAGGATCTTGTGCATAGAAAATCCTAAGTGATTCATAAATGCACTATTAGAGCTAATAGACAAGCTCAGAAATGTTGCAGGGCACAAGATTAATATGTGAGAATCAAGTGCATTTCTATACACTAGCAGTAAATAATCTGAAAAGGAAATTAAGAAAATTCTATTTACAATAGCATAAAAACCAAAATGCTTAGGAATATGCTTAACAAAAGAAGTGTAAGATTTAAAGAAACCACACAACATTGTTGAAAGAAATAAAGATCTAAATAAATGAAATAACACCCATTTTCATGAAGGAGTATGTAATATTGTTAAGATGACAGTATTCCACAAACTGCTTTTCAGATTCAACGCAATGTCTATCAAAATCCCAGCTTACTATTTTTTTCTAACATAAATTAACATGCTGATTCTAAAATTCATCTGGAAATTCAAGGAGCCCTGATTAGCCAAAAGAAGTCTTGAAAAAGAAGAAAGTCAGAAGACTCACACTTCTTGATCTCAGAACTTACTAAAAAGCTACAGCAATCAAAACTGTGGTACTGGCATAAGAACAGACTTATTGATTAATAAATAAAATTGAGAGTCCTGAAATGAAAACATACGTTTCTGGTCAACTGAGTTTTGACAAGGGTGCCATGATAATTCAATTCAGAAACAATAGTCAACAAATGGAGCTGGGATAGCTGGCTATCCACTTGCAAAAGAATGAAGTTGCAACCTTATGCCATACAATATACAAAAATTAATTCAAATGGGTCAAAGACCCAAATGTAAGAGCTTAATCTATTAAACTCTTAGAAGAAAACATGGGAGTAAATATGTACAACCATGAATGAGTCAGTGGTTTCTTAGATGAGACACCAAAGCACAAGCAATGAAAAGGCAAATTTATATCCACTACAATGGGTACAATCAAAAAAAGGATAATAACAAATGTTGGTGAGGACACAGAAATTGAAACACTCATACATTGGTGAGAATGTACAATGGTATGGCCATTTTGGAATACAGTTTGGCAGTTCCTCAAAAAAGTTAAACACAGAATTACCACATGACCCAGCAAGAGAACTGAAAACACATGTTCTTACAAACAGTTGTACATGAATGTCCATTGCAGCATTATTTATAATAGCCAAAAATGGAAACAACCCAAACATCCGTCAACTAATTAATCGGTAACAAAATTGGACAAATCCATACAGCAGAACATTATCCAGCCACTAAAAGTAATGAAGTGCTGCTGCATCCCACAACAAGGATGAACACTGAAAACATGATGTTGAGTGAAAGAAGCCAGGTATAAAAGGACACAGATTCTATGATTCCATTTAGGTGAAATTTTCAGAATTGACAAATCCATGGATACAAGGAATAGATTAGTGGCTTCCAAGAGCTGGAGAGGCAGAGGATGGAGGTCACTGCTAATTTCTGAGGTGTAGAGAATATTCTGACAGTAGATAGTGGGGATGATTGCACAACCGTGAATGTATTAAAAACTACTCAATTGTACACTTAAATTAAAAAATAAATGCTCTAACAAAAAGTACAAGTTCCTTTTTTTAAAAAAGCATCAGATAAAATATTAAGATATGTGAGGGGCGCCTGGGCAGCTCAGTCAGTTAAGCATCTGCCTTCAGCCCAGGTCATGATCTCAGGGTCCTGGGATGGAGCCCTGTGTCAGGCTCCCTGCTCAGTGGAGAGTCTGCTTCTCTCTCTCCCTCTGCTCCTCCTTCCTGCTTGCTCTCTCTCTCTCTCTACTAAATAAATAATCTTTTAAAAAATAAAATAAAATATTAAGATGTGAAAATGTGATTATGTCCAAAAAATTATATTAAAAGTTATAGCTCTACACCTGAAACTAATATGACACTTATGCTAACTAGCTGGAATTTAAATAAAAACTTGGGAGGGAATAAAAGATGTAAATGTTAATAAATGTATAAGTAGGAGGATTTAAAAAGTTACAGCAATTAGAATGAAAATACTAAAATTCATATTTTGCTTTGTCACATCTGTTTTCTCTAAATAGAGAAAAAATTATCAATACTTTTTTCTTTTTTTTATTCTAGTTTTTTTTCTCTTAAGATTTTATTTATTCATTCATGAGAGACAGAGAGAGAGAGAAAGAGGCAGAGACACAGGCAGAGGGAGAAGCAGGCTCCACGCAGGAAGCCCGACGCAGGCCCTGATCCAGTGACCCCAGGATCACACCCTGGGCCAAAGGCAGGCACCAAACCACCAAGCCACCCAGGGATCCCCTATCAATACTTTTCTATATCATATCATGTTGATGTAAAAATATGTCACATCATTTCTGTAAAGGCTAATAAAATGATCAAAAATCATGGTCTTCCTTTTTATTGGGATAATTATAATAAAATATTCTGCAATGATTTTTTTTTCAGTAGGAGATAAATCACATCCATTCACTGACTATGCTCCACCTTCTCCCTTTCCTGAATACGTTTTACCATTTTACAAAATATTTGATCAATTAAGTTTAAATAAAGTACCAGCCATGGTTAAGACTAGTATATCTCAACTACTGAGACTTATTTTTAGTTTCTACACCTTGCATCTAGTGTTCATTGATTCATCACAAATTTCACATGGTCCCTTTCAAAAATACTGTGTCTTGTGTGTTTAATATTGGAAAAACAATTGCAATCAGGCCAAGGAAATAACTATAATCTAACGTTTATTTTTAAAAAAAAGGTCAAGGGATCCCTGGGTGGCGCAGCGGTTTAGCGCCTGCCTTTGGCCCAGGGCGCGATCCTGGAGACCCGGGATCGAATCCCACGTCGGGCTCCTGGTGCATGGAGCCTGCTTCTCCCTCTGCCTGTGTCTCTGCCTCTCTCTCTCTCTGTGTGTGACTATCATAAATAAATTTAAAAAAATTTTTAAAAATAAAAATAAAAAAAATAAAAAATAAAAAAAGGTCAATCTTAAAGGATAATTACAGAGATATGACTTAATTATCTCATAACCTCAAATGGTTTCAATTGACCTACAAATCGGAAGATCAATCTGCTATTCTTTATAAAATGGCAGTGGAAAACATTAGAGAGACTCCTGAAGGCTGAAAACACTGGAATATAAAATTTCCATTATGTTCAGCATCATTCTAGCACAAATGCTGTGGATATGTAATAAATTTTAGAGGGCAATGATTATATTGGATTTGAATTGTAATGATCAAATCTATCAGTTGTTATCATAATAGATTTCTTAATTACAATATATTACAGCTATAATGTTTATAACACCTTTGGTATACGAAGCCAGCTTTTCATAATTCTTTCACTAGTCATGAAAAGGGAAGGAGAAATCAGGTACTAATATCTCCATTTCATATTTTCAGTAAGAAAATGCCACTACACATTACAAACATTTTTAAGAGTAGGCCAGGTAAGAGAGAAAACAAGCACAACAAGCAAATTAAGCCATGTGGCCTCTACCGTTTAGGAAGTAAAAATTATTCCTACTCTAAATCAAAGATTTTTCCAAACACATTGAGTGTGTATGAATATAGCACTGCCGAAGCTAGTACAAGTCGCTGTGTGTTGGAATCACGTTTCTAAATAACTAATTCCAAGAAGGTGAAGAAAGACTGGAAATGCTCTCTTGAAACCATAAAATGAAAAAGATAACAGGGGCGCCTGGGTGGTTCAGTGGTTGAGTGTCCAATTCTTGATTTTGGCTCAGGGCATGATTTCAGGGTCCTGGGATCTAGCCCCACATCAGGCTCCATGCTCAGTGGGGAATCTGTTTGGGATTCTCTCCTTCTCTCTCTCTCTCTATGCCTCTACCTCCCACTGTCTCTAAAGTAAATAAATCTTTTTTAAAAATAGATAACCTTTTCTACAAAACTCTATTAAAAAGTTATTCATAAGGATTTTAAATTGTTAAAAGAAGATGTTTTGAAGATAAAAAAGGTAGAAAGAAAATCCTGAGCTAGCTAGGCCTATCTTCTCACCATCCTATCACCTATTGTCCCTACAACTAGACAGAATTTTGCATGAATATAGGCTTAGTCGGTGTCCATCGAAAGATGAATGGATCAAGAAGATGTGGTCTATGTATACAATGAAATATTACTCAGCCATTAGAAACGACAAATACTCACCATTTGCTTCAACATGGATGGAACTAGAGGAACTCAGTATTATGCTGAGTGAAATAAGTCAATTGGAGAAGGACAATCATTATATGGTCTCATTCATATGGGGAATATAAAAAATAGTGAAAGGGAATAAAGGGGAAAGGAGAAAAAATGAGTGGGAAATATCAGAGAGGGAGACAGAACATGAGAGACTCCTAACTCTGGGAAATGAACAAGGGGTGGAGGAAAGGGAGGTAGGTGGGGGGTGGGGGTAACTGGGTGACGGGCACTGAGGGGGGCACTTGATGGGATGAGCACTGGGTGTTATGCTATATGTTGGCAAATTGAACTCCAATATAAATAAATAAATACATAAATAAATAAATAAATAAATAAAATGAATATAGGCTTAGGATTCAGTAATCACACCACTTTTGCACTTTTTAAATTTCTTTTGATATTTATAAAGGACGGTATATTTGTATTAGTGGTTATCGTTTTATACATACATATTTTTATAGAAAGGCAAAAGAACTGCAATAGCCAAACAACTTTTTAAAGATTTATGTATGTATGTATGTATGTATGTATTTATTTATGAGAAACACAGAGAGAGGCAGAGACATAGGCAGAGGCAGAAGCAGGCTCCCCACAAGGAGCCCAATGTGGAACTCGATTCCCCCGACCCCGGATCATGCCCTGAGTCGAAGGCAGACGCTCAACCACTGAGCCACCCAGGCGTCCCCATAGCCAAAACAATTTTTTAGAAGATCAAAGTTGGAGAACTCACCATCCACTTTCCAGACTTATCATAAGCTAGTGCTTAAGACTCTATGTTACTGAAGGAAAAGACACAAAGACCAATGGAACAAAGTAAATAGTCAAGAAATAGACTCAGAAACATAGAGGATGGCCAAGAGACAAGTGAAAAGATGCTCAACATCACACATCATAAGGAAATGCAAATCAAAACTTCAATGAGATATTAATTCATACCTGTCAAAATGGCTAAAATCAAAAATGCAAGAAACAACAGGTGGTGGTGAGGACGTAGAGGAAAAGGAACACTCGTGCACTGTTGGTAGGAATGCAACTGGTGTAGCCACTGTGGAAAACACTATGGAATCTCCTCAAAAAATTAGAAATAGAATTACAACCTAATCCAGTAATTCCACTACTGGGTATTTACCCAAAGAACATGAAAACACTAATTCAAAAAGATACAGGCCTCTCTATGCTTATCGCAGTATTATCTACAATAGCCAAGTTATGAAAGCAGCCCAAGTGTCCATTGGTACATGAATGGATAAAGAAGATGTGGTATATAGAGAGAATGGAATATTACTTAGCCATAAAAAATGAAATCTTGCTATTTGCAATGACATGGATGGAGCTAGGGTATATTATGCTAAGCGAAATAAGTCAGAGACAAATACCATATGATTTCAGTCATACGTGAAATTTAAGAAACAAAACAAAGGAAGAAAAGAGAGACAAAGAAACAGAATCTTAACTCTTAACATCAGAAAACAAACTGATGGTCACTAGAGGGGAGGGGAGAGGAGATGAGGGGAGCAGATGATGGAGATTAAGGAAGGCACATGTCATGATGAGCACTAGGTACTGAATAGAAGTGCTGAATCACTATATTGTACACCTGAAGTTAATACAACACTCTATGTTAATTATACTGGAATTAAAATTTTAGAAACCAAAAATAAGAAAAATGGATTCACATATATCTTGTCAAGTGATTTTCAACACAGATGCAATGGCAACTCAAAAAAGAACAGTCTTTTCAACAGACGCTGCTGAAACAATTGCATAGCCATGTTCAAAGAAAAACCTTCATCTATTATCTTACCCTGTAACAAAACTCAACCTAAAATGGATCACAGACCAAAATAAAGTCTAAAACTATAAAACTTCTAAAAGTAAACATAAGCAAAAATCTTTGTAACCTTAGCAAAGATTTCTTACATGACACCAAAGCACAATTCAGAAAAGATCAATTAAATTGGACTTCATCAAAATTAAAACCTTCTACTTTGCAAAAATGTTCTCAACTGAATGAAAAAGAAAAGCCACAAACTGAGAGAAAATATTGGCAAAACACATGTAGTATAAAGGATTTTGTATCCTAAATACATACAGAACAGTCAAAATCCAATAATAAGTAAACAAGCAACCCAGTTTTGAAAACAGGCAAAATATTTGAATAGACACCTCACCAAAGAAGATATGTGGGTAGCAGATAAGGTTACAGGGAGACGCTTCACAAAATGCAAATGAATACCCTAATAAGAAACCAGGACAAGTGTATTAGAATGGAGGAAAGAAAACTGAGAAAAGCAGATGCTAATGAGAATGCAGAGCAATGGGAATTCTCATATACAACAGTCTCTTAGAAAGTTAACATACAAGCCAACAATCCCACTCCTAGTGACTTACCCAACTTCAACAAAATTTGCGTTCAGAAAAAAAAGCCTGTATGCAAATGTGTATAGTGACTCTATTCATAATCATCAAAAACTGGGAAAAATCCAAATGCTTTTCTCCTGGAGCATGATAACGTCAGCTATCATGCTATGAATGGATACATTCATCCAGTGGAGCCCTACTTACCAAAAGAAAAGTAATAAACACCTAACAACGGGGATGAATTTCAAATGCATTAATAAGTGAAAGAACCCAGACACAAAAGGTTATATCCTGTATGATTCTGTCTATGTGACATTTTGGAAAAGGCAGACTTTGGGGACAGGGAAGAGATGAGTAGTTGTCAGGGAACAGAAGTTGGATGAGGCACTGACCACAGTGTGGTAGGTTGGAATGTTGTGGGCACTGGGGTCATTCTCTGGCTTGACCATATGGTAGTTACGTGACCGTAAATGCATTTGTCAAAACTCACAGCGCTAAAGACCAAAAAGGGTGAATTTTTCTGTATGTGAATCCTACCTCAATTTTTTAAGTGTCTAGCTTTCCTACTCTACCATTAACACCTTAGGATGATGTTAAACATTCCTACATAGTACTAATACATGTCATTGTTATCAGCCTATACTTAGAGGAGATTTCTAGTTTCTTAGGCCAGAATATTGTCTTTTCTGAACAAAAGTTCGTCTGAAAGAAATCTATATATAAAACCCATTTTAAAACTTTGAAACTGGGGATCCCTGGGTGGCTCAGCAGTTTAGCACCTGCCTTTGGCCGGGGGCGTGATCCTGGAGTCCCGGGATCGAGTCCCACGTTGGGCTCCCTGCGTGGAGCCTGCTTCTCCCTCTGCCTGTGTCTCTGCCTCTCTCTCTCTCTCTGTGTGTCTCTCGTGAATAAATAAATAAAATCTTTTTTTAATAAATAAATAAATAAAACTTTGAAACTTTCTCCTGCTGTGAGAAAAAAAATTGTAAATAGCAAATCACTGTCCTTCATCATTTCCCTCCACATACAAATTGAGCAGTAAAATCCTCTTTCTTGTTTATAATTCCAGCAATAGTTCATTTGCTGCTGAGAAAGAATTTATCATAATCAGTCTGAATTATTTTCATGTTTGCTAGTGGTCTGCAGGATTTGACCAACAGTCATATGGATAATTTGAAATATTTGTTCATATCCATTGTCTTCTGTAGCAAAGTAATTTTTTACAAAAAAAAAAATCAAAACCTTCTGTTTTTATGGAACCTTTCTTTATATGGGATCAAAATTCATGTCTTAAAAAGCATCAAGTAAAAGCCTGGACAAATAATCACCAAACTATTGAAGATACAAAATGCCGACAAGTGAACCAAAGTGTGAAGCAGAATAAAATGCAAATCCATCATGTACTTCTCTCATCCCAGAGAACTGCTGAGCACTCAAGCTTTTTTCCTTCCCTTTGCCTAACTACTAAGTGGGTGGAAATGTTTTCCTTTCATTTACTAAAAACAAAAATGATGCTACATCAGCAGATAGGCTACAAAATAAAACATAAAAAAAAACAAGATGATGCCTAGTTAAATGTGAACAAAACAAAACGACCAGAGACTTCATTAGGGCGTGAATTTTGCAAGCAAAAATTGCATTCAGAAAAATTAAAATGTGGAAGGAAAAGCATAAGACCCCATCAAGGACAGAAGGAGCACGGGGTACAAGGTGCTAGAGAGATGGGATAGAAAACACGAAGATGAAGGTCAGTGGGAGGAAGAGGGTAACCAGCTTAATTGAACTTGTGGAGGGGAAAAAAACCTATTAAATGGAAAGTATCTTATAAATTGTAAATAAAAGCAGAAATGTGCTGTAAATGTGAAATTCACCGTTCTATTTTGGGAACCCAGCACCCCTAAAGTACTTAGATTTTAATTGACATCTTAAAAATGAAAAATTGTGAGTAGAAAGGCATGTTCTCTCAATTAGGGCTTTTGCTAAGAGGAAACTTTTTCATTAGAAATTCCCAGTTTAGACTGATTTATTCAGGAGGAACCTAGCGCTGCAAGAATTCTAGTCATAAAAAGCAAAAGGAAAAAAAAAATAAAAAAATAAAATAAAAAATTTAAAAAAATAAAAAATAAAAAGCAAAAGGAGGGGATCCCTGGGTGGCTCAGCGGTTTAGCGCCTGCCTTCGGCCTGGGCGTGATCCTGCCTGGAGTCCCAGGATTGAGTCCCATGTCGGGCTCCCTGCGTGGAGCCTGCTTCTCCCTCCGCCTGTGTTTCTGCCCCCACCCCCATGTCTATCATGAATAAATAAAAATCTTTAAAAAATAAAATAAAAAATAAAAAACAAAAGGAAATTAAAAAAAAAAAAAAAACAAGTGGGCAGCAAAACGTATCCTAACTTGGGTTTTTGTCAACCCACAGAGAGAGACAGCCCTGCCAGTAAACTGCTCTAAACGACTCCGTGTTAGAATGACACCGCACCTGGGGAACAGACAGGTGGTATGAGCGGCCCGGCTGGGGAGGTTGGACATAGCGCCGACGCAGGTACCAGTGAGGGAGGCCGTCCAGGGACCCACAGACCCACGGCTGCACCTGGGGGACCCGACGCCCGGCGGAACCGGGACCAGGGGTCGCCAAGCACCGGGGGTGAGGACGCGGGGGCTGCCGCAGCTGGGGGGCTGGGGGGCTGGGGGGCTGTGAAGTGTCAGCGCCACGGGATGGAGAAGCGCCGGGCACCTGCCCACCTGCCGGGCTGCGCCCCCACGGCTCTGAGGGGGGCAGACGGACGCTGCCTTCTGAGCACCAAACAAGGCGCGATCAAGAAGCAGAGCAGGAGGGAGTTTGTGGAGGAGAAGCATGTGTTTGTTACCTCGACCATGGAGGTGGTTTCAGGGCTGTGTGCATAGGTCCAAAATTCATCAAACGGTACGCATTAAACATGACCAGGTTTTATAGGAGGTTTTGGTTAGTTGGTTTGGTTTGGTTTTTATGGTATATAAGTTATGCTTCAATAAAGTGTGAGTTTTCTTAAGAAAGAAGAAAGAAAAATCTGGGAAAGCAATGCAAGTCAAAAGAAGAAAAGTAGAGACTTCAGGAGACAGCATGGATTGCCAGGAATGAATTCTGGAAATTTTTCTTTTTAAAGATTTATTTATTTATTCATGAGAGACACAGAGTGAGGCAGAGACACAGGCAGAGGGAGAAGCAGGCTCCCCACAAGGAGCCCAATGTGGGACTTGATCCCAGGACCCCGGGGATCACACCCTGAGCCACCCAGGCACCCCTGGAGATTTTTTTTTTTTAAACTAGTACACCAACACCACTAGGTTGAAATAAAGGGAAAACAGCACAGCTGGACTTCAGTAAGACATGTGTCCACTCTCCCCATCCTTCACTCACAAATATTCATGGACTGCCTAAGGCATGCAGGCATCGTCCTCCGGCTGGGCACACGGTGATGAAGCCCATGTGGAGGTGACATCTGGCTACACACTCATCTGCATGTCCTTACAGTCAGATCAGAGCATCACAGAGTAGAGCATAAATTAATGAACAACCACCTCCTGTGAGCACTGGCCCATGGAGCAAATGATATACTTTACAGGATAGGGAGGTCCCAGGGCTCTGTCTCATTCAAAATTTGTGGCTGTTTCTTTCAAATAATATAGATGAGAACACTAATTTCATGGTTATTAAAGTTGTATGTGGAATAAAGTACACAGAGACAACCAAATAATTGGATGATTAAATTAGGATCCAAAATCCCTTAAAATCCTGTGGCAGCAGGGCAAATCTAACATGACAAAACTTAAAAAGAAAATATTTAAATTTTTCACTTATTTCAAAAACATCACACATACTTGAGTCAAAAAATAATAATAATAACTCCAGGGGTGCCTGGGCAATGCAGTCAGTTGGGCATGTGACTTTTGGTGTCCATTCAGGTTATGATTTCTGGGTCATGGGATGAAGTCCCATGCCGGGCTCCATGCTCAGCATGGAGTCTACTTGAGATTCTCTCTCCCTTTCCCCCTTTCCTGCTTATGTTCTCTCTCTCTCTCTCTCAAATAAAAAAAATACAAATCTTTTTAAAATTCCACTGACATAGTTTATATAAGAATATAAGAATAGTATAGTATAGATGACTTATCAGAAGCCTAAGGAAAAGTTCCATGTGAGTTGAGTATCAAGCACCAGTCTAAAGACAAGTTCAGTGCAAGGAAGGAGTTGTCTGTTGCCCTCTGCCCTGGTTGAGCCACACCTGACTCTGTATCTGGCTCCGAAACCCACACCTCAGAAAGATAGTTTAAAAGGGAGCTTCTGGGCAGCCTGGTGGCTCAGCGGTTTAGCACGCCTTCAGCCCAGGACCTGATCCTGGAGACCCGGGATCAAGTCCCACATTGGGCTCCCTGCATGGAGCCTGCTTCTCCCTCTGCCTGTGTCTCTGCCTCTCTTAAATAAATAAATAAATAAATACATACATACATACATACATACTAGCTAGCTAGCTTCTGTCAAGAGGAGAGTTACCAGGCTAGGGAGGGTTGGTTTGTATAAATAAACATGAGAATGGACAGGAGAGAGTCCTCCAAATCTTTGGATTTTGGATTTCCCACGGAGGAAACATTAGATTTGTTTGGGGTGGTCCCCAGCGGGCAAAATTAGGGCCAGCATGTGGGAAGTGCCAGAGAGCCAGTTTGCAGCCATGTATACAGAAGGCATTTCTAACAGGATGCCCTCAGGTAAAATGAGCTGCTCTAAGAGTTAGGAGTGAATCCCAGAAGGCCCCAGGCAGGGACACCATAACCAAAAATGAAATGTTTCAGACGGGAGTTGATGGTTATTTAGAATCAAGAACCTAAAGTTTCCATTCGGCACTATTTGTATAGGTCACCTTCTAGTCTACCCAGGACGTCCTTTCTTACACAATACAAAAAACAAAGAAGAACATGTCTTGGCTTCTAACTTACTGTTCACAATTTGGTGCTAGGCACAACCAGTTCTAAAAGTCAACACCAAACTCTCAGAGAAGGCAAGAAAGAGCAGTGAGAAAGGACGCCAGGGGCAGGAAGTGGACATGGCTGACAGCAGCCAGGGAGAAGTACGGAGGGGAGGTGTCCCGGGAAGAGGCTCTCCCCTAGAGCTGCTCACACACCCTCCACACAAGCCCACAGACTTGCCCCCACCACCCCCTACCCTAAAGTCCCTTCTAACTCTGGGGTCCTGCAAGCTACTGACCTAAACCTCACAAATCCTGTGCTTCTCTCTTCCCATTTTATGATAAAGATATGTATCAGGAACAAAAGGGAAAACACACACACACACACACACACACACACACAAACAATATCTAACCAGTAATACAAGTCACTGGAATTCAGTTCCCCACCTTCACAGAAGTTTAGCCCTGAATGCTGACGAGTTTGACCTAAAACACACTAGCACTCAGGTGTCCCAGAGTCTGACCCACCACTGTGTGTGGTCACACCAGCTCAGCATGATCATACCAGTTGGGCATGTTCACACCAGCTCAGCATGGTCACACCCACCCAGCATGGTCACACTGGTTCATCATGATCACACAGGCTCAGCATGGTCACACAGTTGACCACAGTCACACCCACTCAGCATGGTCACACCAGCTCAGCATGGTCACACTGGCTCAGAATGGTCACACCAGTTGGGCATGTTCATACCAGCTCAGCATGGTCACATCCACTCAGCATGGTCACACCAGCCCAGCATGGTCACACCAACTCAGCATGGTCACCAGCTTGGCATGGTCACACCAGCTCAGTGTGATCATACCAGCTCAGCCTATTCCAGTCCCACGTCATCACTGACCAGTTCTCTCCGGTATATGCTTTCAAAAGTAGCATCTCATATGTGAACTGAAGCTAATCTCCTACCTGTACATGTGAAGTTTAAAGAATTAACTTTTTGTTGAAAAGTCATATATATGGTTTAAAAGTGCAAAAAAGATACTTTAAAATCTCTAATCAAAGGGGTCTTCCTCTCACCTCAGATCCCAAACCCCACCCACCCTCCCCAGAGGCAAAAGCTGTGTCTCACATACTCATAGATTATTTCTGGCAGGGTATATTTGGGAGAGTCGGGGAAGGGGGAGCACCATGTGTCAGCATGTGAATGTCCCTTTTCTACATAAGTGGAGGCAAATATCACAGTCCTGCCCCTTGTTTTTTACACCTGACAACACTCTGTTCTGCTACCGCACCTGTTCCTGTAACACCAATTAACTCCCATACCACTGCTGCCTGGGGAATGATGTCAGAATAGCCTGGAAGTTTCACTGGTTTCTGTGAGGTTCTTTCTTCAAGGGGAGGTTAGCTTTGAATTATGAGAACTGTAAACTTCAACACGAAGAGCAGTGCCCCTCAACCTGTCAGTTGGATTTTTAGAAAATGTAAGAAGAATGCCCACCCCTCCTCAGAGAGGGGCTCCCCAGCCTTGCAGTCCTGGGCTCACAGCAGGTACAAGCCCTCCAGTGCTCATCTGCACTGTGTTGTTCCCCTCAAGCTGGCATTCCCATGCTGGGTTGTTTTTGTAAAATTATTATCCCCTCGGGCGGTCTCCAGAGCCACGGAGCTGCCTGCCTGGACTGTCACGTTATCTCCCCAGACACCAATGATTGTTTCTGTTAATGCCCTGATTTCAAGGTTGCAACCATTCTGAGTGGTCTCCCATTAACCCTGCTTTTTTCCATAAGACCGGCTAGGCTCCATGTGCATTCTGGAAGAAGGCGCGTTCCAGCAGAGGAGCTCTAAGCTCTACTGGAAATCACACATGCTTCAGTACGCTTCACTCCGCCGCAGCGTTTTGACGGATGCTCCGTACATATATACCAACGCGTGCTCAGCTGGCCTCAGCTGACCCAGCCTTAGGCTGTGTCCAATTATTTGTTTACTAAAGTGAGGCTGTAATTAACGCGTAAGATGTTCTTATGGACTTATTGTGGCCCCCCAAAATTCATGTACTAAAGTTCTAATCTCCAGTACTCAGGATGTGACTGTATTTGGAGACAGGGCCTCTAAAGAGGGCTCTTTAAAGATGAAGTTAAGATGCGGTTGTTAGGGCAGGTTCTGATCCAACAGGACCTGTGTCCCTATAAGAGGAAGAGACATAGGGGAAGCTGGTACCCTGGGGCCTGTGAGGGCCCTGTGAGGACACAGCGAGCAGAGAAGGTAGCTATCTGCAAGCTAAGCAGGGGGCCTCAGGAGAGACTAGTTCCGCCAACACCCTGGTCTGGAACTTCCAGTCTCCAAAGCTATGAGGATGACACATCTGCTGTTTCAGGGCCCGGCCCATGCTGCTTTGCTACAGCAGCCCCAGCAGACAGTCGGACGTGCAGACACCCACAGGTTGCTTACTGTCCAACAGACAGGTGATATGTTTGCACTGACCCATGTCTAGGAGGTGGACCCACAAAGCATGGGATAACTCAGTTCTGCTCAGAAGATATAACTTCCTCTACCTATTTCTGAATGGAGGGGACAACTCTGAAAAATTGGCTGTTTTATCCTCTCTTGGGCTTGTGTGGTTTTTTTTTTTTCAAAATTAAAAACATTTATGTATCAAAAGACACTATCAAATAAGTGACAAGACATAATCAATGAAGACAATATTTATAAAGCCTTCAGTCCATTCTTTTTAAAATTTAAATTCAATTGGCCAACATATAGTAGTACCTCATTAGTTTTAGATGTAGTTTCCAATAATTCATCAGGCTTATGCTTCTAACTCAAGGACCACTCTGTGCCTATCTAAAAAAGATTTATTCTGATTCAAAGAGACAGAGGATCTAAGCCTCAAAGTTATTCAAATGTTGCTAATGTCTAAGCTACTGAGTAGATGGGATTGATTCAGAGCAGCAGAGCCTCCACACGCTTGGCCAGGCAGTGACAAAGAAGTCACACAGGTGCTACTGTCAATCAGGCCTGGGTTTGAATACCAGCTCCACTCTTTGCTAATGAGTGCATGGGCCTTTAGCAAACCCAGTATTCACTAAATGCCTCAGTTTCCCCACTGAGAAATATCATCTCTACAGTGCAGTTAGTACAAGAATTAAAAATAATGTATCTAAGAGACCCAGGATTGGTAGACAGTCAACACTTGAGAGCTATCCTTGTTATCATCGTTTCTGGGCTATGAATTTCTATTCCTAATTAACATTTTCAAGTCAAGAGAGACTCGTGACCATGGTCTGCCTTTCTGAGCTGTCTTGGAAATGCCAGTCAGGCAGTCTGGGCTGGGGTAAAAGCAAATAAAAACTAAGAATCTTTTTTTTTTTTTTTTTTAAATTTTTATTTATTTATGATAGTCATACAGAGAGAGAGAGAGAGAGAGAGAGAGAGGCAGAGACATAGGCAGAGGGAGAAGCAGGCTCCATGCACCGGGAGCCCGACGTGGGATTCGATCCCGGGTCTCCAGGATCACGCCCTGGGCCAAAGGCAGGCGCCAAACCGCTGCGCCACCCAGGGATCCCAAAAACTAAGAATCTTTTATTGAAGAGACTGTCCTTTATCCAGTGGATAGTCTTTCCTGCTTTGTCGAGTATTAATTGACCATAGAGTTGAGGGCCCATTTCTGGGTTCTCTATTCTGTTCCATTGATCTATGTGTCTGTTTTTGTGCCAGTACCACACTGTCTTGATGATCACAGCTTTGTAGTACAACTTGAAATCTGGCATTGTGATGCCACCGGCTCTGGTTTTCTTTTTCAATATTCCCCTGGCTATTTGGGGTCTTTTCGGATTCCACACAAATCTTAAAATTATTTGTTCCAACTCTGAAGAAAAACCATGGTATTTTGATAGGGATTACATTGAACGTGTAGATTGCCCTGGGAAGCATAGACATTTTCACAATTCTTCCAATCCATGAGCATGGAATATTTTTCCATCTCATTGTGTCTTCCTCAATTTTTTTCAGAAGTGTTCTGTAGTTTTTAGGGTATAGATCCTTTCCCTCTTTGGTTAGGTTTAGTCCTAGGTATCTTATGATTTTGGTGCAATTGTAAATGGGACTCCTTAATTTCTCTTTCTTCAGTCTCATTGTTAGTGTATAGAAATGCCACTGATTTCTGGGCATTGATTTTGTATCCTGCCACATTGCTGAATTACTGTATGAATCCTAGCAATCTTGGGGTGGAGTCTTTTGGATTTTCTATGTACAGAATCATGTCATCTGCAACAAGGGAGAGTTTGACTTCTTCTTTACCAGTTTGAATGCCTTTTCTTTCTTTTTGTTGCCTGATTGCTGAGGCTAGGACTTCCAGTACTATGTTGAATAGCAGTGGTGAGAGTGGACATACCTGTTGTGTTCCTGATCTTAGGGGAAAGGCTCCCAGTGTTTCCCCATTGAGAATGATATTTGCTGTGGGCTTTTCATAGATGGCTTTTAAGATACTGAGGAATCTCCCTCTATCCCTACACTCTGAAGAGTTTTGATCAGAAATGGATGCTGTATTTTGTCAAATGCTTTCTCTGCATCTATTGAGAGGATCATATGGTTCTTGTTTTCTTTCTTGCTGATAAGATCTATCACGTTGATTGCTTTACTAGTGTTCAACTAGCCTTGCATCCTGGGGATAAATTCCACTTGGTCATGGTGAATAATCTTCCTAATGTACTATTAGATCTTATTGGCTAGTATCTTGTTGAGAATTTTTGCATCTGTGTTCATCAGGGATATTGGTCTATAATCCTCCTTTTTGGTGGGGTCTTTGTTTGGTTTTGGAATTAAGGTGATGCTGGCCTCATAAAAGGAGTTTGGAAGTATTCCATCCCTTTCTATCTTTCGGAACAGCTTTAGTAGAATAGGTATGGTTTCTTCTTTAAACGTTTGATAGAATTCCCCTGGGAAGCCATCTGGCTCTGGACTTTTTGTCTTGGGAGGTTTTTGATGACTGCTTCAATTTCCTCCCTGGTTATTGGCCTGTTCAGGTTTTCTATTTCTTCCTGTTTCCATTTTGGTAGTTTCTGGTTTTCTAGAAATACGTCCATTTCTTCTAGATTGCCTAATTCATTGGCGTATAGCTGCTCGTAATATGCAATCCCTATCAAAATACCAAAAACACAGGAAACAGACACATAGATCAATGGAACAGAATAGAGAATCCAGAAGTGGACCCTCAACTCTATGGTCAACTAATATTCGACAAAGCAGAAAAGACTATCTACTGGAAAAAGGACAGTCTATTCAATAAATGGTGCTGGGAAAAATGGACAGCCAAGTGCAGAAGAATGAAACTAGACCATTCTCTTACACCAAACATAAAGATAAACTCAAAATGGATGAAAGATCTAAATGTGAGACAAGATTCCATCAAAATCCTAGAGGAGAACACAGGCAACACCTTTTTGAACTTGGTCACAGCAACTTCTTGCAAGATACATCTAGGAAGGCAAGGGAAACAAAAGCAAAAATGAATTATTGGGACTTCATCAAGATAAAAAGCTTCTGCACAGCAAAAGAAACAGTCAACAAAACCAAAAGACAACCTACAGAATGGGAGAAGATATTTGCAAATGACGTATCAGATAAAGGGCTAGTATCCAAGATCTATAAAGAACTTATTAAACTCAACATCAAGGAAACAAACAATCCAATCATGAAATGGGCAAAAGACATGAACAGAAATGTCACCAAAGAAGACACAGACATGGCCAACAAGCACATGAGAAAATGCTCCGCATCACTGGCCATCAGGGAAATACAAATCAAAACCACAATGAGATACCACCTCACACCAGTGAGAATGGGAAACATTAACAAGACAGGAAACAACAAATGTTGGAGAGGATGTGGAGAAAGGGGAACCCTCTTGCCCTGTTGGTGGGAATGCAAGCTGGTGCAGCCACTCTGGAAAACTGTGTGGAGGTTCCTCAAAGAGTTAAAAATAGATTTGTCCTATGACCCAGCAATTGCACTGCTGGGGGTTTACCCCAAAGATGCAGATGCAGTGAAACGCTGGGACACCTGCACCCCAATGTTTAGAGCAGCAATATCCACAATAACCAAACTGTGGAAGGAGCCTCAGTGTCCATCAAAAGATGAATGGATAAAGATGAGATATATGTATACTATGGAATATTACTCAGCCATTAGAAATGACAAATACCCACCATTTGCTTCAATGTGGATGGAACTGGAGGGTATTATGCTGAGTGAAATAAGTCAATCGGAGAAGGACAAACATTATATGGTCTCATTCATTTGGGGAATATAAAAAATAGTGAAAGGGATTATAGGGGAAAGAAGAGAAAATGAGTGGGAAACATCAGTGAGGGTGACAGCACATGAGAGACTCCTAACTCTGGGAAACGAACAAGTGGTGGTGGAAAGGGAGGTAGGCAGGGGATTGGGGTGCCTGGGTGACGGGCACTGAGTGGGGACACTTGACGGGATGAGCCCTGTGTGTTATGCTATATGTTGGCAAATAGAACTCCAATAAAATAATATACAAAAAGAAAAAAAAAGAAGCAGCTAGGAATCTGACATTTCTCCATTACAAATCCATGTTTTAGTCAAATTCATATTAAAGCGCTCCTTAACAAAGTGTAAATCCCCTTGAAAATGGGAATGTGGGGCACCTGGGTGGCTCGGTGGTTGAGCGTCTGCCTTTGGCTCTGGTCGTGACCCCAGGGTCCTGGGATCAAGTCCCGCATCGGGCTCCCTGTGAGAAACCTGCTTCTCCCTCTGTCTGTGTCTCTACCTCTCTCTGTGTCTCCCATGAATAGATAAACAAAACCTTTTTTAAAAAAACAATGAGGGGATCCCTGGGGGCTCAGCAGTTTAGCACCTGCCTTCTGCCCAGGGCATGATCCTGGAATCCTGGGATCAAGTCCCATGTTGGGCTCCCTGCATGGAGCCTCCTTCTCTGCTTCTTTCTCTGCCTCTCTCTCTCTCTCTGTCTCTCTCTCTCTCTCTCGTCTCTCATGAATAAATAAAATCTAAAAAAAAAAAAAGAAAATGGGAATATGGAATGTGACACCTAAATCAAAGGTTAGTGGACACATGGAAGGAAGGCCATGGAATGAAGGAATAAAGCATGGGTGCCTGGGACAGGTGAATGCCAGGGAGCGAGAAGGGACGGTCTTTGGAAAAGCAGAAGCTCCGGCTGCCTCCCAAATGTGCTGACTGCTCACCCTGAGCACCAGCACATACTAATGCCTTGTGACACGCCCAGCTATCTTTACAGCAAACCCCGCAATACCTCGCCACTCGAACATAGCCACCAAGCTTGGGACACGTGTGGGGCTCGGTGGACTTTCCTGACATTGGGATTAATTATCATAAAAGGTCATTTCATTGCCCAATTTTTCACCCTATGATATTCCAGAAAAGAAAATTTCCTGGACTCTTCTTGTGATCAATGAGCTACTGTTTTATCCTTCTCTGGTAATAGTCACACCATAATATTAAATTAGAAAAAATAAGATTGAATTTCCCTCACCAATAAAAGTTATATGATTTTTTTTTTTTGTTCATGTTCAATTTGTATCAGTCCATTGGGTCACAAGTGTGCCAATTCCAATATAACCATAATGCGTCACTATTACAGGAACACTTCACTCTGCCTGAGAGGGTCCTGGATGACTCAGGTTTTCTATTCGAGTGCAGACACTCTATTGTGTTATTCAGATGGGAGATCTCCTTACATTTATATAAATATCCATCTTTCTATTTAAATATATGGCCTACACCATTTTGGAGGATAATGAGATCTTTATGTTTAACGCATGTCATGACAAGTGCAATTTTCCTTCGTCATAAAATAACCTACTGCATAAAAGGAGTTCTTAAGGAAACACAACCCTCAACTGAATCCTCTGAGGGGGGCTGAGATACCAGGGATGGCAAGGGCTCTGCTCCCGCCCCAGTTCCTGGGCCCTCGGCAGCAGATGGGGGCAGCCTCCTACTCCACACGACTGTGGCCTGCTCCCTGGTCTGAGCCCTTCACCCAGAGAGAAACCTGTCACTCCCTCATCTCTCATGGCCCTGTAAACTCTAAACTCCTCTGGCCTCAACTTCCTTACTCTAACTTCCACTTGTGTGTCCCCAATCTTTGTGCTCCTCAGTTTAACTTCTCGGCATGGAACCTGCATGATTCATCCCATCTCCATGGCCTTTGGCTCAGATGCCAGACTCTGGCCCAATCAGCCGGAGGAGAGTCAGTGAGCCCCGGGTCCTTATAAGACTGCTCCCTTGACAAGGCGATGGGTGGGACAGTGTCACATAGAAGGACAAGGCACCAGTAGTGACATTATTTCTCCCAGGGGCTTCAAGAATGGTCTCCTGGTTCTCATCAGAACTTAGGGAAGACTGTGTTCCCCGCAGCCAAGCCCTCTGGGCTTTAACAGATTCCAGCCTTCTCCAAGCATTACCACTTCTGAGCCGTAGCTCTGATAAATCTTATTGTCATCCATCAGCATCCCCGAAGTTTCAAGATTTCGGCTGCTTTTGTTTGCTATACCAGAGTAAAAAGCTGCCCATGGCCTTCTGTTGGGGGAGGCTAAGTATGGCTGGGCTGGCGTTGTGTGAAACGCCCTCACTGCTGCAGGCCGCTCTCATGTCTAGCGCTCCCACTGGGTTCAGCTCAAAGGGTTCCAGCGGTCCTGCTAAGGGTAGAAAACTCATGGTTGTTTTAGGTCATTTTGAGACTCCAGATGGATCTCTTCTACAACATCTCCACCAAGTGGCTGCCCAGCCTTCTGCTGCAGTATCTCCACTGAGAAGAAAGTAACTATGTCCAGAGGCAACGCATTCTAACTTCAAACGACTTTATTAAAACCATACTTCAGACTGATCTTAGCTTCACATCCTTTCAGCACCAACGCCAAAAGCCAAGGTCAGGCCTCAGGGCCGGTTAGAACAGGCCTAACTGCAGGTTAGTAAGTAAGTGTAGTAAGACTCTGTGCTCCTGTGTCTGCTAGTGGCTGAGCAAGTTGACCACAACTCCCTGTGCTTAGGAGAAAAATCACTAGACCATGCCTCCTCCCTGAAGGTGAGAACGGGGTGCTTCCAAACACGGAACATCCTGGCACCCAGTCATGTTCATGACCACTTTTTCCTTTCTTCTCCTGCTTGGCAAGCCTTCACACATTGGGAGCTCTGTTCCTGTTCTGTTTCCTCCAAAGCTCCTCTCATGCAGGGTAGACATCCACAGCCTCTTGAACTGCCTCGAAGGACAGGTTTTCAAGCCCCTTTACCATCTAGAATTCACTTATCAACACAGCTTCCCTTGTTCCTCTAGCTCTAGTTTGTTTATACCATCCAGATTGGTTTAGGGCCGAACTGCTGAAAGCATCCCCCGTGGGACCCGGGGGGCACAGAGGGAGTCCCCCCAGGGAAGCCTCCGTGGCGGTGCCGGCCACACCCCCGACAGATACGCAGACGGGGCTCCAGTGGAACCGGGGGGGGGGAGGGGGGTCCACTCAGCCCACCGGCCCTGACCATTACGTCAAGCGGTTAGCTTCCCGCTCTCCCCAGCTGGCACTGGAGAGAATCCTCTCGAAGCTTGGCTCCCTTCAACCTCCTTACCTCACACGGGCCAAGGAAACGATGGCTAGTCTGGATGGTGCTGGGTGTGGCTCTTCCAGCTACCGGCTGGCCTCTGACCAGCTCACTGCTTTCACAGAACACAAGCAGCTTAACCACCTGCATCCATTCCTCTCGGCTCTGGGCCTAAGAAGTCTCGGATCACGGCAGCCGCGGCGGGGTCTGGTGCGAGGCCGCCTCCTGGTTCAAGGCTGGTGGTCTTCCCACTCACGCGGGTGGGCGGAGGAGCTCTCTGAGGCCGCCTTCGCAGGGCACTACTCCCATTCAAGAGGGCCCACCCTCAGGCAGAGCACCCTCAGCCCCCCTCCAAGCCCCGTCTCCCCGGACCATCACACCGAGGGTCAGGATTTAATCTAAGGACGCAAACTGCGGTCCACGTCACAGCAGCTCCCCTCAGCAGCCCCACCTGCCAGGAGGGCAGTCTGAGTGGTTTTCTTCCCTTCTTTTACCAATTCCTTTCTAATCCTGAGGAATTATCTTTCCCCCTGCAAAACTCCCCGGGTGCAGGGATGCGGTAAGGCTCTGCTGTTACCCGGTCCTGCCCGTGTCCCCAAGGACAGGAGGCCCACTGAGGACTCCTGCCGTCAGTGAAGGCTGGATCTGAGTTCAGAGCCCTTCTGACTTGGTACCCCAACCCCACTCTGGGAGCGGGGCATCCCCCCGTGAGAGTTCTCCGTCCCTCCCGAATACTCCAGACGCACGTCTGACCTTGCCAGCAAGTGCATTCCCCCCGCAGCGCCTCCAGACAGGGAGCGGGCCCAGGACCATCTGCCCTCCACACTGCCGGGCCCCCTCGCCCCACTTGAGACCCACCCCCATTTGGGTCAGGCCACCACAGGGCACAAACACCACCACACCTGTGGGAGGGCAACAACACGGGTTCGGGTTTGTCCATGTAAGATGTCCTCCCATTGGAGGCTCCGAGTCAGTTCAGCAACTCAGTGGTATCGTCAAAGACCCGCAGTCTATCCAGCTTTCTGCTCCACCAACCTCCTGGCTCCCAGCTTCACTTTTCCCCTGGTGGCTGCAAAACGGCCGTGACAACTGCAGGCATTACTGCTTTGTACAGCTGCCCGAAGACAGGGGGGATGCTCACTCCTCAAGCACCTCCTTCTGTTAGCAATAAGCTCTAAGCAGATGTCCCTTCACACTTCACTGGAGGGAACTGGATCACATGCCCATGACCCAGCACCCACCCTGACACCCAGGGCATGGGATCAGACAACTGGCCCGGCCCAGTGTCCCTGACACCTGAAGGTTCTGGGGTTACCCAGAAAGAGGGGAGATGGCCATGGGATCAGAGGGAGCAGTGCCTGCACACCTTCAGCCAGTACAGGTGCCTGGGTCAGAGACCTGGAGATTCTGGTGCCAGGCCAGGTGTGAAACGCCCCACTGCGGCCCAGAGGACTGCAGATGGTCTAGGAGACACACATTACAGCACAAGCTCAGAAGACTCCTGCCCTTGAGAACATCTATGCCTTCACGGCAGCTCTTTCCTACCCCTGGCCATCAGGAAAGTACCTTGGCAGATGTGTAGTGTCCAGCTCTGAGGTTTAAACATCAGGAATCTTGCACTGTTTCCATTCTGTTTGGCTGTGACTTGTCACAATGTATGCCATCACTCAGCAATGGTGAACATAGTGTATTTATTTGGAAGAGTCTCAGTTCTTAGATCTTTTAAACTTGGTTTTATATCCTCTTGGTGGAGCTAAGCATTTCAGGAAATCAGAATGCTAGAATTGGCGGAGGATCCAAGAAAGCCAACCTGGCACACCTGGGGAAGGCAAAGCTTGCAATCTTGGAACCAAGCTTTTAGAGAAAGGCGCATTCAAATGGGAATGTGCTCTGATCATTGACCCCAATGTCAATGGAACCTCCAGGTCTGGTCAAACAGCTCCTGTTAGGCTATGTCACCACTAAGCTCTATCCTATTTTTGTTTGGTTATTGGTTTTTTTTTTTTTTTTTTTAACTTTAAATTTTATCAAGTTAGCATTTATCCCTTATTTCAATCTGCCAGACATTTCTGAATCCTACTTGGCATCAAAAATAGTAGCTCTTACTCCCTGCCTTGTGTCGTGTGCAACTTCTATGAGAAAATTCTTACAGGTCACTTACAGGTTAAAGACACAGCTGAAAAAAAATCAATTAAAGATCTTACAAACTCCATGAGTCTCAACACTTCTGTGAAATGGTCCATTTTTTTCTGAGGTTGTGGGACCAAGCATCATCTAATCCTTGGGAAGCTAAAGGAGAAACCCAAAATGGCAAGTTAAATATGCCTTTGCAGATAGTCTGATGCTTGCAGAAATCCACCAGAAGCCTGTCTAGAAACTTACTGCTGTTTACAGACACAAATACACTCATGTACACACACATACATCTCGGATTCAATAAAAAACAGTAGTCCATGTGGAAGGAGCCTCGGTGCCCAACGAAAGATGAGTGGATAAAGAAGATGTGGTTTATGTATACAATGGAATATTACTCAGCTATTAGAAATGACAAATACCCACCATTTGCTTCAACGTGGATGGAACTGGAGGGTATTATGCTGAGTGAAGTAAGCCAGTCGGAGAAGGACAAACATTATATGTTCTCATTCATTTGGGGAATATAAATAATAGTGAAAAGGAATATAAGGGAAGGGGGAAGAAATGTGTGGGAAATATCAGAAAGGGAGACAGAACGTAAAGACTGCTAACTCTGGGAAATGAACTAGGGGTGGTAGAAGGGGAGGAGGGCGGGGGGTGGGAGTGAATGGGTGACGGGCACTGGGGGTTATTCTGTATGTTAGTAAATTGAACACCAATAAAAAATAAATTAAAAAAAAAAAAACAGTAGTCCACTAGCCTTGGAACAAATTATTCTTAATTTGTGATATATATATTCTTAAATGTTCTAGAATATGAGGACCTACGTCCTTTAGAAAGTTTTACCATGAAATAGACAAAAGAAAGACATAAATCTTAAGGATGAATCAAGTTGGAGAAATCTATAAATATACCCTGTTTAAAAAGTGCTTCTTTTCATCTGGCATTAAGTCGTATTTTTTATTATGTGAAAAGCTGTTCACATCTTCCCCGCACGTCGATGTGATTATGACTCATTCATATTTTCATGTGTCTGAGTGCATGGAAAGAAGTCAGACCTCTTTTTTGAATACACTGTGAAATGGGACTTTAAATCTACCTGCTGCTCTTAACTTCTGTTTGTCTTCCAAAAGTTAAGGAAAGGAACAGTAGTTTTTCATTCCATACTGAAGAATAATATACTCTTTGCTGAAGACACAGATGGAAGTCTCTATAAAATCGAAGACGGCCAACACCTGGGAAACCACGCTTGATAAAAGTCTACGTTTGAGTGACTGACTGGGTGTGCGCTGGTCCTTGGGGCCTCTTGCCTCTCAGAGTGCTGATGTCATAGGCCCACACAGTATCTACCCCCTCCCCGGTGACATGGTCTGGGGTCCAGCCAGGGAAAGGGAATCGGCAGGCAATGACTCTGGCGTCATCCTCAAGTTCAAGCGCAAGTTTCTCCTTCAACCGCAGCATCTGTGCAGAACAATAGCCGTTATTTCAACAAGCGGTGAGTTGGAGGAAAAGATTCCCAAGTGTTCTTTTGCATCTTAGTGCCTGAAGATACCTTACAAAATTAGGAACTGTGGGGGTGTCTGGGTGGCTTAGTTGATGAAGCATCTGCCTTCGGCTCAGCTTATGATCAGGGTCCTGGTATTGAGCCCCGTGTCAGGCTCCCTGCTCAACGGGGAGTCTCCTTCTCCCTCTCCCTCTGCTGCTCCCTGCTCCCATGCCACTCGTACACTCTCTCTCTCAAATCTTTAAAACAAAATTAATAACTGTAAATAAAATCCCTTCAGAGCATAAATACATTATCAAACGATCCATTAAAATGCAGAAGTCACATTAACAACAGGGGCACCTGAGTGGCTCAGTTGGTTAAGTGCCGAACTTGATTTCAGCTCAGGTCATGATCTCAGGGTGGAGACTGAGCCCCACCCTCAACAAGGAGTCTGCTTGAGATTCTCTCTCCCTCTGTCCCCTCCTCCACTCTAAAAATATGAAATAAAGTACCCTTATTTAAAAATAAAGTGAGAAGCAGCTGTAAATTATCTGCCCACCTAGCATTTCAATCTATCCTGTCTCAACTACTTAACACATTTTCCCACATTTTAACATCTCTGAAATCAGGATACATGTTACAATTGACATAGTCTTAGAATTATGATTGGCAGTATTTTTTTCTTTCTCAATAGCAATGGTGCATACTAAAATTAACAGTACTGGGGCGCCTGGGTGGCTCAGGTGGTTAAGCATCTGCCTTCAGCTCAGGTCATGATCCCAAGGTCCTTGGATCAAGCCTCGCATCAGCTCCCTGCTCAGAGGGGAGTCTGCTTCTCCCTCTGCCCTCTGCCCACCCCACCCCCACCTTGTTCATGCTTGCTCTGTCACTCTCTCAAATAAATAAATAAAATCTTTAAAAAAAAAAAAAAACAAACACAGTATCTAGCTTCAGTGAAATATGGTATTACTAAATTGGACCATGAAAAATATACTCGTTCTAACTTAAATTTAATGAAATATTTCATGATTCTTCAAAAATTTATCTTTAATGCACTGATAACTTCATAGTCAACACAACTTATAAAAAGTAAAATCCTCTTATTTATCAATTTTGCATCCTTTTATTACCAACCTACCTGCTAAAAGTATTGATGTAATTATATCAGCAAATTAACAACCACTTTAAAATTGATCTTCAGATCCTACCATCTTTACCTCCTTCTTTTGTTATTTTGAAAGAATTTCAAATTTACAGAAAAGTCACAAGAATAGAACAAAGAATTCCTATATTCCTTCACCCAAGTTCACCCATTTTTAATAGTTTGGCATATTTGCTTTATGTAATTTGCCCTCTTTCCCTATGAATACTTTTCCTAAACCATTTGAGAACAGGTTGCATACAACATATCCCTTTGTTCCTTGATACGTCAGTGTTCTCTGAGACACAACCCCAGCTCCGTTATTAAATTCAGGAAATTTAAGATTGTATTCCAATCATAATCTCAAAGTCTTCCAATTCCGCCAAATGTCCCAATAATATCTCTTATAACACTTTCCCCCACAATGTCATGCTGCATGTAGCTATGTTTCCTTTGTCTACTTTAACCTGGAACAGTTCCTGCATCTTCCTTTGTCTCTCATGACAACATCTCTAGGAAGTCGGGCCATTGATCCACCGGTGGGCCCTCACCTTAGGTTCTCGACTTCTGCTCACAATGACTCGGCACACACATCTTTGGCAAGGCCCCACAAGTGGGGCTGTGAGCTTCTCAGGGCCCCACAGTCAGACGCCCATGGGGACCTTCTGCTGTGAGAGTGATGGTCACCACCCAGTTAGGGTGATGCTTGGTGTCTCGGCAGTGGGGTTGCTAGTTTTCCCTTATACTGAGCAATTTGCCAGAGGTAGCCTGAGACAATTAAATATCCTGCTGCCCATTGAAATGTCCCTCACCAGATGTAGCATTCTTGGTGATTCTGGCCTAGGTTAATTTTCACTGTATGGTTACAAGGTGGCAATTTGCTAATTCCATCATTCCTGTCAGTCCATCAGACTGACAATAGGCATTCTATTGCAAGGAAGAGCTCTCCCTTCTTTCTGCCTATGTACCTATCGTTGTAAATATGAGCCCCTAGATTCCTATTCTGTACAGTGGGTTCTGATCCACTATCATCCTTGTGTCTTCTGATACTCAGACTATCCCAGCCTGGCCCCTGGGAGCCTCCCAAGTCGCCTCTCTCCCCTTTGGATGCGCCCCCAAAATACTCTGAACACTTCCTCATATTTGGGCTGAGCAAAACGCCCCAGGCTTTTGTTTTGATCCCCCTAAGCCCTCAGATCAGCCACCTCTCAGACATTCCTGGTTCCTCTAAATGGGAAATGATATCTTGAAACCAAGATCTGAGCAAAAACTAATCCCTTAAAAAAAAAACTAATCCCTTTAAAACTAACCAAATAAATCAAGACAAACAAATCAATAGTGCTTCTATGAAGACTTTTTACTCCTGACCCCTGTCTTTAAAAAGTGTCTTGAAGAAAGTCCTCCATGTGACCTCTGGCTACAGTGAGCCAAAACTCTGATTCTTTATTATAATTAATACCAAGGTAACCAAGAAAAAATTCCATTAAGAATGGGTTAATTTTACTCTTTTAACAGCCAGTAAGAGAATTCTTAAAAAAAAAAAAAAAAAAAGGTTCCTTGAGGGAAAAATTAAATAGGCAAAGAATGAGACAATATGTGTTTTTTCAAAATATCAGAGGATTCTTACAGCAATTTTGTTCATAAAAAGATCATTGTAAATGTATTCATGTTATCATTATTCTTCTTTTACAGTTTCTTTTATTTCCCAATGACTGTCATATGCTAAGTCAAGATAAACCTACAAATGAAAGAAGCTATTTCAATGGTAAGAAATTAACTGAGTCAATCGCACATAAATATGCAATGAGCCTGGGTCTTGATATCATGCACAAAGAGAGGCAGTCATGTGTCATGTCTGTCTAATGGAATTCAAAATTATTCATACAATTAGAGATTTCAAAGTGACACGAACTCATCATATTCTAATTACATCTTCAAAATTTTGAACATAAGTTGAAACCAGCTCAAAGACATAAGCCAAACCGCCATGCCCATGAGCAGCTCTTAAAAGTGTTCAAAGGCTCCCTCCTCCCCAAAACACTGGCTTCACTTGACTTCTAGGGTAACACCCCCCACCACGGGCTTTCCTCCTACCCAACCCCTCCTCTCAAGCCCTTTGCTGGGTGCCCCTCACTTGTCAGAGGCCAGAGCTTGGGCCTTGACCGGTTCTGCCCTGTTGGCGGGGGACCTCAGCCACTCCTGGGCTTCAACTCCTTCCAAGAGCCCCCTCACCTCCCCAAGCCCCAGAACCCCTCTACCCACCACTGCCAACCACACATCTCCACACACGTCTCAGGCTTCCCTTTTTTTTTTTAATCTTAATTTTGTTTATTTGAGAGAGACAGCAAGTGAGCAAGCAAGTGCAAGTGGAAGGAGAAGCAGACTCCCTGCTGAGCAGGGTGTCAGATGCGGGGCTCCATCCCAGGGCCCCGAGATCACAAGCTGAGCCCAAGGCAGATGCTTCACCGCCTAAGCCCCCCAGGCGCCCCCATCTCGGGCTTCCTGCAGCTCTGCCTGCCTGTCCCAGCTCGGCAACAACAATGCACTTCCAGCATCTCTGCCCAAACCCTTGAGGAATGGTTCCTTTCTTCCACGCCCCAAGGGGATGCGCCGGCCCACCCTGCTGTCTCCATCCTCCACCACCTGCAAAACCAGCTTCTGCATGCTGGCACGCACCTACCACCCCTCCTGCCTGGCTGCCCGCAAGAGTGCCTAACCTGTCTCCTGGCTTCTACTCATGCCCAGAGTCCACACAGCAGCCTGGATCCTCTGCAACCCAGCAGTCCTCCGCTCCTCTGCCCAAAACCGCCAGGGCTTCTGCATTCCACAGCCCTGACTGCCTCTCTGACCTCACTCTCCTCTGGCCTTACTCACCCTCCTGCTGCCGCTGAAACCCAGCAGGACACAACCTGGGCGCCTCTGCAGGGACATGGTCTCTGCCCCCCTCTCCCCTGCTTTACTCCGCCCCACAGCACTCACCCCCTCCTGTTGTACCACATTTCTTTTTAAAGATTTTTATTTTTTTAAGTAAGCTCTATGCCCAGTGGAGAGCTCGAACTTATAACCCCAAGATCAAGAGTCACATGACCTACTGACTGGGCCAGCCTGGCGCCCTTTTTATAGGGACTGCCTTTACTGTCTGCTCTCCCCACTAGCACCGAGGCACCTCGGGCCAGGGGTGGTTCTCTTCTTCATTCACTAAAGTACCCCCAAGTGATTAGCATGGAGTCTGGCACTTTGTGGTACTGAATAAATACTTGTCGAATGAATGAACAAAGGATACATGGTCCCATGGTGAATCATTTATCTTTATCAGAATACGATGGTAAGATTTTTGTTCATCATTTCACAACATGATTCGTAACTAAAATTAAATTAGGCAGTCTTTGAAGTTCCGAAATGTAATAGCCCACCAGGAAGTATCCTTAGCAGGTATGTTTCTACCATGCTCGTTCGTTCATCTGATGAGAATTTCCGGAGTCACGACTGCGCTGGTGCCACGGTCCTAGGGGTCTGGCAGCAGACACAGGCCGGCCCTTACTCGTGAGGCTACAGTGCAGTGTACGCGGCCAACCTGACGAAGCCCTCATGTAAGGAAATGTGTGAGAACTCACTATAGAGAAGACAGAAAACAGGCCGCTGGGGTTCATCTCATTGGGCAATCAGGGATGACTTCCTGGAGGAAGGGACACTAGACCTGCAAGTGGTCAGGAGGTATTCACCAACGAGGCCCAGAGCTGGATGGGATGTGAAGTCAGAAGGAAGGACACGGCTCACGCAGTGGAGTTCAGGGGCTGAGAGAAGGATAGAAGGCTGGTGCGCAGAAAGCTGAGGGAGGCAGAGGCCACTCCACACAAGGCCTTGGGCCAGGTAGAGCGTTCACACCTTATCTTCACTGCTTTAAAGCAACAGGATGTCGCAGTTGGGTTTTAAATACGGACATGATTGATCTGTTTCACATTCTGAAAAGAGGAGCATGAGCTAGAGTTATATGTGGGTATTTACCACACTAGGACTGGATTTACCAGATCCAAATGAGATTCCTCACCCCTGGAGGGTTAGATACCCACCAGGATTGAAATGAGTTTCGAGCCATGAAAGCACAGAGCTGTCAGGAACCATTGGTATGGGATCAGAAGTAGGGTGGATGATCTTTAATTCCAAGTTTCTACTTCTCCAGCTCCCTACGTATTCTCCTGGCCCCAGGAGATGTTGGTGCTACATGGGCTTCGTTGGGCCACACAGCCATGCCGGCCAGTGATCAACAAGAGAAGTGCATTTCACTAGCAGACGGCCCCAGCAGGGCGCCCCGGACTCCACAGACAGCAGAGCTGCCCTCCTGACCCTCTGACAGCACTTTCCTCCCCATTACTACTTCCACACAGATGAAGCTCTATGAGGTTTAAAAGTGGGACCCTGCACCGACGAACAAGCCCCTGTGGGTCCTGTGAACAAGCCACCTATGTGGAAAACTGCCCAGGGGCTGAATCCCTCTCACTCCACAGAACATGGCTGCTTCATGTTTTCAGCTATTCCCCTTTTTCTTGGGAACAGTGAAATGGTACAACTTCTTTATTTAAGGTTTCTCTGTATACAAACAAATGGGCAATAATTACAAAAGCATTCATCAAAAAAACAGGAATCTTATTTCCCCAAGTGAACAACTCCAAAAACTGGCCATGCTCAAACATGGTAGACCCACAAGGAATTGGAGCCCACAGGCCACTGCTGCCCCGTCCCGGGCGGAGCTGCTACGGCCTCAGGCCACCCAGGGCCGGCCTCTCACAATGGCATGGAAGTCGCAGTAAACATCTACTTTTACTTTTTATAAAGCATGGAATTCAAATTAAACTTATTTGCTCCAAAATGCTGATTATTCGAAAGGAATGCCCGAACATCATCAGGAGTAGATAACCGTCAAAGTCCATAGCAATGCTCAGATATCAAATTGTTTCTTTTAAATGACTAGGGATCACACCGCTTTTCATTTCTATAACAGAAGTGTGAACACCCATATATTATCTTAATTTTGGTTTACTAAGCATTCCAAACATATAGAATCCTGCTACTTACAAGAATATGTAACCACAGCACTTCTAAATCGACTTAAGTAAAAGTGGCATTGTACCAAAGCTCCTAATAGTAAGAAAAGATTTCTCAAACACTGAACTGTCTTATACAAATATTAATGTGTGACGAAGAAAACAAAAAAGTAAATTTCCCTTCTTTTCTAAGTTAAAAACCATCCATATCAGTTACACAGTGGCATTTCAGCAAACATCCCATTTTTCCAGGATTATTATGGTCACAATCATAGACCTTGAAAAGTGAAAAGGGATTTCTTTCCATGGTCTGTAAACCAACAATTACAATAAAAACATCTCATCCTGGTCGTCTTCCCAAAAGCTAAATTTAGAACCATTTACAGTACGATGCCACCAGGATGTTTTCACTTTCTAAAGTATGTAATCTAAGTTCAATACAAATCAGTCAGCTGAGGTCAAGTGACAGTAGTCAACGCTCATCCACCCTGAAAACTGCCTCACTATGAAACCAGAGGCCTGATCAATTCGAAGGGAACATGCCATTAACTCTCCCAAGTAACTTCAGCTGGATATTAAGTGAGCAACCTCGAAAATCTCCAACTACATTAGACAGGGGCAGGTCATACAGGAGTTTCCAGATTGGAGTTTTTAGGGCTTAGGTAGATCAATGAGAATTTGATCTGAAGCAGAAGTTTGAACAACATGACTGCCCCTTTTACAATTATACTTTTAAGGCCCCACGGTACTTTGTCAAGCCAGCAAGCTGAAATCCCATGTCCTCCCAGAATCTCTGGGGGTGAGGGGGCTGCCGTTGGGTACACAGGCGGGCAGCCACATGGATGGGCAGCCACACAGATGTGACCTGTTAGAGCTGGAGGGTCTACCCAAGACCTACAGCCAACCAACCAGGGGACAGGAGGGTGCATACTCACCATCTGAGGCACACCAAAAATAACGACGTTTGAGTACTGTGAAAAAGTAACCTAAAAAAGAGAGGCAATAATGCACAGGTTAATTTTAAAAGGCCAAACATCAAGCTTAACTTTTGTTTCAAAAGGAGTAGCAATTTCCCATTTCGACAAATAGCAGGATTTTTACAAAGAGTGGCTCCCTTTAAGATTTCACAGAAATCCACATTTACGTGTCTGTTAATTCAATCCACTACAGTTCTCCAGACACCTCCCTTAAGTCATTCCTGTCATCCTCAAGGATGCTCCACGCAGGGTCCGCCCAGGGGTCACCTGTCGGAAATGCCAGTGACTCGTCCAGTGACCATCTGGTGGCCGCGCCAGTTGCCCTGTGCCATTGGTGCCCCAGTCCACACTTTTCTACTCTTCACCATCACCAAACTAGCTCAGCAAGAGCATGTGACATAGGACAACCACCTGTCTTTTATGTTTAGCCATTCTTAAAATTCTTGTCCCTCTCCTCTAAAATACTAAGTAAAAATTGAATAAAATGATCTTTAGTTGAAAAACTGGGGGGGGGGGGGGGAGTGCTTTGCCAGTCAAAATTCTTATTGTCCAATAAAAGTCTTATTTACTCTGCAGGGAGATCGTTTATGTATATACAGAATAAAAAACAATGCAAGCAAAACTCATGTGAATTTTTATAAGCTACTGATGACAATATTACAGTGGGAAGTTCTTATTTAAGAAAAAACATTTTATGGAGCATTTCTAAAGCAAAACTACAGGACATTTTTTTAGAGTACAAATAAACTGGGAAGTATCTTATACATTATGAAAACCAGAAAAAAAACATAACAAAGTTAGTAGATTCTGTCTTTTGCACTCACCTCTCCGTAGATACACATATACATATGCAGCCACACACATACAGACCTCTGTAGGCACACACATGCACACAAAGTCTACCATTTACCAAGAACATCAACAACTTAATGCTTATAATTTATAAGATTTCCATATGAGATTTTTAAAATCTCATCATTTTGTAATAGAAATGAGAATTTTTTTTAATTGAGCAAATTCTTAGAATTCACATAACCTATCAGGTCTAAAATCTTAAGCTTCTACTTCTAAAAGGGTTGGTGTGTAAATCTATCCATTTAAAACGTGTTCACATTATGCTCTATTTTAACTATTTTTCTTTTAATACATTCTTCAGTTTTTAATCATACTAATTACAAATTACAAAGTTTTGATTGCCATTTCCTAGGACCATTCTCTGCCTTACATACCTTCCACAAATCTGATATATAAAATTTGGCAGAGTCCTGAACCCCTTCTCGCCAAGCACGGTATCTGGAGTACCAAACTAGCCATGGGTTTAATTCATAACCAACAGCTGTGAATCCTTCTTTGGCAGCTGCTATCACCTGCAGAAAGAGGCCTGTGTTTATTCTAGGTAAGAAGAAAAACATTAACCTACTGAATGGGAGAAGATATCTGCAAATGTTATCCAATAAGGGGTTAGTATCCAAAATATGTAAAGAACTTATATAACTCAACACCAAAAAAAAAAAAACAACAAACAATACAATTAAAATGGGCAGAAGACATTAGAAACGACAAATACCCACCATTTGCTTCGACGTGGATGGACCTGTAGGGTATTATGCTGAGTGAAATAAGTCAATCAAGAAGGACAAACATTATATGGTCTTATTCATTTGGGGAATATAAAAATTAGTGAAAGGGAATAAAGGGAAAGGAGAGAAAATGAGTGAAAAATATCAGTGAGGGTGACAAACATGAGAGACACTTAACTTGGAAATGAACAAGGGGTAGTGGAAGGGGAGGTGTGCAGGGGGTTGGGGTGATTGGGTGATGGGCACTGAGGGGGGCACTTGGTGGGATGAGCACTGGGTGTTATGCTATATGTTGGCAAATTAAACTCCAATAAAAAAATTTTTAAATAAATAAATTAAATTAAATTAAATGGGGATCTGAAAATTAAATTAAATTAAATTTAAAAAATGGGCATGGGATCCCTGGGTGGCGCAGCGGTTTAGCGCCTGCCTTTGGCCCAGGGCGCGATCCTGGAGACCTGGGATCGAATCCCATGTTGGGCTCCCGGTGCACGGAGCCTGCTTCTCCCTCTGCCTGTGTCTCTGCCTCTCTCTCTCTCTGTGTGACTATCATAAATAAATAAAAATCAAAAAGAAAAAAAAGGGCAGAAGACATGAAGAGACATTTCTCCAAAGAAACATATAAATAGCCAAGACACATAAAAGATGCTAAACATCACTCATCATCGGGGAAATGCAAATCAGAATTACAGTAAGATATCACCTCACCTGTCAGAATGGCTAAAATCATAAACACAAGAAACAAGTGTCGATGAAGATGTGGAGAAAAAGAAACCCTTGTGTACTATTAGTGGGAATGCGGTCACTGTGGAACAGTATGGAGGGCCCTCAAAAAATTGAAAATACAATTACCATATGATCCAGTAATTCCACTACTGAGTATCTACCCAAAGAACATGAAAACATTAACTTGAAAAAATATACGTACCCCTATGTTTATTGCAGCGTTATTTACAATAGCCAAATTATGGAAGTATTCACCTTCATGCAGCCCAAATATCCACTTACTAGATTAATGGGTAAGGAAGAGTGATACACACACACACACACACACACACGTACACACACAAACACACAATGGAATATTATTCAGCCATAAAAAAGAATGAAATCTTGCCATTTGCAATGAATGGATGGGATCTAGAATGGTATGATGCTAAGTGAAATAAGTCAAAGAAAGGCAAATGCCATTATTTCACTCATATGTGGAACTTAAACAAATGAACAAAAAAATGAATACAGAGACAAACAAACCAGATTCTTAAATATAGATAACAAACAGAGTTGGGGGTGGGGGTGAAGTAGGTGAAGGGGATTAACAGTACACTTGTCATGACGAGTACACCATTGCTGAATCACTATATTATCCACCTGAAACTAGTAACACTTAATTATACTGAAATTTTAAAATTTCTAAATTAATTTAAAAAAAGAAAAACATCAACTTACATGGTCAAATAATATGACTGCTTCCTATTTATGGTCTATAATCACAAAATGTCCAATCAAAAGGCTCTTCTTTTATTCAAACGCCACTTAACAATATATCTCTAAAATTATGTAGCTTTATAGACGAGATAATGCTGATTTAAACTCAGTTTTCATGTTTTTGTCAAAGATTTCACCTCAAGCAGCACAACCGTCAGGTTTGTTTTGGAAAAAGCACTTTTGAATTGGCCAACCCCCGGGCAGGTCTGATGAGAAGTTGCTGAAAACCCACCGTCTCTCTCCATCAATGAGAGCACAGCACCAGGCAAAATGAATCTGCCTGGGAGAGTGTTTTGTGAGCTAGTTGTAATTTACAATCAAAATGACCTGTCAATAAGCACCTGCAATTACTTACACATTTCCTCGGTATTTTAAGACCCTTCACTCAAAATTGAAAGCAAGTAAAAGGAAAATGGAATGAGTCAAGAATAGTCAACTGTAGGTGACTATTCACTCTGTAAAGTGAGGACAGTGGGCTGGTCCTGGAGTCTCTGCTCATTTTGTCTCGCCAGTACTCTTCAAGGGAGCATACCTGATGGAGCTGTCTGCCCACAGTAATTTCCCTAGTTAACTACAGTGTCGGGGTAGCCCTGGTGGCGCAGCGGTTTAGCGCTGCCTGCAGCCCAGGGCGTGATCCTGGAGACCCTGGATCAAGTTCCACCTCGGGCTCTATGAGTGGAGCCTGCTTCTCCCCCTGCCTGTATCTCTGCCTCTCTCTCTGTGTCTCTATGAATAAATAAAGTTTAAAAAAACAAAACAAAACTACAACGTCACCCCCTTAAGAAGGAAAGGAAACCATGAAGATACAACTAGGATGTGCCAAGCATTCAAATCTGGGTTTTAAAACTTCGTCCTGGTTCATATATACATCTCTTGATTTCTTTTTTTTTTTTTTTAAGATTTTATTTATTCATGAGAGACATATAGCAAGAGGCAGAGACATAGGCAGAGAGAGAGAAGCAGACTTCATGCAGGGAGCCCAAAGTGGGACTCAATCCCGGGACTCCAGGATCACGCCCTGAGTTGAAAGCAGAAGCTTAACCGCTGAGCCACCCAGGCGTCCCAACCTCTCTTGATTTCTTAAAAACAAATAGAGCTCTGTTTTCACCCTGTGTCCATCAGGTCACCATGATGAAATTGCAAGGTCTATGCTCCAGGCGATGGTGAGAGGAGTCACACCCCTGCTGGTCTCCACACTAACATTTCCAGAATGCGAGCCTTGACTACTGCATCCTCAATTTCCGAGTCATCACTGGATGGAGGCATAAGGACAGTGCCACCGTGTCCATGCTCTGGGACACCCGCTGGCCTGTCAGTGGCCCTGAATCTCATAGGTTCTCAGCTGGAGTCGGTGAGCTGAGAACCCTAAAAGTCCGGTTCGGATAAGGGAGGGTTAATGCACTGGCTCCTTCCTATTTTAATGATCCCGTAGGAATTATTACGTATGTGTAATAGATAAACGTAGAAGCACACATCTGTGTTAAACTCCATGACTCAATGTGTTTCCTCTCATTATGTCACCTCTACTAGCCTAAGTTTTTTATTAGAAAATTTCGTAATTACCAAATAATTGCTCCTTTTTGCCTGGCAAATCTACAGAGCACTTTCAGAAAATTTAAATCTAAAAAAATAAATTCCAATTCACACTGGAGGGTTTGATAGTTTGGCCAAACACACAAAATAAACAACTATTTTATTAAACTGTCAGACTGAGGGACACCTGGGTGGCTCAGTGGTTGAGCATCTGCCTTTGGCTCCGGGCGTGATCCAGGGATCCTGGCATCGAGTCCCGCATCGGGCTCCCCACAGGGAGCCTGCTTCTCCCTCTGCCTGTGTCTCTGCCTCTCTCTGTCTCTCTCATGAATAAATAAAATCTTAAAAAAAAAAAAAAAAAAAACTGTGAGACTGAGTAGGTCTTTGCATAAACCTCGTAAGAAAGGTGAAGCAGGGATGGGCTAGATGGGATTCAGGAGGGCACCTGTGATGAGCACTGGTTGTACATAAATCTACTCCTGAAACCAATATTACACTATATGTTAAAAAACTAAAATTTAAATAAAAACTTGATACCAAAAGAGAAAGAAAAGAAAGAAAAGAAAAAAGAAAAGAAAAGAAAAGAAAAGAAAAGAAAAGAAAAGAAAAGAAAAGAAAAGAAAAGAAAAAAGGAATTTTAAAACCTCTGGTTCAAAACCTTAAAGTATCTTAGCATAACTCACAATACGCCCGTCGCCACTACCAATGTCAACCAGGGATCCTCTTCTGCAGTGCAGCATTTTCACAACATTTGCAATCTGCTTTGTAGTTGCAGGTACAAAAGGCAAACAAATTTTTCGGAGGGCTGGTGTTAGAAATGGTGTGGCCACAGCATACACCGCCACCAGCGTCCCACCAACGATCCCAGTAATTAAAACTCCCCAACTGCTTTTCTTCAAACTGTTGGTGCCAAGACTTGTAGGTAGAACACATCCCAACTGAGTTTCTTCAAGTATTTCAGGGGATGTACCTAGATGGGAAGCAAACAGGAAATACACACATCACACCAAATCTGAAATCCCAAGGTAGTATTTTTTTTTCTATAATTCTTATTGACAAACTCACACTGTTTAAAGAAGGATAATTTAGCTGAATACAGGCTAAGTTACAAATGTAGGATTCCATGAGTTCTAATTCCATCAACTAAATTAAAGTGTTTCAGAGAAAATTATTCAATTCTAATGGGAATCTAAAATCTTTTCTTTCCAACGTACTTTTTTTTTAATCATCCTTAAGAAAACAATGTATTTGTCCCTCTTTGGTATTTTATGAATTCAATAAAAATACCAATTAATAAAGGCGTTAACCAAGGACTCTGTATTTTTATGATGTAGAACAAAGCTTCACAAATATTAAAATGTCTAATTACTACCCTATTTCAAATAAGATATAAAGAATCCACATCAAAATTGGTGAGGTATCTACAGTCCAGTCGAACTAATACAATTGTCAAATAATAGAGACTAAAATCAGGTCTCACTAAAAAATAGTAAGTATGGTTATGAAAAGATTTTTAAAGAAGATCCAAAAAGAACAGAAGATAAAATAATCATTTCAATGCACCAGTATGGAATAAAGTGAACTCCAATCACTTGAAAACAGAGAATGATACCAAAAATAGCCTCCTCTGGAGTTTTACTCTTTAAAATACATTCTTAAGAGGATCTCAAGTTCTGGGGGCTGAAATTGATTTGAAAAAAAATTTCGATTAAGGAGCAAATCAGCAGGTAAGAGCATAACCTCAAAGTAAGGACCTGAGCTCTGCACCTTACTAACGGTAGGACCCTTTACTTCTCTGAACCCTGGTTTTCTCTTCTGTAACACGGGGATTACAGGGTGACCATGCAGATGAAACGAGTAGGCGCAAGAAACGCACTTAGAACACTGCCTGGTATACGCTGGCAGTGCCCACCGCTAGCTACATGCTGAGCCCCACATGGAACAAGGCTGCCCTGAAGCAGCTCACAGTCTAGTGGAGAAGATGAAGTTAGGCCCAAAACACAGGCATCATGGAAAATAGAAGACAATAAGAGAGGGGAGAACATTAGATTCTTGTCGTTGGAAGATGTTAATATCCATGGTTTCAGGAATTAGTAAACCAAAGGGCCCACTGGATTAGTTTCCCAACGCTGCAGTAAAAAATGTTAGCATCTTGCACTTATTATCATACAGGTCTGGAGGTCAGAAGTCTGAAGTGGGCTGGCAGCACTGGGTTCCTTCTGGAGGCTCGAGGGTGGGATCAATTTGCTTGCCTTTTCTAGCATTTAGAAGCTGCCCACATTCCTCAGCCAGTGGCCCCACATCACCCCACCTCTGCTCCCATCAGGACACCTCTTCTGACTCTCCTGCCTCCCTTTTCTTTATAGGGACCCTTGTGATGACACCGGGTGCACCCAGACAAGCCATCACAAAGCCTCCCCATCTCAAAGCCCTAACTTCACCCCATTTATTTTCTTTTTTAAGATTTTATTCATTCATGAGAGACACGGAGAGAGAGGCAGAGACATAGGCAGAGGGAGAAACAGGCTCCATGCCCGATGTGGGACTCGATTCTGGAACTCCGGGATCACACCCTGGGCCAAAGGCAGGCACTAAACCGCTGAGCCACCCAGGCGTCCCAACTTCACCCCATTTATAAATTTTCTTGTGGAGCACCTGGGTGGCTCAGTGATTGAGCGTCTGCCTTTGGCTCAGGTCATGATCCCGGGGTCCTGGGATCAAGTCCCGCATCGGGCTACCCTCAAGGAGCCTGCTTCTCCCCCTGCCTGTGTCTCTGCCTCTCTCTCTGTGTCTCATGAATGAATAAATCTTTTTAAAATAAATAAATTCTCCTGTGTAACATATTCACAGGTTCCATAGCTGAGGACATGGACCTACTGGTGGGAGGGGGTGGTCTGCCTACCATACCCATGAATGTGGTGATCTGCTACGACGTTGTGAGGTTCAAATGTGAACACAGGGCACACAACAAGCTAGCCCACGGCAGTGAGTCATTGCTCCAAGGCAACTGACCAACCACCAGCATCTCACACAGAGTGGAGCTTTCTTCTTGACTCCTGAAGTCCCCTAAAATGAGTTTTAAAACTGGTTTCACAGTGGAAAACCAACTCAGAAACAAGAACAACAAAAGTCCACTGCTAGTGCTGGAGGTAAAATAAAAGCACAGATTTGGAAGGTAACAGTGTTTAATAGAAGGCAAGAGTTTTAAGAAATTTTTGGCTATACTTTTCAGCATTGAATGGATGCTGGAGGAATGGAGGAATTTACTCGCTACAGTAAATAGTCCTGTATTTGATTGTTTTTTAAAAAGTGAAAGCACCATCTGCCATGCCTCTGCAAAACTACCCTGTGGGTATCCCAGTTATGCAATACAGTGGTTAAAAGGATTTGAGTCATAAAGTTCTGGAGTCACAGGACTCCACCAGTGTGTAACATGAGCTAAGTTTTGGCCAAGGCTTGGGTTCCTTACCTGTAAAATATGACTACGCTCATTGGGTCATTGGGTTATCTGAACACTTAAAATAATGCATCTGAAGTCCTTACTGCTCTAAGTAAGAGAGAGAGAGAGAGAGAGAGAGAGATGACTGTTAGCTGCTAACCTTAGTCTCAACACTATGGTGGGCGGGGGCTCCATAATCTCTAACAGCTTCGTTGAGATGTCCTTCAATCTCAATGAATTTACAATGTGCCCATTTAAAGCACATAATCCAAAGATTCTCAGTACATTCAGAGATATGCGTAACCACCACCACAGTCGATTTTATTTTTATTTTTTTTAGCATCCTAACAAATATATATTTTTTTAATTTATTTTTTATTGGTGTTCAATTTACCAACATACAGAATAACCCCCAGTGCCCGTCACCCATTCACTCCCACCCCCCGCCCTCCTCCCCTTCCACCACCCCTAGTTCGTTTCCCAGAGTTAGCAGTCTTTACGTTCTGTCTCCCTTTCTGATATTTCTCACACATTTCTTCTCCCTTCCCTTGTATTCCCTTTCACTATTATTTATATTCCCCAAATGAATGACAACATACACTGTTTGTCCTTCTCCGACTGACTTACTTCACTCAGCATAATACCCTCCAGTTCCATCCACGTCGAAGCAAATGGTGGGTATTTGTCGTTTCTAATGGCTGAGGAATATTCCATTGTATACATAGACCACATCTTCTTTATCCATTCACAGTCGATTTTAGAACGAGGTCTTTACCGGAGAAGAAAGCCCTTAACCTCTAGGTGTCTCCCCTCCCCTTCGCGCTCCTCTACCTTCCTGCTCTGCAGAGCTCCCCTTCTGACTTTCGGGGCGGGCGGCGGAGTCCTATACTATGCGCTCCTGTGACGGGCTTCTCTCACTTGGCATCATGCTTTCAAGATCCACGGGGCAGCACAGGAGCCCCTTGAACAACACCGGTTTGAGCTGCACAGGTCCACTGGAACGTGATTATTTTGATACAGCACCATAAACATATTTTCCCTAATGATGTTAAGGTATTTTCGGGCTATCGTAAGCATACAGTATGTAACACGGATAACACACAAAATATGCCAACTGGCTTCCCAGCAACAGCAGGTCTTGGTAAAGTTGTGGGGGAGCCAAGCCATACGTGCATTTTCCGCCGCACAGGTCTGCCCGCGCCGGCACCCCCAGCCCCCAGGTTGTTCAAGGGCCAACTGTACTGCATCCCTTTTTATGGCCGAAGCCAAGCCTGTCAACTATCAGGTCACCATCAGCGTCCTGGAAAGAAACGCGGCGAACGACCGGGTGACGGGCACGAGGGGGCAGTGTCGGGACGCGCACTGGGCGTTACAGTCCGTGCCGGCAAATCGAACTCCAAAAAAAGCCTACAGGTATTAAAGAAAAGAAAAGAAAACAAAAGAAAAGAGAGGAGGCGAAAGGGGTTTGGAGGACAGGGTCCTCCGCAGTCGGCATCCGCGCGCCTCCCGGCGCCACCACGTCGCCCGAGGGGCCGGGCTGTCCGCGCGAAGCCGGGCCAGCTTTAACGGACGCCTCAGCCGAACCTGCTCGGGGCCGGCACCGGCCTCCCTGCACCGGGGGCTCCGCAGGGGGGATACTCCCGCCACTTCTGCGGGCACGGAACGACGCACCGGCGGCGGAGTCCCGCCCGCGGAGCCCCGGCCAGGCCGCGCCGGTCCCCCCGGTGTGAGCCGCTGCAGGCTCCGACTTTCAGGGGAGCGGACCGCGGCTCCCGCTCCCTCCCGGGAGGCCCGACCTGCACCGCCGAGCGCCACCCGACGGGGCGCCCGCCGCCCCAGCCGCCCCAGCCGCCCCAGCCGCCCCAGCCGCCCCAGCCGCCCCAGCCGCCCCAGCCGCCCCAGCCGCCCGCCGCGCCCGCCGCCTCACCGCCTCCTCTCGCCATCGCGAGATTTCCTGCGTCTTGCGTCCCGAGGGGGGAGTGCGCGGGAGGAGGGAAGGGCGGAAATCCGGAAGTGGGTTCTACCACCTGCTCGGAGCCGGGGTGGGACGGAGGGAGAAAGTAACGCAGTAAGTAGACGAGTTCCTCGTTGGGACGCACTACCTAGAAGCCGTCAACTGAACAGCTCTGGCCAATGAGTTCCATGTACTCTCGACTTGTAGGTTTGAGGTTCCCGCCCGTGTCTTCGAAGTCCCCCCCCCACAGCTTCCCGAATGATAGAAGTTTCCTAAGGCCTCTGATTCCAGAAGGTACTGTCCAGCGTCAAACTAGTCTCGAGTGAAAAATAAGTCTCAGGCGGCGCGGACTGCGCCTGCGCGCACTGTTGCGCCCTCCCGCGAGCGGAAGGCGTGTGCTCGGTTCCGGAGCGGTCTCCGCCGGTTGGGGAAAGTAAGCGCCGCGGCGGCACCATGGCGTCGGTCGGGACCCTCGCCTTCGATGAATATGGGCGTCCTTTTCTCATCATCAAGGATCAGGATCGCAAGTCTCGTCTTATGGGGCTCGAGGCCCTCAAGGTAACGGGCCGGCCGCGGGCGGAGGCTCGAGGGAGGCGGCCGGGGTCTGCGCCTGCGCGCGGCTGGGAGCGGCTCCGCCATGTGCTCCCGGGAGGGTCGGGCCCCGCTGCGCCCCGGGGCCCTGCGCTCCGCTCTCCGAGCTCGGGCGAGGCCGGCGTACGAGCCCGCAGCCCCCGCGTGGGGGCCGGGAGGAGCCGCGCGCGCCCTCCTGCGTTGGGGGCGCACTTGGGTGTTTGGGCGGCGCGCCCGCCCCCGAGCGCTTCTGCAGCCCCTGCTCGTCGGCCGACCCCGCCAGAGGGAAGGCGGCCACGCAGGACCGTGACGCGGGGTCCGGCAGGCGGCGTGCGGCTGCAGCCCCGTCGGGTGGGGCCAGCGGTGCGGGGGGGGTCCCTGCCTCGAGTGTGCCGCGGGCAGCCTGCGGGGGCGGGGGCGGCAGAGGCAGGCGCGTCGTCGGGGAGGGAGCGCGCAGCCTGCTTCAAGGCCCGCCGCTGCCCGCAGCTGGAAGTTGTGGAACGCGGCGGTCGGCGTGTTGGCCCCGGGAGGACGTGTAGGGCACAGCTGTGCGAGCAGGCGGGTCTGGGGGGCGCAGTCCCGGTGAGGAGGGCATCTGAACAGAAGAGGCAGGGGGAGGTGTGAGGACGGGCCCTCTCTCGGCTGGTGTCTTAAACGAGCGAAGACCCCGTGCAGCCCCCTCGCTGTTGGCCTTAGGACCCGCCGCCCCGCGTCTCTGAAGCTCCTTTGTCGGCGGGGGCGGTGCGCTTCTCTAGGGCAGTCAGCGGGAGGACCGCGTGGCATCGTGGTGTGTACGGCGGCCTCTGCGCCAGCTGTGCCCTTCCCTGCCACCGTGTGCTCTGCTCCTCTGTCACCCTCGTGCTGAGATGGGTATTCTCTTACGGAGTTGGAAACCTGGCCCTGAGGTTAAGAATCTGCTTCAGGGTTCATAGTTCATGGAGACTGGGGCCGTGATTCCAGCCCGCCTCTGGCGGACTCGGGAGCAGTGGTCTAGAGCCAGAGTTCTCAGCATTGGCATTGTTACTATTTGGGGGCCCAGTCATTGTGCGGGTCGGTGCGCGGCATCCGGGCCTCTACCCACTCCATCCGTGCCAAGAGCAGCCCCGGCCCCATTTGTTAGAACCAAAGACAGCTGTCCACGTTGCCGGCTACCTCCTGAGGGACAAAATCGTCCATGGTTAAGAACTGCTGATCTGTGGTGATTATCCTTTTAAAAGTCCATTATGCAGACAGATCCATCAATGTGTGATTTAATGGTTACCACCATTTTCACGGATCCGGGAAGTTTGTGTCTTTCCTTACCTGCCAGATGGAGTGCTGAGGAGGGCTTCACAGAACCTGTGTGTTTGAACTGCTTTGACAGTTGGTCAGGGTTTTGATGAGTGGAGAGCCTCCTGTGGCCCTTACTACAGGGATGGGAGACCATACTTGGGGAACAAGCATGGCCCATCAGCAGTGGGAAGGAACTAGCTCTCAGATTGTGGAGGGCATTGAAGAAGACGCCTAAGCCTTCAGACTTCAGCGTTGAGGCACTAGGGAGTCCCTGAAGCTTTGCCGACTGGCAGGTAACACGTTTGAGGAAGATGGATGAGGTAGCTGGATGTCAAGTGAATCTAAACAGTAGGAAGTAAGATCAGAGACCCTGGACCTCTGTAGGGCGCCGTGGGTCCAGGTCAGGTTGGCGACAGCAAGACTAGGAGCAAAGGAAACATGTGGAGGGATGAGCCTGATTCTATGTGCAAACAGGAGAGGATGCTTGCAGGAGTCTGTTACTGTACTGATACCCTTCGCACATGACAAGCAAGGATGACTTTCACATACAGGTCCTGTATTGGCTGGGCCGGGTCAGAGAGGGGTACGTCTCTGCAGTGCACTTTAGCCGGATAGTTCAGGTTGCTATATACGCACATCAGACTCATCACATAAAGTTAGCATTGCAGAGTGGTCTCGCAAGGCCTGTCCGCTTGGACTGCCTGTGCTCTCAGCTGTAAAATGGGGGCGGGTTAGAGAACCTGCCTCTTAGAAGTGCTGAGTTAAAGTACCAGGTTCTGGTTCTTTTACGTAAGAATGGTCTAGTAAAGATGTAGTTGTGAAGGTTACCGCACTTCTTTAGTGTGTTGCCTCTTAGATGTAGAAGCTTCTAGAGAAGGCAAAGTATATGATTAAATTTTATAACAATCAGATGCTTTTAATTATTAAAATTGCATGTAAGTTGAACATTTGTTTTTTTGTTTGTTTCATTTTTTAGTCTCATATCATGGCAGCAAAAGCTGTAGCAAATACAATGAGAACATCACTTGGACCAAATGGTAAGAGGCTAACATTGTGTGTTTTGATGAGTGTTAATCAATTATAGACAGTAGATACAACCCTTTTTTTTAAAGTTGGAATGGGGAGCAGGAGGCAAACTAGGCCCCCAACACTAACAAACTTGTATGATGTACTCCGGGCTTTCGACATGTTTATAATCGTAAGTGCAGATAGTTTTAGGTCAGGGTTTTTTTCTCCCTCTTCACATCATTTCATGAGCATTTTGCAAATCATAGTTGTCCTTTGTTATGATTAATACTACACTTAGTGATGCTCATTTTGTTCCCCCATTTCTCTGGCTTTCACCCTTCAGATTGCTTCTGGTGTCTTGCTTTGTAGTCACCAAACTAAAAGAGTGCACGTGGGTACTCTTATGTATGAGTTCTGTAAATAAGAAGTAGCTCGAGGTCTTTTTTTTTTTTTAAGTTCTTGGTACAGATTTTATTTTTGTTCTTTTGCTTAATGCCATGGTAAACATTGCCATCTTTTTAGGACTTGATAAAATGATGGTGGACAAGGATGGCGATGTGACAGTAACGAATGACGGTGCCACCATTCTAAGCATGATGGACGTCGATCACCAGATTGCCAAGCTGATGGTTGAACTGTCCAAATCACAGGATGATGAAATTGGAGATGGGACCACAGGGGTGGTTGGTAAGAAAGCAAAATAGGCTGATACCTTGTTTCAGAGGTGTTAGTTAAAAATCACACACACACCAAGAATGTTGACTCTGAATCTGGTCATAGGGATCCCTGGGTGGCTCAGCGGTTTAGTGTCTGCCTTCGGCCCAGGGCATATTCCTGGAGACCCGGGATCAAGTCCCACATTAGGCCCCCTGCGTGGAGCCTGCTTCTCCCTCTGCCTGTGTCTCTGCCTCTCTCTCTGTCTCTCTCTCTCTCCACCACCCCCCCCCCACCTCGTCTCTCATGAATAAATAAAATCTTTAAAAAAAAAAAAAATCCAGTCATGAGGAGACCAGTCATGCAAATCCAAGCTGAATGCTCAATACAAAGCCCAAAAGTCCTTCTGGAAGAACAAGAAGGATTTGAGGGAGAGTTCAACAACTATTCTAAATCAATCAAACGACTAAATCTAAATCAAGGAAGCGAAAGAAAAATGGCACCCAGCTATAATGCATGACACTTGATTTAATGTGGGTGTTTTTTGTTTTTTTAACTGTAAGGGATGTTTGGGATACATGGGAGGATATTTGGATTATCCATATCAGAGTAGTGCCCTGTTAAGTTTCCTGAGCATGACAGTTATATTATAATGCTGTAGGAGAATGCTGTTGTATTTAGGAGCCATATGCCAAGGTACTTAGGGGTGATGTATTAGGATTTCTACAACTGACTCTCATGTAGTTGAATAGAATACATGTGCGCATTTGTAGAGAAAACCAATGTGGCAAAATGGTGTTAGTAAATAAATAAACTCTTCATTTTACCATTGCATTTTTTCTGAAGGTCAGAAATATTTAAGTTGAAGGTAGAAGGCTTTAATGTTATTATCTTCTCTGCAGATGAGATTTGAATTCTTTTTTATTCAACAATTACTGGGTACCAAGCACTGTTGTGGGTGTGCTTGGAGTATAGCAGTATTAAAGCAAATAGTAGTGTTCCTCTTTATGGGTCTAAAACTTCAGAGGAAGGAAGATGGTGAGGAAGATAAATCATAAATACATTCTTGAATCCTTTTACCACCAACATAAATTTGAATAGAAATCCCTGGCCTGGGAGGAGTACTTGACTGGCTCACTTCATAGAGCGTGTGACTCTTGACCTTGAGGTTGTAAATTCGAGGCCCATGTTGGATGTAGATTCCTTAACAAAAAAAGAAAACTCTTGACCTGGGAGACACATGAAGTTTTTGCCCTTAGAAAAATGTTTTTACATTTTATTGGTTACATTCTGTCTATCACTGAGAGCTAAACACCCATTTATAAGGGGTGAGGTATTTGATCTTTGCTAAAAGCAGAACTAGAGGCTCTCTTTTAAGAAATCACTCAGCCTCCAAGATACCTTTACCTTTGTTCCAGAACCTTCATCTTTCTAGGGTAGCCTCTAATTTGTATTGATCACATAAGCTTTAGCATTCTCCTGATATCTGCTCCTGCACTCTCCTGTCTGCAGTTCTGGCTGGTGCCCTGCTGGAGGAAGCCGAGCAGCTGCTAGACCGAGGCATTCACCCGATCAGGATCGCCGACGGCTACGAACAGGCCGCCCGCATCGCTATTGAGCACCTGGACAAGATCAGCGATAGTGTCCTTGTTGACATAAAGGACACTGAGCCCCTGATTCAGACTGCAAAGACCACACTGGGCTCCAAAGTGTACGTGGACAGTAGAGTGCCACTGTTAGCACTTGTAGAGGAAGCAGAACATGTGTGCCTGTTACTAACGGCATCCTTTCAGAGGGCCGCTGGGAGCCTCCTACTGGCTCCGTGCACTGCTTTTTGGTTTGCTTTGTTTTTAATACAGGTCTAGCTACGTGTGTCTGTTTTAGTTGGAAACTGAAGTTCTAGGTTTGGGTATTATATCCTCACCACAGTATATGTAAGGGATACAGTTCTTTCATTTAACAGGTTAGGTGGTGTTAGAAATCAAGCAGAAAATGGTCCTACTTGAGGAATGTTAACTTTCAACACACTTCTTACCATTTCTTTGTTGGGAAGCCATTTGGGGTTAGGGGTTCCACTTTCCACTTATTGAACAAGCAAGTTACTGGTCCAGAATTTTAATTTAGTAAGAAGGGACAGTCCTCAAATTGACTTACATTGGGTGTTTTCAGCATCTGCATAATGCCTGCTATTTATCAGGCCTGCTGCCTGTCTTGAGAGCACAAAGACACAGTTCCTGTCCCCTGGAGACTCAAAGCAGCCTCTGCCAAGAGACACACTTATTTGAACAATAATAGAGATTTACTGGTTCTTGCTGTGATGTAGCATAAAAATCAAGCCTGAGGTGCTTTATTACACTGATTATTTTGAATCAAGATCAGCGTAAGAAATGTCTTAATTTTTAATTTGTATGTGTGGTAGTTTTAGCAAAAAGAAAGACATAGTCTTGACTCAGATGTCAGGAGGAATGCAACAAAAATTGTTGCTCCCTTTCCCCCAAGGAGAGACCTCTACTGCAGTGCTGTGCTCGAGTGTGCTGGGTGCCTCCTGTTGTACAGGTGCTGAGATTAGCTGTCTAGAGGAATGGCCTCTCACAAGTAGAGTGCTGTTCTGGAAGGAAAGTGTTACCCTTAGGTGAAATGACAACAACAAATCTCATGTTGTTAGAGCTTTATAAATTGACCTTGCTTTCTTTGCAGGTCTTTATAAAATCCAAGGACGCATAGGTCTTTACTACAAAAAATGTTTGGAACAACTAATATATGGCCAAATATATTCAGCATAAAACAAAATACCATAAATCCCTTAGTTAGGATTTAATAACATTTTTAGAGTGTCGTGGTTATCTTTTCTCTAAACTGACTTGGGATTTCAGGCATTGTGTTTGAAGTACTAAATTTCCCTGCAGTTTTTCCAGAACCAAAGTAATTTTATTGAGCAATCTGTTCAAATGTTTCTAAGGTTTCAAAAAAAGATAATGCCACCGCTCCCTCCTCCCCAATCTGTAACTGATGTTGATGGAAGTTCTTGAAAAGGTGCAGCCCTGTCAAGGCTTCTTGCTTCTAAGTGCTGCACCTCATTTAAACAAGATGTGATTTTTTTTTTTCTCCATCCCCAGTACAGTTCTCTTTGGGGTCCATGGATCCCAGATTAAGAAGTCCTGCCCCTTGCTGAAAGTGCAAGTTCTGGTGGCATAGCTCTCTGCACACTGAGCATCCTTAGCTTTATGAAGTATATGAGTTACCACGTCCTATTACATGCCCTGCTTTGGTTACAGCAGTCGTCAAGGAATGTGAAAGGTTTGTTCTGTTTTCACCAGGGTTAACAGCTGTCACCGGCAGATGGCTGAGATCGCCGTGAATGCAGTCCTCACCGTAGCCGACATGCAGCGTAGAGACGTTGACTTTGAGCTAATCAAAGTGGAAGGCAAAGTGGGCGGGAGGCTGGAAGACACTAAACTCATTAAGGGTGTGATCGTGGACAAGGATTTCAGTCATCCACAGATGCCAAAAGTAAGTCTGTGCCTTTCAACCTCAAACTTTTTTCATTCTTAAATTCACCAACTTATTAAGGGTTTTCTTTCTCCTCACAGCAAGTAGAAAATGCTAAGATTGCAATCCTCACGTGTCCATTTGAACCACCAAAACCAAAGACCAAGCATAAGCTGGATGTGACCTCAGTAGAAGATTATAAAGCTCTTCAGAAATACGAAAAAGAGAAGTTTGAAGAAATGATTCAACAAGTAAGTCTTACTGTAGCTCTTAGTAAAATTTAGGCTCTCAAGGGATACAGTTAGCTGTAGATCTGTGGATGATAATAACACATGGTGCTACCTAAATTGTCTCAGTACTTCGTTATGTGACTACAGAAAACGTGTTAACAGTATGAGCTGCCTTATTTCACTTTTGAGTTATAAAAGTAATAAATGTTGACAGAAGAAAACAAAGGGCACAGAAAGGCTTAAGGAGGAAAGAAATCTGATTTTGTCTTAAAATGGTAAGTGCGTACAGTGCCTAAAAGAGTGGACTGGTTACTTTATGCTGTGCTTTTGATTTTACAACACTTGTTTTCCTTGGATCCCTCTAAGCTAGTATGCCCAGGGTTTGCCCAGGGTTTGGACCGACTTCCAACATAGCTTTAGCACTAGCATGTGTTCCAGACATCTAAATACAACCTGTAGGGAAAAGAGTTACTGAGTAATAAGAATTTATTTTTTCTGAATAACAAGAATTAAACTAGAATGCAATTATAGTAATTCTAACTCATTGTTCTTACAAGTCAAAGTATTATAAACACCTGTCTCTTCTTCTCTGGCTGTTAATATTTTGCGCATGCATACCCTGACAGTGGCTCCTCTTTGGAACTCTGCCCTTGGGAATTTACAGCATCAGCACTCCATGAACATGGTATCGATTAAAACATAACTTACCTTAAAACATAACAGATTAGAAACTTATCTTGATGTCTGTCTTCACAGGAGTAGTTGTATTCATTTATTCTTACACGATCTGTAGGCACTGTCATAAGTACTTGAGACACAGCAAGGAATAAAGCAGAGCTCTTGATCTTGAGGCACAGAATAAGGAGAAAGTGGGTGGGGCTCTATTCAGGACAGTGGTTGAAGAAAGGCTCTTTAGTAAAGTCTTTTTAAAAAGGAAAAGAAGGCCTCTCTAAGGCAGTGACATGTGGCCAGAGACTTAAGTGAGAGAGCTGTGTATCTGTGAAGAGCATTCCAGGCTGAGGTAAGGTGGCCATGGGCAGTATATGCAAAGGTCCTGAAGCAACACATGGTTGGCATATGCAGGGAATAGCAAGAATGAGAGCGTGGAGTGTGCTGGCAGGAGTTTGTAAATACAAACCCATTATCTGGGCTACAAGGCTGCCGTGGAAATGCCAGCCGAGGTGCTCTGGGCCAGAAGATGGCAGGAACTAACAGGCCAAAGGAGTTGGATGGATCGTGTTGGTGGATGTACCGGGTCCTGGGAACAATAGGACTAGATGCTAACATTCTAAATGAGAATGGCCCAAAGAGGAATGTTGACAGTAGCTGTGAGGACCGAGAAGGACCCCTCCTATTTTGAGCACATGGGAGGGAAAAACTAACCATTTGAGGAGAGAGAACTGAGGCAAGTTGGTTTCAGGGGACAGGCTGTTCACAGCAGGAATGTGCCAGAAGCAGTGCCAGATTGAGTGGGCTGCTCACAGACAGAGTTCAGAGAGCCAGTATGGAAGACTGAAGAGGCCTGGGTGCAGACAGTGGAGTAATGGACGTGGGGTGTGACCCGGCTACCACAGGCGACCGCCGAGGGCGAGATGCACAGACAGTTTGGGTCATGGTTGCCTTCCCGGGACAGGTGGCTGAGCCATTTGCAGGGGTGAGCGTCGGGATTGGCTCTGGGGGCCTCTCCTGTTAATCCACAGAGGATAGCTCACTCGGGAGAGTGGAGAGTAAACCACGTTGAGAGACGTGTATCAAAGATGCTGCTTCTGTTAAACACATGAATGAAATTGTCTCAAGGGTATTTGTGGTGAGACCCCGCTGTCACCCTGGGACCCGGTGTGTGCTAAGCCTTGTTGACAAGTCTTTGTTTTTATTTCACTGTAACCACAGGGTTCAGTGTGAATTACTGACTCTTACAACTTAGTTTACAAACTGAGGTGTTCTAGGGGCGCCTGGGGGGCTCAGTTGAGTATCCATCTTGATTTGGGTTCAGGTCTTGATGTCGGGGTCGTGTTGGGCTCTGCGCTTGGCTCTGAGTCCACTTGAGGTCTCTCTCCTCCCCTCCTGTGCTTGTGCCTGCATGCTCTTTCTGTCTCTCAAATAATTCTTTAAAAAAAATTTTCAGGTGATTCCCATTGGTACCTGTTCATTATTTGGAATTTGGGCCTGACAGAAAGTAGACCCTTGGGTGTTTCTTCTTTTCTGTTTTAACGCGCCCCCTTAAACACCCCACTGTGCATCCCATCTTCCGAGCACAGGGGACACTTTTATTAACATGATTGGCCTTTTTTTCCCCAGATTAAAGAAACGGGGGCTAACCTAGCTATTTGCCAATGGGGCTTCGACGATGAAGCAAATCATTTACTTCTTCAGAATAACCTGCCTGCAGTTCGCTGGGTAGGAGGACCTGAAATAGAGGTAGGAAGCTCCGTGTGAAGAGTGCTCTGAATGCAGGCGCTGAGCCTATGATGCCTGTGCATATGGGGGGGCGGGAGGGCTGCTGTGATAGCACTCACCTTCAGTAACCTCGTTGTGCCCAGGCTCCATAGACTAGAGGAAGAGGAGTGGGGAGACAGAAAAGTGCTGAAATCTTTATTTGTAAAAATTTATTTTTTTCTAACAAAAGTGCAGTGTATTTCGGGTGTTCCAGGGTACTTAGAAGTGCTTTCCATATGTCATCCCACTTGGCTCTCTGAGGCAGGAAGACCTGTCTTGCCTACTTCTGTGTCAGCCACATGCTGGCAAGGTGTGGTCATGTCCAGACTTACACGGCCCCTGGTCCTCACTGCCACCAAGGTTTGGTGAGAGGCCGCTGCACACGGCTCAGTACAGTCGGTAGAGGCAGTTAAGAGCCATGGGGAGTGTTGCAGGGTAATGGGGTCAGACCCGACACCACCTCTCCAGAAGCATGCTGATTGGACGTGGCTTTGGGGTTGACCTTGCCATTTGGGGCTGGTGTGGGTTAGCACTTGCATGCAGCAGGTGGTCCTAGGTGGAGCTTAGCTCATCTGCGGTCTAAAGTAGAAAGATTGGGGTTCACCAGTGTCCTCTTCCCTTTTCCACCTGACCCACCCCACCTAGCTGATCGCCATCGCGACGGGAGGACGGATCGTCCCACGGTTCTCAGAACTCACTTCTGAGAAGCTGGGCTTTGCTGGGCTCGTAAAAGAGATCTCCTTTGGGACAACTAAGGACAAAATGCTGGTCATTGAGCAATGTAAGAACTCCAGGGCTGTGACCGTTTTCATCAGAGGAGGAAATAAGATGGTGAGAATCTGCTTCTTTGTCCGGTATTTGTTCTGCTCTTGGTATCTGATTTGCTTTGTCCATAACATATTTAACTGAGATATACTTGATGGGTGTGTTTGGGGGTTTTGGGGTTTGTTGGTTTTTGTTTTTGTTTTTTCCAAACTGTATTGTAAAATAACCAAAGACCACAACCTAATATTAATTCTGCAAGGCACCCTGGCCTCTGAGTCGCTTTGGTGAAAGTTAGGGCCTAAGGACATAACCGCTGGTAACGTCTCCCTTGTTGGAGAATGGATACTTAGTGCATCCTGCTCTGTTACACTCGTGAGGTTCTTGGTCAGCTTCGGGTTTGTTGGCCCCTTCCCTTGGTTGTGTGTCACACCCAGAATGAGTCCCTGGCTGCCTCTGCCTGGTTTTAACTACATTACAGAGAAAAGGGGGGTGGTAAAGATAGAAACCACCTGGTAATGAATGTTCTGGCCTGTTATCTCCATTTGTTCTTAACCAACACAGTTTTAATTGGGGCGGGGGGTGGGGGGGTAGGAGTCTTTGACTCTAAAACAGATTGTGATAACAGTAATTTAGGCAAAGCTGTCTTCCCTTAGATCATCGAGGAAGCAAAGCGATCCCTTCACGATGCCCTGTGCGTCATCCGGAACCTCATCCGTGATAACCGTGTGGTGTATGGCGGAGGCGCTGCTGAGATAGCCTGTGCCTTGGCAGTTAGCCAAGAGGCAGACAAGGTAAGGCCTGTGGGGGCTCATGACAGACTAAGGCATTTCTGGACTGGGGTGGGTGAGGCAGTGGTGCTGAGAGCAAAGGCGGGGGAACCTGGACTCACGTAAACAAGGCACCATAGCTGTGGGTGACCAGCGCCTGGTCTGTGGGTCTCACCCACATACTCAGGTACAAGTTACCAAATACTGGCATTCTCGGCCATTCCAGCCTTGACAGTAACTCTGCGGTGTTGTTATGTTGTTTGAAGTTTAAAGTTAATTGAATATGATAACAAAATAGCTGATTTGAGACTTCTCTCACATGTATACCTTTTCCTCACTGTGTGGTGACATTTAAATATTCTGATTAAAAATTAACCTATTCTTAGAATTCTTCATGAGTTAGGTTTTCAAAGGATGTGATTTAACTACATTTCCAAGTTTGCTGGCTAATTGTTTTTTGCACAGCACACTAACCATAACCCTATACCCTTCTAGTGCCCAACCTTGGAGCAGTATGCCATGCGGGCTTTTGCTGATGCCCTGGAGGTCATCCCCATGGCCCTTTCCGAAAACAGTGGCATGAATCCCATCCAGACTATGACCGAGGTCCGAGCCAGACAAGTGAAGGAGATGAACCCTGCTCTTGGGATTGACTGTTTGCACAAGGGTACAAATGGTGAGGCGCTGTCACAACTTGGAGGGCTCTGTTTGGTTCATATTGAGTGATTTCGTACTGGCTATACTGTGTGTAGTGCGTTGTGGGAGCATCTTCTGTCTTTTTAAATACTTATGCACTTAAGATATTCAGATCCTGAATGTTAGAATGTTTTATTACCTTAGGAGTTGGCTAGTCTGCTAGTCCTGGCAACATAGCCCCATTTTAATGACTAAACTACAATGTGCTGTTTCATACCAAAGATGGCTTCCATTTTAATCTTTGGTTTTTAGAAAATCATTCCTATCTTTTTCTACACAGATGTCTGTCAGGTAGGTTCTGGGCATCATGGGAAGCAGCTCTGAAATGGACTTCTCCCACTCAGCTGCTTCTGGGGTCATGTCCCCAAATCATGGAGTGTTCTCCTCTGTGCTGTGCTGCAGCCGCTCACGTAGTTTAAAGGCTGGCCTAGCTGGGGCTTGTTGGACGGTGGTGTCGGTGATAGCTGTACTCGGGTGTGCCCAGAGTTTGACACTTCTCCCCGACCACGGGATCAGGATTTGTGCTTTCGCTTAGAATGGCAGCTGTGCTCTGGGCTTTAGTTCATGGCCAGGGATTTTAATAACAGCAGTAACTCTTCATCAGACAAATGTTTAAATTTTTTTTTTTTTTTTTACTTGAATGCCTGGTTCTACTGAACTTTATAATTTTTAGGCCTTTGGAATTATTTGAATTTCAGGTATAGTCCGGTTTTTTCACTTATTTTGGCCTTACTAAATGATGTTATTAGTGACTACTTTTTGTGGGTGAGAGGTCTCTGGAGGCCTTTAGCTAGTCGCCCAGCACTTGAGCTTGTCATTGAAGAGAGGTCCCTGCCTCCCACAGCTTTCTGGCCCCTGGGTTCAGTCCTGTTCCTCTGAAATTGTAGCTGGGACTGAGGGATTCTTGTAGATTGGTTTTTTTAAGTTTTGGCATGATTGTATAAATGAGAGCAAAATTATGAATAATAAATACATTTAGGATAATCTGTGTTTTCCAGATATGAAGCAGCAACATGTCATAGAAACTCTGATTGGCAAAAAGCAGCAGATCTCTCTTGCAACACAAATGGTTAGAATGATTCTGAAGATTGATGACATCCGGAAGCCTGGGGAATCTGAAGAATAAGGAAAACTGGAGAATAAGATGTAGTAGTAAGACCCACTGCTGTGACTGAATAAAGGGATGTCCTGTGACGCATCTGCAGTTATTTATTACTGTCCTTTTTCAGACACTGTAGATGTGACAGTAAATAAAAATAGCTGTTTGGTAACCATGGTTTTACTTGTTCAGAGATGTTCAGTGGTGGGGGTGCTACCTCAGAAGCTTTTGTATTCATTCCATTAAAGTCATCCCTTTAAACAACTGTTATCTCCTGTTCAAGAAACACCCGACTGTACTGATCAAATGCCTTAAGGGGTTTGAGCGGATCTTTTTTTTTTAATATGTGGGTACTTTCAACAGCTTAAACATTTGAGTTCTCAAGATTTATTGGATGACTATGGGCTTGATCCTATAACATACTCAAATGCTGCACCTCTGAATAGATGGTTGCTTTGATCGTAGAGACACGTCTGAGAAGAGTGTGGGAAGCCACACGAGGTTGCAGGGTGTCCTCAGTGCTCCTAGGGTACAGCCGCATGGGGAGCGTGGATCAGGAGGGCTGAGGCCAGCGTGCATCCCGGCTTCACAGATTCCCCCAGGCCCTCCCCAGACAGCCATCATGCCCAGAGGCCAGGTGGGCTCAGGGCCCAGCTGGGGCCTCCTTCAACGAGAAAACAAGTGGAGGTTGGAATGGGTTGAGTGGAAGGAAAGGTTTCATCACTGCGTGGGTAGACCTGTTTTCCTTCCTCAGGTGATGGGCTAACGTGACGCAGCCCTTGAGCAGGCCTTGTTCTGGGCGTGAGCTGGACCCTAATGCTGCTCTCACCACCCTGGGAGGACGTTCTCTCATAGCTTCCAGGAGACCTGTCGTCTGCTCCCACCTCCTGGCCACTGAGCAGCAGAGTTGGGTCAAACCCAGGTGGTCTGGCTCCCGGGTCTGCTCATTCTCAACACTGTTGTGCCCTATGCATGGTTCTCTAGATTCATTTTTCTGGAGAATCGTGATAGAGTTTGAGTGCCTTCAGGGGAGAGAATTTGCTGACAGGACTAGCCCAATGATTATAATTAGGTGAATTGTTGCTGTCCACGTCAACCTCTGACCATTCAGAGTTTGCTTCTGTGAACCTGGATGGTAATGAGTCCTGCCAGGGTCCTCATTGCTTCTCTGTGACCGCACTGGTGGTTTGGTGAAGTGTGAGGCTCCTGCGGCTTAGCTATTCTGTAGAATGTTGTGGAATAGCCAGTCCAGTTTTGAAAGCTTAAAACTTCCTGAATGCTGGGCTGCCTGGGTGGCTCAGTCAGTAAACATGTGCCTTTGGCTCAGGTCAGGATCCAAGGGTCTTGAGTTCGAGTCCTTTGCCAGGTGCCCTGCTCAGCGGGGACTCTGCTTCTGCCTCTGCCCCTCCCCACCTGCGTGTTCACACGCTCTATCAGGAACAGATGAAAAAAACAAACCTGCACATAGAACCTGGTCTGTTTCATTTTCAAATGTATCCTGCACTATTATCACCTGTACTGCTAGGCTTGGCACAGCGTCCAGGTGCGTCGGTTCTAGATCTGGGGTCCAGTCCTACAGACCCTGCTTACAAGGGCTTACTCCAGCCTGCAGACAGCACAGCGGCTTGCTGTGGACCGGTCCTGCCTGAAGGGGTTCAGGACTGCATGAGAAAAGCCACGAAACCACCCGTCTCCCAACATGGGCCTCGCGTGTTCCCAGCGGCATTGGGGGTTGAGAGAAACCACGTGGCCCATGAACAGGAAAACTAGAGATGTTTCACAGACTTCTGATTTTGCTTCAGGTAAGGACCTCTCCAAGGCAGCGTGAGCTTTTTACTCTGGTTACAATTCTCTTGTCAAGTTCTATATACATAGTGCCAAGAACCTTTATTTCAGCACTGTAATGAACATTAGGACACTGGGTAAAAGAAACCAGTCTTCTGTCAGATGGAGAAGCTCTGGAGTCTCAGTAGCCCAGATTGGGACCCATGACACCAGGAGTGCGGGGTGGGACACGTGTGTTTTGCCTTCAGCTGTTAACTTTCCACCTGACACCAGCGTTTCTCCTGATGGCCACACAGTCCCAGAGAGCTTCCTCACAAAGTGCAGGATCAGTCCCTGTGCTTCGACCGACCAACATCTGTGTGGCAAGGGCTGAAGGCACGTGTCCCCGAGGCCAGACTCACGTAGGACAGCGGACAGCACTTGCCTGCTAGTTCTCAACTCCTATGCTTGCTGGGTTTATTCCATGTTCCGAAACAGCCTGGCCTTTAGTTATATGCAACCACTGCAGCTGCCTCTGGAGGGGCCGAGAAGCTAGTGTGCTGTGTGCTATGGGTTCTGTATCCTCCGTCCTTCTCTGTTCCCGGTGACCCAGCTCCACTAAAGGACCGGGAGTTGGGCCAGGGCAGGGTGCGGCGTGGTAGTAACGAGCTCACCGAAGGCATGGAGAGGTGCTGCTCCACCCTAGGTGCTGCTTGGAGGCGGCCTGCGTGTAGCGGACACACCTAAAGCACCACAAGAGAGTGAAGCGGGGGCCGCCACATGGAGCGTCTCCAAGGTCCACCAGCGCAGGAGGAGGTGACCACAGAGTGAAGGTGTGTGAAGCACTTGATGCTAAGCGCTGTTGTACGTGTTTTACACAGATCCTGGCAGCAGTTTCACCTGCGGCCCCAGACTCCTCAGGTCCTGAACCGCCTCAGGTGGCCATGAGGTCCCCAGCACTTTTATACGAACAAAGAGCTTATTTGCCTTTCCCAGCGTTGCCCGCGCTCATTCAGCAGCACCCAAGGAGCAGCAGCCGCTTTGCCAGAAGGAGGGCCTCGCGAAGCAGCGCACACACAGAATCCTGGCTCCCGGCCTGGGGCAACAGCTTTCTGACGTTCTGTGACAGAGTGGAAAGCACATCCGTGTGGTCGTGTCAGCCGAACTAACCCTTCCCACAAACACCGTTGGTCCTTGAGAGGATGACCTTTGACCTGGTTACACTTGGATAGATGACATCTTCCCAAGAATGATGCAGTGAGCCACAGACGTGGATAACTATCTTAGTTCTAGCTCCTTGAACAAAATTACCACAGATGGTGGCTTGAACATTGCCTTCTCACAGTTCTGGGGGCCTGGGAGTCCCACATTAAGGGGGGAGTCTTGGGGAAGAGTTCCCGCCCTCGTGAAAATAGGGACAGGAAGAGAGCCCGTGCCCTCCCCCTGCCCTGGCTGGTGCTGTGAGGCCGAGCCCAGAGCCCCGCTGGCAGGAGAGGGCGCAGAAGGGCAGGGCCCTGAACCACTCTTGGAGCTAATTAAGGAGTGTTGTCGGGGAGACGTCCCCGTTAGTCTCAGCCACTGTTCACTGGGGTATCTGCAGCCCAAACACCAGACTTCTGGTGGACTCGAACCAGACTTCTCCCTACAGCCCCGCCTCTCCATCCCGGATAACCCCTGAGCAGGCCTCAGATGGCTCGCTGTGCCCTCCCCCTTCCCCTCCTTCCTCTCCGGCTCCCTACCCCAGTGAGGCCCACATCACTGCTCCCTGTTTCCAGGGGGGCCTGTCTCATCACCCATCTGTCCTCACAGGAAAGAATGAAGACTGTAAGTCCCATGGACACCCCGCAAACCCAGCCACGGAAGAATGGGTGGGTGTGGATCCCTGAAGCTGCAGGGACCCTTCTGGTCCCTGTCTTCAGGGTAGACATGCCATGGGTCTCCCTCCCGGAGCCCCAGGACTGATTGGAAATAGTTCCAGATGGGCCGTGGCACCCACCCCGGGGTAGGAAGCCCCCCCCCAACCTCCTCACGGTCCCACCGACGGGGGGGGGGGGGACACACGGGGCCCAGGCCTGGGCAGCTGGGGAAGCAAGCTGGCCTTTCCAGATCTGCAGACCTGGGGCCAGTGCGAGTGACCGCTGCCAGCCTCGGCTTGCCGTTTGCAGTGAGGATCCTCGGGGCTCGCCTGACCAAGACCACCTGCAGGCCTGTCACAGGGTAGTGAGCAGGGCGCGGCTGGAAGGAAGAGCCTTTCCTGCGCAGGCCGGCCCTGCCCCATACGGCTCCCACGGGCCTCGTGTGGCCGCTGAGCACGGCTGTGGCTAGGGCTACTGAGGAGCCGAACTGTTCATGGGATTTAATATGAATTAATTAAAATCTAAAAACTGGGGGCGCCTGGGTGGCTCAGTGGCTGAGTGTCTGCCTTTGGCTCAGGTCATGATCCCGGGGTCCTGGGATCGAGTCCCAGGGGCTCCCCACAGGGAGCCTGCTTCTCCCTCTGCCTGTGTCTCTGCCTCTCTCTGTGTCTCTCATGAATAAATAAATAATAAAATTCTAATACAAAATTAAATGAAAAAATAAAATCTAAAAACTGAACCCTGACCCTGTGCACCGCCATCCTTCTGAGTGAATGCATGAGTGATTTCCGATGCAGGCCCCGGCCCTGAGCCCCGCGAATGCCCGTGTTTGGGAAAATCACCTCCTAGGAAACAGTCAGTGTAACCCATGGTTCTTTATTAGCTTTTAGAAAAAGCCACACATTCAAAAAGTAAGCTTATGGGCTTGATAGGTCAATGAAACCCTATTTTAACCTCAGGATCTCTCATAACGAAATTATGAACACCACAGACTCATCTGCATTGAGACAGATAAATGCCCAATTAAGCTGGGCTTTGAATCTGAGTTAATACTTCATGTTCTTCATGGCTTTGGCACGTTAATCATTTTAAAGGATGTACTTAATTAAAAATCATGAAGTCCACACCGGAGCTGTCAGCTGGTCCATAAACAGCCCTAGGTTTTTACTAATAGTTAGGATATTACTCTATCATCCAAATTCTTCAGGTACTGACCTGGTTTGGGGGTTTTTTAATGCGTTAAAAGTTAAATTATACCATGCATTGCCATTTTCTACTGAATGTATGTTTCAGATGGAATAATGAGTTTCAGGATTCCTTGATGTATTTTATATAAAGTGAAAATTAAATCAAATGACCCCAGTATCCCAAAGCAAATTTCTGGATGCAAACTATTTTGAGGAAGTTTATACTTGGCCGCGGCTAAACGTACTTGTGCAACCACTCAATCAAATTCCTTCTTGCTTCATCTATATAGGGCTTGTCTTCTGCTGAACAATCTTCTCTCTTCCGATGCACGAAGCCATGGGTTTGCCCAGAAAATGTTTTAATTTGATATTCCACTTTGCAGTGTTTTTTTAACTTCTGAGTCAACAAAGAGACCTGACGTGCAAAAGATATGATGGATGGTATGATTTTAACAATCTAGTCATATTTCCCATCCTCCAAACACTCTCTGAATGCTCATAAAAGAAAGTTAACATCAGTGCCTTAAATTCTGTTGCTATCATGAATTTTTTTTCTTTTAATTTTATAACTAACACAGTCCTTACCTCTGGCAAAGGATAGGATTTTGAACATATAAAAATGACACAATACCAGTTATTTGAAACTGTATAAATATCTTTTGTATAACATTCAACAAAATATTCAAGTATAAACTATTTTAAATTTGTATTAATATAACGTATTAATTATGAATAACAACAATAATTTCTAAACGATTGCTTGTATGCCACAGTTCTGCTTTTTTCTTATCAACATGCTGGGGGTTTAACACATCCAAGTCTTTTTTTTTTTTTAAGTTAAGCTGTGATCCCCAACGTGGGCTCAAATTCACGACCCTAAGATCAAGAGTTGCAAGCTCCACCGACTGAGCCAGCCAGGTGCCCCCACACCCACATCTTTAGCGACACACACTTTATCTTAACTCATGGGTTCCACATGGGATGATGGGGAGGCAGGGCCTGCTTCTATGCCCAGTAACTAGGCCAGACCTGGAGCACTTTGTGGGGGTTATGGTCCCTAAGTCCCCAGTAACACCCACCTTTAAAACTTTAATGTTGAAAAATATTTGGAGCAACAAATGAACCCTTTGGAACATTTTCCCTGAAAGGTCAGATCATGTTATTAAATACAGAAATGAGAAGAGGAGGGCCATCTGGGTGGCTCAGTCACTTAAACATCAGACTCTTGATTTCAGCTCAAGTCATGATCTCAGCGTCTTGAGAACGAGCCCCAGGTCCGGGTCTGGCTCCACGCTCAGCAGGAAGTCTGCTGGAGGATTCTTTCTCCATCTCCCTCTGCTCCTCCACCAGCTCAAGCACACGCACTCCCTCTAAATAAATAGATCTTAGAAAGACAAGGAAAGAGAAGAGGAAAGAGGTCAACTTACTTGCTCAAGAGGAATCACAGCATCATTTTCAGCAAAAATGAACAATGTGGGGTTCTTTAAACTGTGCACGTCTTCAGAATCCTTGATGATGCCTGGAAGATGAAGACAGGAACACGGGGTAGGACTTCCATTCACGCACCTCAGAAATCTATGTGGGTTTGGTTTGATTTTTCAAAGTAAAATATGTGCTTTGGTGTTTGGCTTATTTCCTTTTTAGCAATTCCACAGATGTGGCGTGGCCTATAAAATTAATCTCAAAGAGAAACTGATCTCATCAGACCTTCCCGCTCTTCCCTTCCCTACGAGTCAGACCATAAATAATGGAATAGGACCTTGCTGTCTTCTTGGCTTGCAAAGAGACAGGAGCGGCCCGAGAAATGCTCCGTAGGACCTGCCTTCAACTACCAAGAGGTGAGAAACGTTCACATTGGGACCATCTGCCCTACTGTTCTAGAAGCCTCTCACGGTCCATGAGCCCTGCAGCCTCTGACCTCAGTGTGCCGTGACTTCATTCCCAAGGCGGGGCGGCTGTTTCATGAGGTATCTGTGCTCAGACAAGACCATGCTTGTGACGTCTCGGGGGTGCCCCCGGGTCCTCACAGGCCGTCTGTAAAAGTTCCCTGGCGTCCTTCATTTCAGAATTTTAGCGAGCATTTGGTCAAAGCCTGTTCTGCCTCGAGGATTCAGACTGCGGTGTGCCCGCTGCTGGAGGAACACGGGCCAGAGTCTTGCACTCCAATGCCATGTTAAGGTAAGAGCTGCGTTAAAGGGTCATTCTGATGCTCGATAAGGGAGTTTTATTCAACAGGGACCTCTAAACGGGGTTTGCTGCAGGGGAGAGAGGTCACTCAAGCCCGGTACCCCAAGGACAAGTGGGGATTTAGGGTCAAGGAGCAGGGTCAGGGCAGTGGATGGAAAATCACTACGAGGAAACAGAGTAAGACTCTGGCTGGATGATGCACAGGATTCTTGCTGCCATGAAGGGGGGTTTGGGGTGAGGGATTTGGTCACACAACCCAAGTGGGGGAGTGCTCGCTAAACTGCCCCAATGGGGAAGGACAGAGCCCAGCCAGCCCCATCAGACGACTCACAGGCGAGCCTGACTCAGGTGTGGCAGGGACAGGCCCCGGCCGTGGGAAGCAGCAGCGGGTACCTCCTGTGTCCAGGTCCCGGGCAGCACAGCCGAGCTGAGCAGCCCGGAGCCGCCCCTCACCTGTCCTCACCTGTCCTCTCCGGGAGGCGGGCAGCCACAGGAAGGCCGGGCCACCAGGCTGGACAGCGCCGCGGAGCCTCCAGCCTCCCAGTCCCCACAAGCCCTGCAACTCGTGTAGGGTGCAGGGCGTCCAGGAGGGGGCGCCGGCGAGGCGTCCAGGGGGGCCAACGAGGCTGGATGGAGGGGCACGGGGGCGAAGAGGGGGGCGCCACGGGGGGCAGGGACCTGGGGCAGCCTTCTCCCGCGCCCAACCGCACCTGACCCTTACTAGCTTGCCTGTAAGTTCGTGCTTAAAGGATTTTTTTTAATGCTAAAAGTAAGCAAAAACACCACAGCAAGAAACCATTACTCCAAAAAAGAATCCTTAGTACCATCATGAAAGAAAGCCAAATTTCCTTTTTTTTTTTTGACATTTTTATGGTCTGCTTCTCGATCATGAACTTAGTATGCCATTTCTTTTTTTTTTTTTTAAGATTTATTTATTTATTTATCCATGACAGACATAGAGAGAGAGAGGCAGAGACACAGGAGGAGGGAGAAGCAGGCTCCATGCCGGGAGCCCAACGTGGGACTCGATCCCGGGACTCCAGGATCGCACCCTGGGCCAAAGGCAGGCACCACACTGCTGAGCCACCCAGGGATCCCCTAGTATGCCATTTCTATATACAGGTATGTTCTTATTTCATTGCTATGATACCGGGGTTGATGCTGCTACTTACATTTTAGAGTCTTTTCCTTTTCTTTCCTTCCTTCCCTGTGTGTGTGTATATGTATATATATGTAGTGTGTACGCAGTTGAAAATAATGCTTATCTTGGGAAAATATGTTCATAGATGTTCCTTATAAAAAATAGTGCTTGATAGTAACCATTATCACGGAAACAAATGTCACCCTCTTCATCCTAGGTGAAGAATCAAGCCCTCGGGTTAGGTGACCTTCCCAACAGCTGGCTCTTGGGACCCAGATGCCACAATCCCAGTGACGTCCTCCAGTCACTGTATTACGAACCTCCACCTCTACTTTCAGATTTTAAAGCCAATTTCCTTAGGTTGGGCCATCTCTGCACCATGGGGCTGTGTGTTGCTCTGGAACTGTTAGCTTGGGAAGCAGCTCAGGGCCGTCACTCGACTACTCCTCCCATTTCCACTGTGTAAAGTGTACAAGGCCTACTCACCGTAGACGGACACCCCTGCCCTGAATTCTGGGTACTTCATCATCACGTGATGGACAGCCACGCCACCCCAGCAGAATCCCACAATGCCAATTTTCTGGGCATGACACTGTTGTTTCAGATACTTCAAGACGGCATCAACCTCTCTAGAACAGAAAGTTATTCAAGAATCAACAGACAGAGATCACTTATATGTGGAATCCAAACAGCCAAACTCAGAGAAGCAGAGTAGAGTGGTTACCAGGGATGGGCCATGAGGAAATGGGGAAAGACTGGACAAAAAACACAAACTTACAGTTAAAAGACTGATGAGTTTGGGGTTGTAGTGTGCAGCCTGGTGACTAGAGTTAATAATACTATATTCTATACTTGCAGGTTGCTAAGAGGAAAGACCCTAAGTGTTCACACCACAAAAAAGAAACAGTAACTATGTGATAGGTAGAGATGTTAGTTAAGGCTGTGCTGGCAATCATTATGCAAAATATAAATGTATTAAATCAACACGGTGTACACTTGAACTTTACACAACATTATGTGTCAACTGTGTCTCAGTAAAGCCACGGGGGTCGGGGGTGCAGACCAAAAAACATCAAGAGATATTTTACGAGTCCTGGGGAGTGCGCTGGGCAGCAAGTGCTCTGCCGGTGGATGGTAACAGGGCTTCAGCAGCAGCTAGTTCTTCCCTGAGGTTCTAAGATTCTGACTTTTGGAGCTCTGTCCTCACCACGGGCACATCTCCCCACGGGCCTCTCTAACCAAGCACAGCCTCTTCCAACCACCTGACAGGGCTGCAGGCTGGCTCTTTGCAAACCACAAATCAGACCAGCTCACATCCCAGCTGAAAGCTGAGCCCCGGCCTTCCACAGCCTCAGGATAAAGGCCAAAGCCCTAAGCACAGCTCCTAAAACCTGATCCCAAGATCCGCCCCCATGGAGCACCCCAGCCTACTCTTCCCTGACAGGCACCAGGCCCAAATGGGCACCTCCCCAAACTCTCTGACTTGGCACATTCACTCTCTCAGCTAACATCCCAACTCTGTACCGCCTGTCCCTTCCTGTGCCCAAACAGCAGAGCAGAATTTGGAAAGCCATCAGCACTATTTAAACCAGGAGAGGACCAAGAATAGTGGCCCTGTCTTTGCAAATGGTTCATTTGCAAATTGGTTGCTTGGAATTCGGTGCATTTCCAACTAGAAGCAATACACCCAAATGGAGGTAGGGAAGCGAGGCCAGCCAGAAAGTTCTGTATGATCTGATAAGGAAGAAATGCTGCTTACAATTTAAAAAAGAAAACGAAATCCTTTCTCTTGCACTTCCTTTCCCTTTTAATCATAGCATATCCTTGAGCACATTTAAATATATGTATCCTACCACTGCATACAAGCAGTTATATTCATGACATAAGCAATAATTAATTCTGCAAAATAACATGGAAAAAGCAATAGTTCTTGACATTTGTGGTTGTAAATTTTCCTCGAATGCTTTGATCTTAAGAATAACGTCCTTAATTAGAAGGGACAGGAAGGAAGAGGCCATTTCTATAAAAATACTTTAACTCAAGTGAGCAAGTCTTTGCTTGTGTTGCTCTGCATGTGTTCCCCACTTTTCAGGGAGCATCAGCGTTTAGCTTTAGATAAACTTCTTCCCCCCACCTCCCCTCACCTCCCCCCATCTCCCCACACCTTGGAGGACTCTGCCCTCCGTTCCAGGAGTGAAGTGTGTGGCTCAGGCTGACCATCAGAGGACTGCAATCTCGTAGCAATGACCAGTCCAAGGATGGACCTGTGACTGAGCCATACCATCAGGGTAAAATGAGAATTTTGTTGGGTTGCTGGAAAAGAGACCAATGGAAGGCTGGAGCTGCTGCAGCCATCTTGCCACCCAAGGGCAAAAGCTGCCTGAGAATGGAGCCAGCCTACAGGCAATGAAGCAGAGAAATGTTGGAAGGCAAGTCCTGGAGATAGTTTCTGCACTCTGAAACCAGCCCCTGCTTGAAGCCAGAAACTACCTCTTTGCAGCTCTACAAACCAAGAAATCCCAGGACTGCTGAAGCAGTCAGCATTTAAGATTTAAGATGGGTCTTCTGTTACTTACAAACAAAAACACCTGACCATATAAAGGTTTTCAGTCTCCCTTTCAAAGTTAGTGTCTCTGGTTTTTAGGTTTTGTTTTGTTTTTTGAAAGAGAGCACACAGGCGGGGGGGGGGGGGGGGGGCGCGGGGAGAAGGAGGGGGAATCTGTCTTAAGCAAGCATGAAGTCCAATGTGTGGGGCTCGCTCTCATGATCCTGAGACCATGACCTGAGCCACAACCAAGAGTTGGATGTGTAAACCACTGAGTCACACAGGCGCCCCGGTGATTCTGTTTGATGTCTCATTTTTATTTAAAATGCGTGGCTCTCCTTTTTGTCCGTGGAAGAGTGCCACCGGGCTGCTCCAGCACCTGCCAGAAATGATCCCTCTGCTTTGTATTCACAAATGGAAGGCAGACCCACACAGCTCCTCATCAGAAGGCAGCAAAACATCCTATTCTCCCCCACGCCAGCGCCACGGCAAGCTGGACTTCACATCCACACCTCAGTCTCTGTGGCTCTCTTGTGTTTCTACCTCTAACTTTCCCTTCACTTCTTGCTTCATTTTGGTTTCAGGGGGTTGCAGGTCCCCTGGGAGGGACCTGGAAGAGGTAAGTGTGCAGGAGGGTGATTGCCGGGAATCTCAGGGCCCCCTTCCAACCGCAGAAGGGGCAGGAAGGGAGCAGAGCCGGGCAGGGGGAGAAGACAGCTGTGGCACAGTGTCCACATGGGCCTCAAGCAGCTTCTCAGGGGAGCTCAGAGCCGGGGTGGCCCCTGAGGATCTGCCTGACTTGAGGTGGGGAGCCAGGCCTTCATACCCCTGTAGGGAGGCTCCTCAGGCTGGGGCAGAGGAAGACAAGGTAGCTGACATCCCAGACGCAGTCCACAGGCAGCTGATGGACTGGTCTCTGGCCCATAAGGCCCTGAGGTGACCCGCTGATTAACACGGCCCCGGGTGCAGATACTTGGCCATGCCAGGAGGCCTGCCAGCAGGCTCAGGGGACAGAGCGGCCAGCAGCCCTGGGGTCAGCTCTGATGGTGGAAAAAATGAGCAGAGAGTTAGTTCCAAGAACCAAGAGGCCACAGGCCAGGGACCACATTCTTAGCAGCTTCCCCAGTCTGGGCTGGGGGAGCAGCTTATCAAACCTCAGGCCCATGTCAGGCAACAGGGAAGGAGAGTGTTCAGAAGGATAAATGGCCAAGGTGAGTCACAGCTGGTGTGGGGAACCCTCCATGCTTAGTCCAGACCCAAAGGGGGTGTCGGAGTGGCAGCTGAGCGCTCTGATCCAAGCTTCTGGGCCGCTGGAGCTAATTCAGTAAAAGGCTGAAATCCCGGGGATCCCTCTCATTTCTTCACACTGCTCCCTGGGCCCTGGCAAGACCACAGCCCTGGCCTGGTAGGTCTGGTGTAAAGACCCAAAGTCCTCTCAGAGGGGCAGGTGGGGTCCGGTCTAGACAAGGGGTGGTGGTGGCCCAGTGGGTTTCCAATCATCTGGGCAGTAAGGGGCTGGCCCTGCTCTGGTTTCTTTTCTCTGCCCCTTGTCTCGGCTGGTTCTGCAGCCAGGACAGGAAGGAAGGAGTGTTGACCCTCTGGACCCTGAAAGCCTCCTTGTAAAGGGAAATTGCCCACCCACACTGTGGTGCCTCGACCAAGTTCCCTTGGCAGTCATGCATGAAGCTTGGGGGAAGGGGGCGTGGCAGATGAGCCTGCGGAGGCAGCAGGAGGGCTTGCTGGCGGCCCACCTTCCAGGCCACCCACGGCGCTAAGTGAAAGCAGCTGGACAGACTCCGTTAGCCATGGCCATGGAAGCCCCCCATAAAGGAGGGTGAGTAGGTGTCTGAACAGTGAAGCTGTACCGTACCCCCTTCTCCCTCCAGCCCCTGCTCTCCTGGGTGCCCTGGGGCAGGGAGGCCAGGGGAGGGAGGGTGACACAAACATGCATAATAACTTACTTATCAATTTTTCTGGCATCTCTTGTTTTCAACCACTCTGGGAAGGTGGACCAGTCCCCAGAAGGATGCCAGGGTTCTTGCCCTACAAAGAAGTCTGGAACGATGGCCCTGCAAAATAGGATATGAGCTGCTCTTCATTTCGGAGCTGTGGGTATTTGCTTACATTCGTTAAGAAACTTGCTATGTTAGTGATTCTGAATCACAGGAGAAGAAAAGTGGTGGCCACAGAAGCCAACTTTGATCCCATCAAAGAGGCCAGCTGGCATCAGGCCAGGCCACTTGGGATTTCACAATAGTAGGTGCTCGGCCTCTGGCAGCCTGCTTATAGCCCAGCCCATCTGAGATGATGGGGCAATCGGCCAGGCACGCTCCCGACAAGATTCATGGCACAGAAGGGAGCCCTGGGTGACAAGGCCCTGGGTGGGGTGAGCACAGGGTTCCCCCTGCCCCACCTCCTGAGCAGTCCCATCGCTTGGCTGGCCTTTTGCATCAGCCCAGGTCAGAGGGTACACCTGAGTAGCACGTCCAGTCACGATGACCAAGCAATTTTCCCCAGCCTCCTCCCAGGATGCCAACAGGACACAACCTCCTGTGCAGAGGGGAAGGCCTCATGGGGAGGCCTAAAAAGGGCCACAGAGAGAAAACAAGCCGGGTCCCTGAATACGTGTCCATCCTCCATGCTAGTCAACCCTGGAGGGTGGGTCCACACCACTCTGGCCAGAGACTCGCTTCCCAAAATAAAGGCCATTGCCATGGATGGAGGAACCGAGCTCTTCCTGTCAGAAGGGAAGGAACATCTGGGTCAGAAGAATCCAAGTTCAAGTCCCAGTCCTGCCCCGTCTACCCTGTAACCCTAACAAGTCACTTCCTCACTTTTAGCCCCATTTTCTTGGCTGAACAGACTGCACTCTGCACCGCCCACCCTCAGAGGATGATAGTGAGGGCAAAGGAGTTGGATCAGTGGGAGAGAGGCTTGCAGGCACAGGCTTCTTTGGTCATCTTTTATGTTCTGCCTCCAAATAAATGAGCCACCGTGAGACAACGGGAGCCACGGTCCCGTGCAAGCTGCCTGCCGGCTGCAGTGGGAGCCTGCAAGCTCTACCTGGTGGCTCAGGGCAGGCCCATCCTGGGGCGGTTGTTGGGAGAATGAAGGACAGTTACCCCTGTAACACCCTAGCTCATGCTCCGGCAGAGCCAGAGGGCCACCAGGGTTGGCCAGGGAGTTTATTACTGGGCTTGCCCCTAGAAACTTACGTTGCCTCGCAATCCACATGGAATCTGGGGGCATGAAAAAGTGATAACTCCAGTGGAAATCCTCTGTACGGTCAGCACTAGCTTTGCATCATGTGACACTGGGTGTGCTTTCAAAGTGACCTCTCGTAGGAAAATGAAGTAGGTGCACACTTTGATTTGCAGCTTTTTGAGCCAACGAAGGAAATAGGGGTGCGCCACACTCAGGGCTGGCTGGGTCTTCAGCTTTCTGAAGCTGGAGGGAAGGAGTGGCTCGTCCTCTCCTCCGTGTTTGCTGACACTTTGCCGAGACCTGGTGTGGTGGGGAGCAGACAGGTGTATCTGCCAAAGGCGAGCACGCCACTAGATCTGACAAAGGCATAACCTTCGGGAGAGGAGTGAGGCCTCATGGTATCAGTTCTGGAAGCCCCTGTAACTCAAACAGGACAGCCTGTGTTGGCACTAGGATAACCCCGGGCGCCCTGCTGAAATCTGACCTGGGCTGAGATGCATCGAGGGCCAGAGGAGCAGATCCAGTTCAGAGCTGGTGAGTCTGCCCAAGGCATCCAGTACCTGTGTCCAGGCAGGGCCCCACATCGGGAAATAACTCTCTCAGGGTCCGACAAGTCTATGGGGCCAGGCACGCCAAGGAGAAACTGAAGCCCTAGGACTGGGTTGGGAGCAGTGGCTTCCTCTGGACGCCAGGTGGTGTTCTGGGTTCACTTGACATTTCCCATTTATCTGCACCCCGGGGAGATAAGGAAGTAGGTAGCCTAACTTAGAACGCAGTCGAGGTTTTTTGGTTTGGGTTTTGTTTTCCCAGAAGGGAACAAAAGAGATCACAGAAATTTCCATGAATTTAAGGAAAGCAACAGAACTTCATACGTACGTGTATCCATTTCCTGCGATCATGTCAGCCATGTATCGGGTATTGGGCAACTGCCAGCCAAAGATATCCTGGATGACAATCACAGCCTTGCCCGTGTCAAAGGGGGGTTTGGTGACATAAGCCTTGATGTGCTCCACTTGAACTTCACGCCCCATCCCTCCATACTCTAGCTTGTGGCCAATGTCACACGGACAGGGATAAGCCTCGTTAGCCATTGGAGAGATTTAAGTTGGGCTACAGAGAGAGAAACATGCATTATTTATAATCTGAATGGTGCAAATCCCAAGATTATATACAGTAAATAAAACCAAGAGTATATTAAAGAATTATTTTTAACTACAGTCATAGTGTATTCATGGAGGAAATCACTGGTAACTTGGGATTCTGATTGGAGCTAACAGGAATCCACTCCCATTACAAACACTAGAAATACCAGAGTGAACGTAACCAACAGACAAAAATTAAAATGGAGCTCATAGGAAAAATGGGCACAACCCCGAGCCAGCATTGGAAAGGAGACGTGAAGCCAGGTTCAAGGTGGCATGAGCAAATACAAGGGGAGCCTGGGGACGCTGGGGAGCAGGCAAGACCCAGGAATAAGCAGTGACACAACCCAGTGCTTAGGATTCTGTGTCCAGTGAAGCCTTGGGACCCTATGAGATGGGGGTTTGTGACTGAGACCCCATACAGTGTCAGAGCTTCCAAAGGATTCTATTTAGTGGGGAAAATAAAAACAAAAACAACAAAAGAAAAAAAAGAAAAGAAAACTCTACCAACTAGGACTAAAACCATGGTTAGAAAGCTCAGGAAGGGGAAGAAAGAAACCAATCCCCCAAAATGTCCACTACCCTTTCAGGGTAGGAATAGATTATGCAATTAACTGAACAACTGGCCCTGGGCAGAGAAATCCCTGGGCACAAGGCAGAAGGAAATGCAAATCTACTTAGAGCAAGATTTTCACAATCCATGACCAGAAAAACACTACCCATTGAAGATGGACGGTAGGGGGGGGAAGCCTGAGGGTGGCTGGGGTCTGGAGAGAATTTGCAGGGAAAGCCAACTGTTTTTCTGGCAGATGGCACATGAAGGGGAATGAGGCAAAGAGGAGTCCGTGAAGATGAGGTTTTCTGCCCAAGCAACTGGAAGAGGACAGAGTGTTTTTAAATGAGAAAGAGGAGATTTGGGAAGAGCAGATTTGAGGAGGTAGGGTCTTAAATGTGGGGCAGTAAGTCTGCATTGTCTGTCAGACAAGCTCAGTGGACAGCTCATAATAAGAATTTCAGGGCAGGGGTCCAAGCTGAAACTATAAATTTGAGAACAGTCAGCAATCTACAGCCAAGCCTCGGTTTTTTTGCAGATTCCATGCACATGAATTTGCCTAGTTGCAAAATTTACTTGCAACTCCAAAATCAATATTTGCAGTGCTTTCGCCACCATCCACAGACTTTTGTAAAGCAGTGACAAATCTGAGTCACTGACACGCACAGTCCCAACCAAGGTCTAACAAGGCCATGCTCTGCTTTCTCATCAGCTCCCACTGCAAACAAGCATCCTGTTTGCCTTCTGTTGAGTGCCACGTTTTCTGCATTTCAGTGCTTTTTGCTGGTGATTTCATTATTTAAAAATGGACTCCATGCATAGTGCTGAAGAGCTGTCTCATGATCCAACGGGTACGAGGGCTGCAATGTGCCTCCAAAGACAATATGTACAGTAGACAAGTTTAGTTCAGGTATGTGCTACAGCTGCTCATGATGGGTTCAACGTCAATAAGTTAACTGTATATTAAGTAAGGCGTATTAAACAAGGTTATGTACTGACCAGTTGACAGAAATGTGACCAGAGGCTCACAGGAACCTACTGGTATTTCCCCTCGAAGCAGTGGTTCAGGATTTGCTGGTCCACTTGTCCATGTGACTTCACAGAACATGACTATGGCTGGCCCTCGAACAATACAGGTTTTAACTGCACGGATCCACTTAAACATGGATTTTTTTTCAATAAATACAATCCAAGACTATAAATGTATTTTCTCTTTTTTAAAATTTCTTAACGCTCTCTTTTCTGTAGCTTACTTCATTGTAAGAAAGTGATATATAATACGTATAACACACAAAATATGTGTCAATCATCTGTTTATGTTACCAATAAGGCTTCCGGTCAACAATAGGGTATTAGGAGAAGTCAAAAGTTATATGCAGATTTTGGATACACGGAGGTCAGCATTCCTAACCCCCATGTTGTTCAAGGGTCAACTATACTGTAAATAATGAGAATCAGCTGTACATAATATTTAAAACCTTGAGAGTGAATGACATAATGTAGGGAATGACAGTAGACAAAGAAGAGAAGGATCTAGAAGATCGAGCCCTGGAGCCTTCACCATTAAAGGCTTTGGGAAGGTAAGAAGCAACAAGCAAGTGAGCCTGAGAAGAAATAGCAAGCGAGAGGGGAGGAACCCCCAGTCATGAGCCTGGAGTCACATGAAGACAGGGTTTCAAAGAGGCAGAGTGTAGACCATGATGTTCTACAAGAAGACATGCCCTGAGAGACACAGATGTTGGCCGCAGGGTTGAGCAACGTGGATGTCAGGGTGACCTCCATGGGAACAGGTTTGAAGGACCAGGATGAGCAAGACAGCAGCAGGCTGGAGAGAATGAGAAGAGAGAATCAGAGTGAATACAGAAGCTCTTCAAGGCTTTTGCCAGAAACAGGAGCAAAGAGAGTGAGCAGAAGATGAAGGGAAGATAAGGCAACATGTCTTTCTATTTTTTAATGGAAGAAATCTCAGCACATTTATATGTGGATGAGAATGGTACCTCACAGAGGAAAAGAAAGCAAAACCAAACCAAACCAACGGTGAGAGAGGCACAGGGGAATGGTCTCTAGGTAGGTGATAGGGAACAGGGTCAGCACATGGAGAAGATCACCTTCCTAGGAAGCATAGATGGATCCTCCACAGTCCCAGGAGGTAAGGTGGAAGGCTGGGTGGCATCGGGGCAGGAGGCTATGGATGCTCCCTACTCACATCTGCTCAGAGACCTGAGAGCAGAGTCAACAGTGAGGGTGAGAGCAGGCGGGAGGTTGGATGGGTCAAGAGAAGTGAGAAAATGAAAGACCAGGGAAATGTGCACGGTCCCTGAGGCTGATCCCTCCAGCCAGGTCCAGCAGCAGGATGGTGGTGTGAAGCTGGCACAGAGATGGAGTAGAACAGGACAGGACTCTGGAGGTCATTACGGGGGCAGGAGTGCTTGGTGGATCCATGGCGGGAAGATGGACTGGCCAATAAAGGGGATAAAATGCGACACTGAGTGACCCAGGCAAGTACACAGATCACAGTGGATCCCCACCTACCACGTAGCAGCCCTGCCACATGGTGAGAAACCTGAGTAGGAAAGCAAAAGTCATCTGTTAGAAGAAAATAGGAAATACAGGTTTCTTCAATCTTGGAGTAAAGAAGCATCTCTTACATGAGACCCAAAAACATAAACCATAAAGAAAAGAATTAATAATTTCATTAAGTACATAGTAGCCTGCTCAACTTCCATAACAAAATACCACAGGCTGGGCAGCGTACACAACAGAAATGTCTTTCTCACAGTTCTGGAGGCTGGGAGTCCCAGATCAGGGTGCTGGCAGGGTCGGGTGCTAATGGGGACTCTCCTCCTCACTTGTGGACAGCCTCCTTCTCCCTGTGTCCTCACATGGCAGAGAGAGAGAGAGAGAGAGAGCAAGCTTTCTGGCCTCTTCCTATTAGAGCACTAATCCCATCAAGGGGCTTCACCCTCATGACCTCATCTAAACCTAACCACTGAAGGCACCCCCTCCAAACACCATCACATTGGGGGTTACGGCTTCCACAGATGAACATAGGGGCAACACAATTCAGTCCATAGCAGTAGTCAACTGTAAAAATCACTTGTAGGACAACTGGGGGAAATTGAACTGACCAGAATTTGATGGTATTAAGAACTATGGTTAATGGTGGGGAAGGCGGGGGGGATAATACTACCACAGTGATGGTTTGTGTGTGTGTGTGTGTGTGTGTGTGTGTGTGTACACAATCCTTACCTTTTATAGCTACATGCTGCTGTAAATACAGATAAAACTACTACATGTCTGGGATTTGCTTCAAAATAGCCCAGGTGGTGGTGGTGGTGGGGAAGTTATTGTTATTCAAGATACAATTCTCAAAGCAGAAGACTTAGCATCTAGGTACGATATAGGAAGAATGTGGGGCACCTGGCTGGCTCAGTTGGTTAAGTGTCTGCCTTTAGCTCAGGTCATGATCTCAGGATCCTGGGACTGCACCCCATTCTCTGCTCAGCGGGAAACCTGCTTCTCCCCTTCCCTTCACCCTCCCCTGTCTCTTTCTGTCTCAAATAAATAATTAAAAATTTAAAATTAAAAAAAAGATATACAAAGAATTCTTATAAATCAACAAGAAAAAAGCAACCCAAGAGAAAAATGCTCCAAAGATAAGAACAGACAACTCACAAAATGGTACACTTGAATGGCACATATACTTAGGCAAAGATGTTCAACCTCACTGGCATTTAAGAAATAATACTATTTTGTACATAAGACAGATACTATTGTGCATCTTGCAGATTGGGAAACGTCTGTTAGCACCAAGAGACACTGTCCATGCAGGGAAAAGGGAGAGAATGTGAGCTGACCCAAACTCTGGAAAGCAGTCTGACAAGGTCTAGCAAGGTCAAAGATGCAGATACCCTGCAACCCAGAAATCCCACAGCTGAGTGTATTCCCTAGAAAAACTTACACCTCTGTGTGTGCACGTGCACACATGCACACTGGTGCACATATGTGCTGAGTATGGAAGGGATGCTTTTGGCAGCACAGATGTGATGGCAATAACGGGAAGCAATCTGACTTTCAGGAGAACAGGATAACTTGTAATGTATTCATTATTGTGGCTTGACTTCTTTCCCCCCCAAAAATATGTTCAAGTCCTAACTCTCAGAACCTATAAATGTGCCCTTATTTGGAAATAGGATCTTTGCAGAGATAATCAAGTTAAGATGAGGTCAGGGCACCTGGGTGGCCCAGTCAGTTAAATGTCTGACTTTCGATTTCGGCTGAGGTCATGTTCTCAAGGTTGTGAGATGCAGGGGGGAGGGGGGGCAGCCCCCAACCCACATCAGGCTCCAGGTTCAGCAGGGAGTCTACTTGAGATTCTCTCCCTCTCCTTCTATCCCTCCCCATTTCAAATAAATAAATAATTTTTTTTTAAGTTAAGATGAAGTCATAGGATTAGGATGGCTACTAACTCAATAACTAGTATCCTTTTAAGAGGGAACTTTAGATACAGAGGCACATGGAGAGAAGATCATGGGAGGACACAGGCAGAGATCGGAGTGAGGCGTACCAAGGAGCACCAGGGAGTGCCGGCAGCCATCAGAGACTAGGAGAGAGGCAAGGAAGGATTCCCCTCTGTAGGTTTCAGAGAAAGCATGGCCCTGCTGACACCTTCATTTTGGCCTTCTGGCCTCCACAACTGTGTGAACACATTTCTGTTGTCTTAAGTCACCTGGCTTGTGCTAATTTGTTGTGGCAGCCACAGGAAACAAATACACGGGAAACAAATACAATTTGTACACAAATACAAGTACAATCATAAAAAGAGTATTGCAAAAAAAAAAGAGTATTGCATAGCAGTTCAGTGAGCAAGCTACATGTATGCCAACCAATGTGATAAACCTTAAAATATAAGGCTATATAAAAAAGACAATGGCCTTTTTGATGCTAAAAAAAATATTAAAAACACATAGGACTAAACACACCACCAGGGTTACTGGTGAGAGAGAGGGTGAAGACTGCTGGCTTAATTGCATTTGTTACATTTTATTTCCTAAGAAAGTTTTGATTAAGGACAAAATGTCCACATTTTTTAAGCCTGGGTCACATGAATATGGGTGGCTGTTATATTATTTCCTGTACCTTCCAGAATATTCTAGAAAGAAAATAACTAAATTTTAAGGAAACACAAATCAAGAGTTAGTCACTTACTCAAAGAAAATTTGAAACTATTCCTCATGGTTTTGTTTTCACAAGCTTGGTTATAAAACTATTAATAGTAGGAGAAGTCACAACAATCTAGTACCAACAGTGGCAAATTCTATGTCCAATGTGCTATTTGTGGATAGCCTGATTCCTTAGGCTGATTTCTTCTTCTTTTTTTTTTTTTTTAATTTAATTTCTATTTCGTTGGCATACAGTTCAACATTGGTTTCAGGAGTAGAGTTCCGGGGTTCATCATTTACACACAACACTCAGTGCTCATCACAAGTGCCGTCCTTAATCCCATCACCCATCTAGCCCATCCCCACTCACCTCCCTCTATCAATCCTCAGTTTGTTCTCCACAGTAAGAGTCTCTCATGATTTGTTTCCCTCTCTCTTTTGCCCCCTCCCAAACATTCACCTGTTTTTTAAATTCCACATATGAGGGATCCCTGGGTGGCACAGTGGTTTGGCGCCTGCCTTTGGCCCAGGGCGCGATCCTGGAGACCTGGGATCGAGTCCCACGTCAGGCTCCTGGTGCATAGAGCCTGCTTCTCCCTCTGCCTGTGTCTCTGCCTCTCTCTCTCTCTGTGACTATCATAAATAAATTTAAAAAATAAAAATAAAATTCCACATATGAGTAAAATCATACGGTAGTCATCTTTCTCTGATTGCCTTAATTCACTTAGCATAATACACTCTGGCTCCCTCCACATCATTGTAAAGATTTCATTCCTTTTGATGGCTGAGTAGTATTCCATTACATAAATATAAATGTGTGTGTGTATGTATATACATACCATTTCTTCTTTACCCATTCATCAGGCAATGGACACTTGAACTGTTTCCATAGTTCAGCTATTGTTGATAATGCTGCTCTAAACATCAGGGTGCATGTACTCCTTTGAAGGTGTATTTTAGTACCCTTTGGGTAAATACAGGCAGTGCAATTGCTGGATCATAGGGTAGCTCTATTTTTAACTTTTTGAGGAACTGCCATACTGTTTTCCAGAGTGGCTGCACCAGCTTGCATTCCCACCAACAGAGTGAGAGGGTTCCCCTTTTTCTGCATCCTCGCCAACACCTGTTGTCTCCTGTGTTGTTAATTTTAGCCATTCTGACAGGTGTGAGGTGGTATCTCATTGTGGTTTTGATTTGTATTTCCCTGATGATGAGTGATGTTAAGCATCTTTTCATGTGTCTGTTAGCCATCTGGATGTCTTCTTTGGAAAATGGCTATTTATGTCTTCTGCTCATTTCTTAACTGGATTATTTGGTTTTTAGGTGTTGAGTTTAATAAGTTCTTTATAGATCTTGGATACTAGCCCTTCATCTGATGTGTCATTTGCAAGTATCTTCTCCCATTCCGTAGGTTGCCTTTAGTTTTGTTGTTTCCTCCACTGTGCAAAAGACTTTATCTTGATGACGTCCCAATAGTTCATTTTTGCTTGTTTCCCTTGCCCCCGTTGATGTCTCTAGTGAGAAGCTGCTATAGCCAAGGTCAAAGAGGTTGCTGCCTTCATTCTCTTCTAGAATTTTGACAGTTTCCTGTCCCACATTTAGGTCTCACATCCATTTTGAATTTACTTTCATGTATGGTGTAAGAAAGTGGCCCAGCTTCATTCTGCTGCATGTGGCTGCCCAGTTTTCCCACCACCATTTGTTGAAGAGACTTTTTCCCATTGGATATTCTTTCCTGCTTTGTTGAAGATTAGTTGACCATATATTGTGGGCCATTTCTGGGTTTCCTGTTCTGTTCCACTGAACTCTGTATCTATTTTTATGCCAGTACCATGCTGTTGTGATGACTACAGCTTTGTAATATAGCTTGAAGTCCAGAATCATGATGCCCCGAGCTTTGCTTTACTTTTTCAGGACTGCTTTGGCTATTCAGGGTCTTTTGTGGTTCCATACAAATTTTAGGATTGTTTGCTCTAGCTCTATAAAAAATGCTGGTGGTATTTTGATAAGGATTGCATTAAATGTGTAGATTGCTTTGGTAATATAGACATTTTAACAATGTTTGTTATTCCAATCTAAGAGCATGGAAAGTTTTTCTATTTCTTTAAGTCCTCTTCAATACTCTTTCATAAGTATTCTATAGTTTTCAGAGTATAGATCTTTTCCCTTTTTGGTTAGGTTTATTCCTAGGTATCTTACGGGTTTTGGTGCAATAGTAAATGGGATTGATTCCTTGATTTCTGTTTCTTTTGCTTCATTATTGGCATATACAAATTCAACAGATTGCTGTTCATTGACTATATCCTGTGACATTGCTGGATTCATGTATTCTAGCAAATTTTCAGTAGAGTCTTTCAGGTTTTCTACCTGAAAAGAGTATCACATCATCTGCAAATAGTTTAACTTTTTCCTTGCCAATTTGGATGTCCTTGGGCTGATTTCTTACCTGAGTTGTCCTATGGAGACCACAAAAACCCTGGCCATTACAAAGCAGCCTCAAGCCTGAATTTTTTTACTTTATCTTCAATTGATACCCACTTTCCAGAAGGAATGTGTATGGCCAAGAGATCCACCATCTGGACGGATCTGCACAAAGGGGCAATGGCCAGGAGAGCCTGGGTGTGGAGGGCTGGACTCCAGCCAGACCCATCTGCGGCACAGCAGCGCAGGGTGTGCTCAGGCCAAGGCCACAGGGCAGACAGACGCCCTGCACAGACCACACCCACTGTGCTCCCAGGGAAAGAGCCTCAGAGAACACACCCTGGCAGCTCTACTGACTGAAGGATACATAAAATTTCTGCACATGCCTTTTGGGATTTTTTTTAAGGATTTTATTTATTTATTTGACACAGAGAGAGAGAGCACAAGCAGGGGGAGCAGCAGGCAGAGGGAGAGGGAGAAGCAGGCACCCTGGCAAGAAGGGAGCCCGATGTGGGGCTTAATCCCAGGACCCCTGGATCATGACCTGAGCTGAAGGCAGACGCTCAACCACTGAGCTTCCCAGGTGCCCCCCCTTTCAGGATTTTGGCTTTGCCCTGCTCCTCCCCCAAAAGACACATTTGTTAAATGAGAATTTTCAGAAAACAGTAAAACCATAACTCTCATAAGATTTTTTAAAAATGAACACATTACGGATTTTATTTTATTCATATAAAAGGAGGGAATGAGACAGATGTGACAACTGGTGTGAAGGGAGAAGGGAAAAAACAACCCAAAAAAAAAAAAAAAAAAGAGAAGGGAAAAAACACAGATGTGTTTGGAGAAAAAGCACACTGCGATTGCAAAGGGAGAGAAAACAGTTTTCCACAGGTGGGAGGAAGCCAATCGGTTCTCCACCAGGTAAGACAGAGCTGACGGAGTCACTGGTTACCAGTGACTTACAAAGAGTCGCAGTGGTGCCAAGACAATGAACGGGCCGGAGTCAGAAGACCCGATAGGCTGTGCCACAGATGACAGAGGCTGTTCCACTGAGGCACGAGGTTCCTTCTGCACGACATTCACCGCGAGGTCGTTCATAGGCAGCAACAGGTTTCCTCCTGCGCGGGGAGGGGACTGTGGCCTGACGTACGGCGATGGCCTCATGTCAAGAAGGGCTCTCTGGGGTACCTGGCTGGCTCAGTCAGTAGAGCATGAGACTCTCAATCTCGGGGTTGTGAGTTTGGGCCTCACGCTGGGTGGAGAAGGTACTTAAATCTTGAAAAAGAAGGAGAAGGAGGAGGAGGAGGATGGGGAGGAGGAAGAAGAAGGGGAGGAAGAGGAGGAAGACCAAGGAATAAAGAAGAGGAGGAGGAGGAACGAGGAGGAGGAGGGCTTTTCTGTTTCACGGCAGGTGGGCCTGGCAACACTCCCTAGCCACCCCAAAATCAGATCTGTGGTCTCCACTACCGAAGCCTCTGAAAGGCAGAACCCTCTTCATGGCACCAAGAGTAACCAAGACGCACCCCTGCAGAGGAGACCCTGACTGGCACGTTCCCTGGCGAGGCCACACTGGCGCTCGGCACTAACGCTCATGATCCACCATGACCTTCACGCGAGATGCCACAAACATGTGAATGACCTTAAGGCCACTCTCCCAAATTGACCTCTACCGCCCCTTACCCAAGACTCTCCTTCACCGAGCTCCTCTGAACTCTCTCCTCAAATAGACCCTGACCCTCGTTTCCGATGGCATCTCGGCCAAGTCCAGTTCCGGTAAGAATCCCGCCAAGTCAGTTTTGCAGAATCCCTGACCCTCTAAATCTAATCTGGCCCCTCATCCTCCCCTGCCCCCGCCCCCCCGGGGGGGAGGCCTGACCACACTGGCCTGTCTTCTGCAAGAACCCTGTTACGTCAGTTTTCCAGAACTCCCATTCCCTGTGATGTTTCCTCTTAGCCACTTCCCATCCATTGTCCCCTACTCCACTCGTTGGCTGTAAACTCCCACTTTCCTTTGTTTTTTCCAGAGTTGAGCCCAATATCTCTCCCCTCCTATAAAACCCCACTTCAGTGGTCCCTACACCTATCTCGATGATCCTGAATAAGGTCTGCCAACCGTTCTTTAACAAATGCCATGAATGAATGATTTGTTCTCTAACACCCCACAGCCCTGCTTCACACACCGAGCGCCTCCACATCAGCACAAGACCCAGGGCATCACTGGTGCTATCTGATCCGCCAATTCCAGGAGGCTACCCTGTCCTGCCCCCTCTCCTAACCTGAACCTTCCTGAGGCATTCCTTTGCCCCATAAATACCTGTGCTTCTGGACTTCTCTTTTGAACCAGTTATAACATCTGCATGGTTCCCTCTTTCATGAATAAAATAGAATCTTTAACATGTGCTCATTTAAATTTTTTTAAGGCAATCTCTACACCCAACATGGGGCTTGAACTCACAACTCCAAGATCAAGAGCCGCATGCTCTACCAGACTGGGCCAGCCAGGTAGGTGCCCCAACATATGCTCATTTTTACATCTGTATGAGAGTATGATTTTACCCTTCGCTGAAAACTTTCTTTTAACAGTGCAACTGAACAACATTTCCTTTTTCTCACTGGAAGTCAAAAAGGCAAGGAAGGGATGGTAAACTAATGGTCCAGCACGTATGGATTTCCTGCTTGCATACCCTCAAGTATTTAAATAACTCAGAAGTTAGATTTCCCAATGCAATGAACTTCTCCAATAGAAACAGAGAAAACAGATTTCAATGAGCAAAGGGAATTGGCATCGATGGGACTGTAACCAGCAAAGAAGTCAAGGAACAAATCACTAGAAGCTTCAGAGATTTGGAAACCATCAGCAAGCAAAACAAAGGCTGAGAGATAACACAGGAAGGCTGTGGCTAATGGGGAAGGCTCAGTGTTTTCCATTTACTGAGTAAAACACTGCAGGAACTTGCCTGGTAACTGATTTTTGATCATGCAGCTGGAAAGGCTCAGGCACAGCCCTACTTTTCCGTCTACCCATCAGTAATCTAACAACACCAACAACTCCAGATATTTGTTTGTCAGCAATCATTTTTTTTAAAGATTTTATTTATTTATTCATGAGAGAGAGAGAGAGAGAGAGGCAGAGGGAGAAGCAGGCTCCATGCAGTGAGCCCGACGTGGGATTTGATCCTGGGTCTCCAGGATCACGCCCTGGGCTGAAGGCAGGCACTTAACCGCTGAGCCACCCAGGAATCCCGTTTGTCAGCAATCATGCTTGTATTTTCCATAGAGTACAGGTCTAGGTAGCATTAATTAGAAAGGTAGATGTGAAGAGTGGCCTTCAAGCATGCCAATCACATGGCTGCCTTTGGCCTTCTCTCAAACTCTTCTGAGGCCTGGATAGCATTTCCCCGGACACCTGTCCGGCTCACTTCTGACCACCTTGCTTTAAATGGACTTTGAAAACAACAGGTTGTATCTTCCAACAGCAAGTAGATCAAAAACACCTCCAACCCACATGACTGTGTGTGTGACTTGTACAGTCTTTCCGGGCAACACGTATCAAGTATCCAGCACCGAGGATGTCTTGATGCCTCTCTTCTAGAACCTCTCTAACCACTGGGGAAATACTGCCAAATGTGGATAATGATTTTATTTTTGTTTTTATTTATTTATGATAGTCACACAGAGAGAGAGAGAGGCAGAGACATAGGCAGAGGGAGAAGCAGGCTCCATGCACCGGGAGCCCGACGTGGGATTCGATCCCGGGTCTCCCGGATCGTGCCCTGGGCCAAAGGCAGGTGCCAAACTGCTGCGCCACCCAGGGATCCCTGGATAATGATTTTTGAAGCCAGCGTCCATCTTGTCAGTTCAGGTGAAAGAATGAACACGGGGGCCCCTATCTAGCCCAGGCACAGCCGGGCCACTCAAGGAACTTGTAGGCCTAGGCTCAAGGGATAAGAATGCTCGCTTAGGGCAGCCCGGGTGGCCCAGCAGTTTAGCGCCGCCTTCAGCCCAGGGCATGGTCCTGGAGTCCCTGGATCCAGTCCCACCTCAGGCTCCCCGCATGGAGCCTGCTCCTCCCTCTCCCTGTGTCTCTGCCTCTCCATGAATAAATAAATAAAATCTTTTTTTAGAAAAATGCTTGCTTAAATTTCTAACATGAGGAATACAGATATTTTCCAGATTGCAAGCCACCTGAGATGAAAAAGACCTCCTCCAGGGCACCAGACAAAGTAGCATGAGTTCACCTGCTGGTCTGAACCCATGGGCCTCCAATCAACAGTGGCCACCTTCTCAGGAGACCCCTTCCCCAAAGTTTGCCCTTAGAAGCCCTCATTGCAAGCCACCGGAGGATTCTAGACTTCCGAGCATTAGCTGTCCAGTTCTCCTGGGTGGCGCCAATACATCAACTACCTTTCTCCTCTGCAAAAGCTCGATGGCCAATGTTTATTGACTTGCTGCACGTCTGGTGGACAAGCTCCCACCCGGTTCGGTCACGTTTTGATGCAAAAATGCTCACTCCTCCCCACAGGTTTATTTTGGAAAAACTACGCAACCCAAACGTCCCACCTAGGACAGTCATTACACAGAGTATTCAATGGCATGAAAGACCCAGACAGTGCGATAAACGGAAAAACTAAACACGAGTCTACGCACAGGACGACTTCGACTACGCCTTTCAAAGACGGGGTTAACCAGCGGGGAAACGGCCGGCCGGACGCCCTTCGCGCCCACAACCTCCGCGGCGCGGGGCGGGGCCCGGGTTCGGAAAGGGGCTTCGAGGGCTCCAGACCCGCGCGGCCGCTCGGCCTCCGGCCCCCACGCGCGCCAGTCGGGCAGAGCGGCGGCGGCCCACGCCCGCGGAGCGCACCTACCTGCGTCCTGCCCGCGCCCTGCCCGCGCCGAGGCGCCCCCGAGCCCGACGGTCGGGGCGGGAGCCCGGGGCGGGCGCTCGGGCAGCCGACGGGGGGGGGGGGGGAGGGGGCAGGCGCCTCCCCCTGGGGCGGAAGTGGACGCGGTGACGGAGGGCGGCGGCTCCCCGCGGGCCAGTGGCGGCCTGGGATTCCCAGCCTCCCGGGAAGGCCGGCGTGGAGGGGAGGGGCGGGGCGGGGAGGACGGAGGGCACGGGGTGGGGGGGCGGGGAGGGGAGGGCTGGAGGGCAGGGGGTGGGAGGGCAGGGAGGGGAGGCCTGGAGGGCACGGGGTGGGGGGGCAGGAGGGGGAATGGGAGGGGAGACCTGGGGGGCACGGGGTGGGGGGGCAGGGGGGAGAATGGGAGGGGAGACCTGGGGGGCACGGGGTGGGGGGGCAGGGGAGGGGAGGGGAGGTCTAGAGGGCAGGGGGAGGTGGGGAGGGGAGTGGGAGAGGAGGCCTGGAGTAGGGGGGGCGGAAGGGGGACTGGGGAGAGGAGGGGGGGTGCAGGGAAGGCCGGTTGCGGGGGAGGAAGCCTGGAAGCAGGGAGAGGCCCCCAGTGAAATTCACATGTGCGCTTGGCTCCCAGGACCTGGGGCTTCCTGGTTGTAAATCTAGATTAGGCTATTTTTAAAAATAAGTCGTTACCTAGTCATAGCTGCCCCCTCCCCGCTCCCGCTCCGTGTTTTGTCTGCTCCCCTGAAGTTGTCATAACCAGTTCAGCTGGCTCCAAAGATGAAGGCAAGAGGAAGAACGAGGCCTAGGAAAATCTCTAACGGCGGCAAGAGAGGAGTAGCAGCTTCGTGAGGTCGCAAGAGTTTAACCACAGGTCTTCTGACTCGAAGACAGAACCTTACTAATTCAGACGCTTCTAATCGATGTGTGACTCCAGATTGAGGATGATTTTTACCTCTGGGATCTCTGCAGAGAGGTGGCAAATCAGTAAGAGAAAACGGGGACAGGAGTATGGTTTGTGAGACAGATGATGGGACTGTTCAACGGTAATATTCAGGGAAAGGTAAAATCATTGTGCTCACACACATGTAAAAATGACATGTGTAGGGATCCCTGGGTGGCGCAGCGGTTTGGCGCCTGCCCTTGGCCCAGGGCGCGATCCTGGAGACCCGGGATCGAATCCCACATCGGGCTCCCGGTGCATGGAGCCTGCTTCTCCCTCTGCCTGTCTCTCTCTCTCTCTCTCTCTCTCTCTCTCTCTGTGACTATCATAAATAAAAAATTTTTTTAAATGACATGTGTTAAAGATTTTATTCTACTCGTTAATTAATGAAGAAACCAGGCAGAGGTGACAACAGGTTCAGGGGAGCTTGGGTGGCTCAGCGGGTTAAGTGTGGGACTCTTGATTTCGCTCAGGTCCTGGTCTGAGGGTCCTGAGTTGCAGCCCTGCATGGGGTCCTGCTCAGGTTGAATTTCTGCTGAGTTTCTCTCTCTCTTCCTCTGTCCCTCCCCTGGCTCATGCACTCTCTCTCCTCCTCTTTCTCAGATAAGTAAATAAATACATACATACATAAATAAAATCTTAAAAAAAAAAAAAAGGTTAAAAGATCAGTTCAAAAGAAAGGTGAAAAAAAAGCACACATTTACATTTATTTTGAGTAAAAAATTGTCAAAAGGAAAGTGCAGATGGAAGCAAAGCAAACTGGCTTTTTTCCTGGGGTGGGGAAGGAGGGCAGTCACACAGGACAGTTTGTCTACCGTTTACCTACAATTTACACAATTGTCAAATGTCCCCAAGACACTGAAAGATGAGAATCAACCTGGAAAGCGTCCTCCAGAGAAGCATAGTTTTCCATCAAAACACAAAATTGTTTCTGTAAGGCTGTTTTTAAGCATCTTCCAGCATCTTAGAATTACCATATACACAGAAAGACTGGAGATGAGCTACACATCATTTTTCTCTATTTGCTAATTTAACTCCCCAAGCATTACTACTAACTTATTTAATAACACTGTTGTTAATATGAGACAATTCATAACCACAAGACTCTATGCCTTGCCGCAGTTTGCTAGCTCAGTGTTAAATTTATGCATGTACTTAAAAGTCAAAAAAAAAGTTGCCTCCCCATCAGTCTCAATTGGCAAAATATGCTGTAGATTCAAATTTTACAAGACAGCTCTATATATTATGAAATAGGTCTCTGCCACAGCATTCAAAACCAATTTATTCCTACCATTTCCCACGTATTTTCCTTAAAGTGTCCAGCAGATCCTTCCTAAGGTCTTGTTCATCATCTTAACTTGTACCTTTCGCTTGAGGGGAGATGGACTCTTTCTTGCCCTGTGCCTTCCTTTCTGTGGCTTTCCCACCTTGGGGAGAGGGCTGCTCTCTCTCTTACTGTTTATGAGAATCATCTCCAGCTTTTAGAATTCTTCTCCATGAAGCTTGCTTGAGTGTTACAACTCCTTTTTTTTTTTTTTAAGATTCTATTTATTTATTCATGAAAGACACAGAAAGAGAGGCAGAGACACAGGCAGAGGGAGAAGCAGTCTCCATGCAAGGAGCCCGACATGGGACTCAAACCCAGGAATCCAGGATCACACCCTGAGCCAAAGACAGACCCTCAACTGTCAAGCCACCCAGGCATCCCTACAATTCCTTTTTTTTTTTTTTTTTTTTTTTTAAAAAAGGAGGGATCTCTGGGTGGCTCAGCAGTTGAGCGGTTGAGCGTCTGCCTTTGGCTCAGGGCATGATCCTGGAGTCACGGGATCGAGTCCCACGTCGGGCTCCCTGCATGGAGACTGCTTCTCCCTCTGCCTGTGTCTCTGCCTCTGTGTGTGTGTATGTTTGTGTGTGTGTGTGTGTGTGTGTGTGTGTCTCATGAATAAACGAATAAAATCTTTAAAAAAAAAGATTTTATTTATTTATTAGAGAGAGAGAGAGGGAGGGAGGGAGCACAAGTGGGGGGAGGGGCAAAGGGAGAGAGAGAAGCAGACTCCCTGCTGAGCGGGAAGCTTGACATGGGGCTCCATTACCAGACCCTGAGATCATGACCTGAGCTGAAGGCAGGCACTTAACCAGCTAAGCCACCAGGCGTCCCTCTCATCTAGGTTCCTAAAGAACTATGCCTTTGGCATTGTGTACTGTAAACAGGGTCACTGGTCAAGTATCATCTTCTAGTGGTAGAAAGCCTTGTTTACACAAATGTAGTAACCCGAGGTTTCTCAAGACAAAGGCTGTGAGTGTTCTCCCCTTAAAACACCAGAGCTTGGGGTACCTGGGCCCCAACTACAGAGCCTCTGATTCACGGGGTCCAGGATGGACCTTAGGAATTTCCAGGTCAACAAGATTTTGGGCGACGATGCTGGTCCAAAGACCACACTGAGAACCACTAGACCAAAATCACAATGACTAGCAAACCAACTTGGCTGATCATCAAAACCACTTAGGAAATTTGTAAAGGGAATTCGAATGTCCTGGGCTCAGATCTCCTGACCAGAAGCTTCGCAAGTGGTACAGGAGAATTCATATTTCCAAAAAGCTTCCAAAAAAACAAAAACAAAAACAAAACAAACAAAATAGCTTCCCAGATGACTCTTAGAGTGGACAAAATTTAGGACCCAATTGAACCAGATTATCTGAGCAGGTCATGTCAGTGTCAACTTTCCATAGTTTTACGTTATGAGTTCAGCAAGAAAAGCCCAGCTGGAGGAAGACAGGTGCAACTCTCAGGCTAGGATATCCCTTGTAGCTCAATCAAACTGGAAACATACAAGAAAAGGCATTTCTGGGGGAAATGGCTTAGTCCAGCCAAGAGGACACATTGCCAGCCCATCACACATGTCTTCCCCATTGTGATACACTGATTTACTCAAACACATCCCTTCAGATCCCAATCTGAAATATCTATAATCAAATTATTTTACTGCCTTGGAATTTCTCCAAAATAATGAGTAGGGTTTTTTTTTTTTTTTAACATCTGAATAATTATTCAATTATCACCAAGAAGCCACCAAAGTGTTATCACTAAGAACAAACTGAGGGGGCGGCCCTAAACATACATTTTTGTTTTCTATCTTAAAATGCACAAATCTCTTATGACATCCAATATGGAAGTTTTTCAGCTTCCACAATGTTAGTTCCAAATTCCCCTGGAAAATTCATCACACAAGTTAACATTTAACCCAGGCTCAAAAAAAATTTTTAAGTTACATTCTTACAGAAATGCTTAGTGTAAATGAACACTAGGATTTCACGGAGTTCCTTTATAATGAAAGAACTGTGACTCAACAGACGCAGCTGGTTATCCTTCCAAAGTTGTTTTAGTTTTCCTTATGAAATAAGGAACAAGAGTCCAGGGATTGAATGAGCCCAAGCTGAATTAACAGAAGGGGCAGAGGCAAAGTTCAGCAGGACTGCTGACTCTGCCGAAACCCTATGATTAACGCTGACCTTGAAGGCAAGGTCATGAAAAGTATTCCGTGGAGCTGTTCCTCTAAAGAAATTTTGGAACAGAATCTGAAAAAGTGCTGGTGTGTTTCAGAACATCTCGAAATAATACCTGAGGGAGAACATATTCCAGCTCATCTGTTACCGTTTATGGGGCCACACTGCTGACTCAGGCCCCACCGCTAAATGCAGCTGCAGGGAGCCAGCTGGGAAAGCGCTGTGCCTTGTGTGCAAGGCAGCACTGCTGGTGAAGACAGGTCAGAAGGCTGGGCAGGAAAGAAAGTAACTGGCTTCTAGAGGATTCTTAGCCAGTAAGCCATCTTGTCACCCCCAGAGAAAGCTAAATTCTGCTACATTTTTTTCATCAATCTCTTTTTGCTGAAGTATGTAAGCTATAGACCACGTGACATTGGGCCCCTCAAAAACTTTGTGGTAGTCAGCCTCCCCGATGACGCATAATGGTCCCCTGCCTCTGGGAAGTCATACCCTCGTGCAGTCTCGTCCCACATAATGCCAGGGTCAGAGAATACAGAAATGGTGATGGTGTATGTCTCTGCTGGTATTAGGTGATGAAAGACTGCGTGGCTTCCATCGTGCGTTCTCTCGCTCTCAGATCACTCTCTGGGAGAAGTCAGCTGCCCTGTCATGAGTAGCACCGTGGAGAGGCCCACGAGGCAAAGAAACCCCAGATCTACAGCCGTGAGTCTGGACCACTGGGGATGTGTACCCCCAGCTCCTGTCAGGTTTCAGACGACCACAGCCCCAGCCAACATCTTGATGGTAACCTCATGAGAGACCTCGTACCAGAAGCAAGTGGCTAAGCCGCTCCCAGATTCCTGACCCTCACATGCTGCAAGAATAATAATTTCTAGGGGAGCCTGGGTGGCTCAGTGGTTGAGCGTCCGCCTATGGCTCAGGTCATGATCCTGGGGACCCGGGATCAAGTCCTGCTTCGGGCTCCCTGCATGGAGCCTGCTTCTCCCTCTGCCTGTGTCTCTGCCTCTCTCTCTCTCTTTTTTTGTGTCTCTCGTGAATAAATAAATAAAATCTTAAAAAAAAAAAAAAAAAGGTGTATCTCACTGTTGTCGCCTGAATGCCTGTGTCCTCTCCAAATTCATGTTTTGAAATCCTAATACCCAGGGCAGTGGTGTTAGGAAGTGAGGGTGTTTGGGGTGATTAGGTCATGAAGGTAGAGCCCTCTGAATGGGACCAGAGTCCTGACAAAAGAGACCCCACAGAGCCACCCGGGCCCCTGCCACCATGTGAGAAGTCTGCATCCTGGAAGAAGCCCTTCGCTCAACCATGCTGGCACCCTGATCTCAGACTTCTGGCCTCCAGAACCTCAAGGGATAAATAATCTGTTGTTTATAAACTGCACAGTCTGGGGTGTTTTGTTATAGCAGCCCAAACGGACAAGGATGCTCACAGACCCTGTCGATCAAAGGGCCGTGCTCCTAGAACACATAGTCACACGGACCCTCACCTGTCTGCAGAAGCCCAGGGTGGGGAAAGGTTCATCTCTAAGACGTTTGTGGGTGTTGGCTTTGCCTGACAGAGTAGATACTGAGGAGATTCACAGAAAATTCGTAGTTTTTAAGAGAGCTACATGTACAGAAACACCACCAGCTCAGACTGGAAGAGCAGACAGTACAAAGTAAAAAGAGGCCTTTAGACCCTCAAAAGTCTACTGGCAGGAGGCAGGCTGAGAAAATCACTCAGCTGCAAACACATGATACCTTTCACAAAAAAAGGAAGGATGACTCACAGGGAAGAACTAGGAGCCCAGAGGGCAGAGTCCAAAGGCTTGGAGTAGAGCTCCTACTCTTACAGTATTTGCCTGACAAGACTCTAGAATCTATACGGCCCAGCAACTTCTTCCTGGCTGTCATTTTCTCCCTTTTTGAGGGAGAGTGTCTAGGGTGGTTATTCTATGACTGCCCCATTATATGTTCAGTGGGAAAGGGTGTTATGGACTGAATGTGTCTCCTCAAAATTCATGTGGTGAAGCCCTAGCCCCTCAATGTGATGGTCTGTGGAGATGGAGCCTTTAGAGGTAGTTAGGTTTCGATGAGGCTGTGAGAGTAGGGTCGTCATGGTAGGATTAGTACCCTTATAAGGAGACACCAGAGAGCTAGTTCTTTCTCTCTCTGCCATATGATATATCAAGAAGGTGGCCAGATCCAAACCAGGAAGAGAGTCCTCACCAACACTTGACCATGATGATACCCTGATCTGTGACACCCAGGTAAGTGTCCATTGTTCATAAGCCCCCAATCTATGGGATTTTGTTACAGCAGCCTGTGCTGATTAATACAGGGGGTGTGGAGGGAAGATACCTTGTCAAGAACCGTACCGGAAGAACTGTATTTAGGAAATATAATCACACCCAAACCTGATTTACATTGTGAGATTCTGGACATAGAGCAGATGCTGAAATGGCACGAAACTTCCGGACCCTCTGGAAGCGGTTGACTTAATTTGCACGTGGGAAGGATATGAATCTTTGGTGGGCTGCAGTAGTCTGCAAGTTGGCTGGCACCATCTCCCACCTCTGTTACATTTGCCCACAACTGCTCCACAGTTAGTCTGTGTGACCCATAGTATACAGCGGAAGAGATGGTACTGCTGATGTTAACCTATTTTTCAAGTGAGGCTTACCTTTCTCTCATCCTCCCTCTGTATCTCTCTGTCTCTGAGGGAAGCCAGCAGCCCTATCAAGAGACCCACATGGTGACGAACTCAGACAGCTGATCCAAATCAGCAATGAGCCAGGGCTTCTTTCCAACACCATATGCCTAGGCTGTCGTGGACACAGAGCGTCCAGCCCCAGGCCAGTGTCAGATGACCACGGTTCTGGCCAGCATCCTGACCACAACCTCCTAAGAGACCTGGACCAGAGGCACCTGGCTAAGCCACTCCCAGATCCTGGCCCTCAGAAACTATGTGAAATAATAAAAATAATTTAAAATCACTGTGTATAGTAATCATTTGGTCCTGATACTTTGACATCTGGAGCCTTGCTGACCGTGGAGAGATCATCGTCCTTCCAGGGCTAAGCCAATTCCCAAGGGGTGAAGACCTTTCTTTTTTTTTTTTTTTTTAATTTATTTTTTATTGGTGTTCAATTTACTAACATACAGAATAACACCCAGTGCCCGTCACCCATTCACTCCCACCCCCCGCCCTCCTCCCCTTCTACCACATGCAAACCAAGCAACCCAGAGCCTACGCTCCAAATCAACTTCCTTATTGGACTCTCCCAGGGCACCCACACTCTGGGCTACTGTCTGCCTGCACTAATCAGCCCAGGGCCAGGTACCAGACAACTGGAGGTAGCCCCTATGCCTCAGAGCCCCCTGAAACTATGCAGACTGGCCAATCTTAAACTTGCTTTCCCTGTCGTGCTTAGTCTTCTGGTGGAAAAGCACAGCAAAGGCTCTTGCCCACATGTTTCCGTCATTCCCTCTGCCTCCTGGACGACCCTGTGCTTCCTCATGTGGCCCAACTGAGGCATGGTGTACTCCCATCTTTGGGGGTGAATAACAAATCAATGGTAGTCACCTCCTGATCTGTTGGCCTACATTGAAAATAGTATGATTTAGATAATTTGTTACACACACTAGATAACTAATACACTTAAACACACCTATAATTTTCCTTCATACCACAATGCCATCTTCACATCTAAGAAAATGAAAAATATTCCTTAATATTATCTAATGCCTAAGGGCGCTTGGGTGGCTCAGTGGATTAAGCCTCTATCTTTGGCTCAAGTCATGATCTTGGGATCCTGGGATCGAGGCCCCGTTTGGGGCTATCTGCTCAGCAGGGAGCCTGCTTCTCCCCCTCTCTCTGCCCCTCCCCCTGCTTGTGCTCTCTTTCTCACTCTCAAATAAATAAATAAAATCTTAAAAAATATATCCCCTCATACCTAGGTCCACTTGTAAATGTCCTCCATCTCCCTAAAAATGCCTTTATAACTGGTTTATTGGAGAACAGGATCCAAATAAAGTCCACATATTTTGTTCTATGTTAAGTCTTTCAAGTCACTTTTCAAAGTAGAATTTTCAAAAAGGCAAAACCACAAGTCTCCTATTAACCCTAAGTAACTAGGTATCAACTATTTAATTAACTCATTAATGAAGAAAGCAGCAGGATGGTTAAACTGGTTAAAAGAAACTCTGAGAGATGAAAGCCCTGGAGAAGGATTGCTCAGTTATGTGTTTAGAAGTCTGGTTAACAACCTCCCAGGCAATAAAACCGATCATCAAAACATTTTTTATTATCTTTGAAACCAGATAGGATCATTTGCATCCCAACCAGACAAAAGTCATCTCAACCTTATATCCCTATGTCAGATTAGAATCATTTGCATCTTTTAGCTTTGTGCATGGTATCCCCTTCCCATCACAGAATTGTCAAATATCTTAATGAACCTTAAACGGTCTGAAATGAAGGTGTACCTACTGCCTCCACCCCCAGCCCCAAAGTTTTAGTGTCCTGACATGATATTGAAAGGCAAGGAGAAGAAGTCATGCATTTCCTATTTCCAAGTTTTGAGGTTTTCTTTTTAAAAAAAATTTTTTTCTTAAGTAGGCTCCCTGTCGGCATAGAGCCCAATGTAGGACTTGAACTCACAACCACGGGATCAAGACTCAAGCTGAGATCAAGAATTAGATGCTTAACCTATGGAGCCACTATGTGCCTTGAGGTTTTCTTTTTTCTTAATGCTCTTTTAATCTGGAGTAGTCTCCTCGTTAGGTTGTTCCCCTGTAGAAGGTCCCCACATTCTGATTTTATCTGCTTCCTTTTAAGTGTACTTCTGTTGACTGTGATTTTAAAATCAATACCGAGGGGATCCCTGGGTGGCTCAGCAGTTTGGTGCCTGCCTTTGGCCCAGGGCGCGATCCTGGGGTCCCGGGATGGAGTCCCACATCGGGCTCCCAGCATGGAGCCTGCTTCTCTCTCCTCCTGTGTCTCTGCCTCTCTCTCTCTCTCTCTCTCTCTCTCTCTGTCTGTCTATCATAAATAAATAAATAAATCTTAAAAAATAAAATAAAATAAAATCAATACCTGATTGTAAGAATAATGCCTGGCACCAAAGGGATGAGATGGTTTTGTGTCAAGGAGTTATTAAACTACTATAGGATGTTGAATAAATACTTCCTTCATTCATTCACTCTGTTGTTAATCTCAAACTCAAACATGTAAGATTCCCTTTGGGGACTTTAAAGTAGCAAATGTGAGCTTGTTATAGATGCACTGTCCTGAGTCTTTGTTTAATTATGGACCTGCCTCCATTTCTTGCAGGAGTCCTAACAGGTAGAAGGTTCCTGGTGGTGATCTGTGAAATGCTGGGCTGCAAGTATGAAGGGGCTTTTCTTCCCCACCCCTCTTCCTTACCTCAGCCATTCATTGAAGGTCCTACAACTTCTGATTTTTGTGAAGTATATTGACTTTTTTCCTTGATACCAATTTCTGATTTGTTCTGCTTTCCCTAAATGTCCTTAATATCCTCAGTCCTCACGGTGGCTTCTCAGCCTGGCTTAGCAGAGGGAGCGCCACACATACGAGGGATTTCTTTGTGGGTCTCCTTCAGAAAGAATGTTCCCTGAAGCTAATGAGACACCCACGGGCCAGAAATACTAGATAAGAGAAGAACATTTACTTAAAGATGAAAGTTCTCATTTTCCTTGTGGGCAAGCCAAGGATGACAACCTAATTCCTCAGCCTTGAATTGGAGAACTTCACCCAGACCCATATTATCCTTATATATTTATGCATTTTAATTTTTAAGAATTTTGAAAGTATGAAAAGTCAAGAATTAGTACAATGAACACATATATACTCTCCACTGAGATTCCAGTGTTCATATTTTGGCTCATTTGCTTTATCTCTCTCACTTTTTTTTTTTCCACCTTTTTGAAAACAGGTTGCAGACATCAAGCCATTTCACTGCTAAATACTTCCATCCGCATCTTCTAAGAATAAGGACCTTCTTCCACATTGCCACAACACCTTTGTCACACCTACGAAAATTATCAATAATTCCCTAATTCATCTAATACTTATTTCACATCCAAGTTTCCCCAGTTGGCTCCCAAATTACTTTTAGGGCTTAAAAAAAAATCTAGGAATCCAGTCAGGAATGTGAAACATTGCTTTTGATCTCTTTTTCTCTTTTCACCTAAAATAACCCCAGTGGTAATTTTTAAATATGTCCACAAATTCTTTGATTCTCCTGATTCAAAAGATGGCTGTACTCTGACTTATTTCTAACAAACAGAATGAACAAAAATGACAGCTTATGCCTTCTGAGACTAGGTCATACCTGGCCTTCTTGCTTTCTCTTGCACTACCCTGTGAAATACTTACTGTCCATTGTTGTTTAAGTAGCTCAGTTTGGGGGGGCAGTAATTTGTTACTCAGCAATCGATAACTCATAGAGTATCCACTCAACTTATCCTTCTACCCCTCCTTACATCTCCTATGTACTGGAAGTTAGGTTCAAAGTCTTAGTGAGGTTCAATCCAAACATTTTTGGCAGGAGTCTTGGTATGTTGTTTTAAGAACTTCGTGTTCTAGTACATTGGGGGGGTGCAAAAAGGTAGGTGTCAGATTAACAGTGGTATTATGTTTGATCATTTGGTTCCATTACTAAAAATCTTGTACCATGTGAAAGGTCAGATTATTGTTCAAAACTCCTCTCCTACCCACCTAACCTCCATAAGAGGTATACTTCCCCGCTCCACCAATGCAAGGCTCAGCAATATAATGTTTTGGCCAAAAGGGTGTTAGCGCACATGATGCAAGCAAAGGCTAGAAGCATGCCTGCCGTTCTGAGCTGTCCCTCCTGTACCTTTGCCATCACCATGAGAAGAGCTTCTCCCTGGTAGCCGTCATCCCCTGAACCTGAGCCCCAAGACTGTCCAGCCAAGCCCAGCCTAGATCAGCTGCCCTGCAGATCAGTGCAAATAAATGTTATTTCTAGGTACTTCATTTTGGGTTTTTTAGGCAGCATGGGGAGGGGGCAGTAGCTGATACAACAGAGCACAACAAGGCGGCTGCTACTGGTAGACACCACTGAGCATCTGCTTTTCTCAAAGAATCAGCATCCTGATTCAGAGACATAGGCACCTGGCAGCCAGGTTTAGGTGGCAAAGCTTGCCCCCAGCACCATGGTAAATCAAACTGGAGGTGGGGGGCTGAGTTTTCCAAGTTGGTTTTGGGGTGAATGAAGACTAGCCAGTTTCCCTGTGTGGCTAGAATAGTACCACCTACATACAGGACCAATAAGGTGGCCATATTTAAAAATAAAACAATGGGGCAGCCATGGTGACGCAGCAATTTAGCACCACCTGCAGCCTGGGGTGTGGTCCTGGAGACCCAGGATCAAGTCCCACGTCAGGCATCCTATATGGAGCCTGCTTCTCTCTCTGCCTCTCTCTCTTTCTCTGTGTGTGTGTGTGTCTCTATGAATAAATAAACAAAATCTTAAAAAATAAAAAAATAGAAATAAAACAATGAAGCAGACACAAAGATAAACAGGGTCCTTCCAGCATTCCAGGTCCTAGTTCTCATCCCTTTCTGACCTTTTCTTGACAATCAATTCTAGTATTGACTCTCACATCCTTACAAGTGACTCTCTTATGAATAAGATAGTGTCACTAGATTTCTACACTTGCAACTCAAGAGTCTTTACATACACGCTGAAACCTGCCTCACCCAGGTGTGCCCCAAACACACCTGCGTTAGTTTCCTGGGGCTGCCACAGCAGCTTAAAATAACAGAAATGCCTTATCTCACAGTTCTGGAGACCAGAATTCTGGCTGGGTAGTCCTCCCTCTAAGGCCAGAATCCTTCCCCAGAACTCATAGCTCTGGAGGCTCAAGGAGGTCCTGATCCTGCTATTGCCTCATTCCAGTCTCCACTTCCACCTTCGTATGACATTTTCTGTGTCTGTAGCTTCTTCTCTTCTGCCTCCTAGAAGGACACATGTCATATATACAGCCCTCCTGGATTATCCAGGAAGATCTCATTTCAAGATCCTTAACTTAGTTACAAGACTCTTTTTCTTTTTCTTTCTCTCTTTTTTAAAAGACTTTATTTATGTATTCATGAGAGACACAGAGAGAGGCAGAGACACAGGCAGAGGGAGAAGCAGACTTCCTCGGGGAGCCCGATGTGGGACTCCATCCTGGAACCCTGGGATCATGCCCTGAGCCAAAGACAGATGCTCAACCCCTGAGCCACCCAGGTGTCCCTACAAGAGTCTTTCTAATCAATGCCACAGACGCTGGCTCCAAGTATTAGAACATGGACCACATAGCTCATGTAGCCTTCTCACCAGGCCTCAGCCAGGGGAAAACCTGTAAATTGGTATGTGTGTGTGATTTGCAGAATTGAGTTGGAGAGCAATTTTTTTTTGAGATTTTATTTATTTATTTGAGAGAGAGAAAATACAGCGGGGAGGGGCAGAGCAAGAGGCAGAAGCAGACTCCCCGCTGAGCAGGAAGCCTGATGTGGGACTCCATCCCAGGACTCCAGGATCAAGACCTAAGCCTAGGCAGCCACTAAAACCCTTAACCCACTGAGCCATCCAGGTGTCCCTGGAGAGCATTTTAAATACCTATAGGAGTTATGTGTAGTCTGAAAAAAAAAATAAGAGAAAGCAAGATTCCAATAAGTTTTAAATTATTTTGTGTTGAAAGGAACAGACATTTACATATCTATTAAAGTCAAAAGTATTTGAATTCAGGAATATGTGTAACTGGAGCATAGGGACTCAGGCCACACCAATGCATCTTCTAGAAATTATGGATTCACTGACAGAACAGCTGTAGACAGGGCTCCCAGCACAACTGCAAGGCACCAAGAGACCCAGCCTTAATCTGTGATATTCAGGCTCATAGTTGCCTGAAGCCCCTGGCCGTAGTCGCCTCAATGAGCCAGAGGGCTGACTATCTTCCTCTTCTGTGCACAAATATCGTTTAGTCTGGGAGGATTTAGAATTAAGTATCAAAAACTTTTGACACTCAAAACCATTGTATCCTTTTAATTTTTTTAATTTTTTTTTAATTTTTTAAAATTTATTTGTGATAGTCACACAGAGAGAGAGGCAGAGACATAGGCAGAGGGAGAAGCAGGCTCCATGTACCGGGAGCCCGACGTGGGATTCGATTCCGAGTCTCCAGGATCGTGCCCTGGGCCAAAGGCTGGCACTAAACTGCTGCACCACCCAGGGATCCCCATTGTATCCTTTTTAAATTTTATTTTTAACTGATCTCTATACCCAGCTGGGGCTCTAACTCACAACCCTGAGATCAAGACTCACATGCTCTACTGACTGAACCAGCCAGGTACATCTCAAAAACATAGTCTGAAGATGAAATCTGTTGGGTAAAATCTGTACATATTTGGTGTTTGATATTCTTGGGACCCTTAAGAGAATTTGACCTATTGGAAGGTCAGCCATGTCACATCAACCTTAACATGGGCAACTAAATCAGTAATTTGACTTTCGATTTGGGGATGGAGTCTTATTTAGTTTATTTACCACGTGGAAACAATTCAGAGAACTTAAGTTTGGTTCTCTTTGTAACTGTAATTTGTTAGATTTCCTGTAGTTATTCAGTATTCAGGATTCTTTTTTTTTTTTTTTAGGATTTTTCTTGGGGTGGAGGGTGTGTCTGGGTTGCGTACTCAGTTGAGCGTCCAACTCTTGGTTTCAGTTCAGTTCATGATCTCAAGGTTGTGGGATTGAGCTCTAAATTGGGCTCCACACTCAGCAAGGAGTCTACTGGGGATTCTCTCTCCTCTCCCTCTGCCCCTCCTGCTTGTGCTCTCTCTCTCTCTCTCTCAAATAAATAAATAAATAAATAAATAAATAAATAAATAAATCTTTTTAAAAAATATTTACTTTACTTTTAAGTAATCTCTACACCTACTGTGCAGCTCAAACTTAAAACCCTGAGATCAAGAGTCACATACTCTACCAACTGAGCCAGCCAGGCACCCCAGGAATTTTTTTATTGTTAATTCAAACAACAAAAACACTGTAAAAGGAAATAAGTTATATTACATGTTGAAATGCAGCTAAAAAGATCTGAGGATGGGAGGAGGGAAAGTTGGAGGAAGGGAGTCAAAAGGCATAACCTTGCAGTTATAAGAGAAATAAGTGCTGGGGATGTCATGCACAACATGAGGTCTTCAGTTCACACTGCTCTGGGATATACAGGAAAGGCAGGAGAGTAGATCCAAAGAGCTCTCCCCACAGGATACATTTTCACCCTCTTCTTTTTATTCTATCTATATGAGGTGATGGATGCCAACCAAACCTATTGTGGTGACCATTTCACAGTGTATGTAAATCAAACCATCATACTGTACATCTTAAATTTAAAAGAAATAATAGGAATGAGGCAGCCAGGGATGCCTGGGTGGCTCAGCAGTTGAGTGTCTGCCTTCAGCTCAGGGTGTGATCCTGGGGTCCAGGGGTCCAGTCATACACAAATGGACAAAGGAAAAAGAGAGAGAAAGAGACAAAAAAATGGACTCTTAGCTATGGAAAACAAACAGATGGTTATCAGAGGGGAGGTGGAGGGGAATGGGTGAACTAGGTGAAGGGGATTAAGAGTACACTTATTTTGATGAGCGATAAGTAATATATGGAACCGCTGAATCACTGGATGGTACATCTGAAACTAATATAACACTTATGTTAGCTACACTGGAATTAAAACAAATGAAATAAAATTTGTGGGTGCAGGGGCACTTGGGTGGCTCAGTCAATTGAGCACCTGACTCTTGGTTTCCGCTCAGATCATGACCTCAAGGTTGTGAGATACAGCCTTGTGTCCGGCTCTACACTGGGCATGGAGCCTGCTTAAGATTCTCCGTCTCCCTCTCTCCCTCCCCCTGCTCGTGCGCACTCTCTCTCTCTATCTCTCTAAAATAAAATAAATAAATGAACTCTTTAAATAAATATATAAATAAAATTTGTGGGTAGTTATTCAATAAAAATATATTTAGTAGGGCAGCCTGGGTGGCTCAGCGGTTTAGTGCTGCCTTTGGCCCAGGCCATGATCCTGGGGACCTGGGATCGAGTCCCACATCGGGCTCCCTGCATGGAGCCTGCTTCTCCCTCTGCCTATGTCTCTGCCTCTCTCTCTCTCTCTCTGTGTCTCTCATGAATAAATAAATAAAATATTTTTTTAAAAAAAATAAAAAATTAAAAAATATATATATTTATTTAGTAGTGATTATGCGGGATCCCTGGGTGGCGCAGCGGTTTGGCGCCTGCCTTTGGCCCAGGGCGCGATCCTGGAGACCCGGGATTGAATCCCACATCGGGCTCCCGGTGCATGGAGCCTGCTTCTCCCTCTGCCTGAGTCTCTGCCTCTCTCTCTCTCTCTCTCTGTGACTATCATAAATAAATAAAAAAAAAAAATTAAAAAAAAAAGTACAGTGATTATGCGAAGGAGATGCTCATTTAACACCCTGAAACTAATGGAATAAAGACTTTATTTATATTTTTTCAAAGATTTATTTATTTATTTCAGAGAGAGAGAATATGAGCGGGACGGGCAGGAGAGGGAGAGAGAATCTCAAGCAGACTCCCCACTGAGCACAGAGCCCTATGTGGGGCTGATACCACCACCCAGGAGTTCATGACCTGAGCCAAAACCAAGAATTGGACGCTCAACCAACTGAGCCAACCAGGTGCCCCTGGAATAAACATTTTAAATAAAAATCAAAATATCGCAAAGTACAGTTTAATATTTCTACTGATAAAGCAGTTTTGAAGTAAACAGCATTCCCGTTTTATGAATTAAAATGAAGCGACACTGGGGCACCTGGCTGGCTCAGTTGGAGAAACGTGGGACTCTTGATCTCAGGGTCATGCATTCGAACTCCATGCTGGGTGCAGAGAATAAACAAACAAACAAAATGAAGAGACATTTACAGCAGCCCTATTCATAATTGCCCCAAGTAAGAAATGACCCAAACATCTTTCAATGGGTGAGCTGATAGATAAACAGTGATATACCTAGGCAATGGAATGTTACTCGGATATAAAAAGGAGCAAAGTATTCAGACGCCCCAAAACATGGATGCATGAGTGAAAGAAACTGGTCTCAAAACGTCACTTACAACTGATCTCATTCATACGACATTCTGGAAAAGCAAAACTGGAAGAAGAAAGAACAGATTTGTTGTTGCCGGGAGCTGGGGGTTGTGAGGACTTGACAACAGGGTACACGAGGAAGTTTCCTGGGGCGATGGCAGTGTTCCTGGAGCTGAAGCGGGTGGTCAATACACACATCTACACATATTTAAAACTTATAGAACTGTGCAGCAAAGTCAAATGTTTATTTTATAATATATAAATATCTAAAATAATTAAAATACATAGAGACAAATATCCAAAAGTCTGAACAATAATTCTTTAACTTGCTCTTTTTCTTTGGATACTTATTGCTCAGTATTCAGTGAATGGAGAAATAACTTGTGGTATCAAATTCCTTAATCTCAAGGGAACCCCATGAAAGAAGTCAATATATGTTCAACAAAACAGCAGAGAGATCCCTTCTGACACCCTGATATTGTTTCCATTAAATCCCAGTAAGAGAGAAAGGTGGTGAGGCCCGTTTAAGAGCCCAGAGTCTACTAGTGTGATGAGAGCTACTAGGAAGGAAGTGTCAGCATCAGAAAGTGACAGAAAGGAAGAGCACAATTTTGCTAATCCAAAGCCACATGCAAAGGACAGCAGGTCCCAACTCCTTTTAGTTGAAAGCAAGCAAAGCACCAATAAGGAGAAAATTAGAGTCAATCACTGGACTCATTTAGCAATTTCTTTTTCTTTCTCCCTAAACTATCTCTTAGTTTAAATAATAAAACTCAGTTTTCTTTTTCTTAATGGGTAAGCATCATTATAGTTCAGCATTTAAATCTAAATTCACACACTTTCTTGAATAACTCTGCTTTTTTTTTTTTTTTCAAAGGAAGAAACCCTACCTTACTGTTCTGGAAAGTGGGAGACTTTCTCATTTGTTTTTAGAGACAGTGTCAATTTTCATAGAAAAAGGACACGGTTCTGTCACCATTTAGGGTACTGTTTGTATTGGTTAGCTCCTGCTGCATAACAAACATCCTTAAAATTTAGTGACTTCGAGCCACTAATTGTATGGTTTCTCAAGTTTCTGCTGGCCACCTGAATTCAGACAGCTTGGAGAGAAGCTGAGGCTGAAGTCTAAGGTGGCTTCATTCACATGTCTGGGGCCTTGGTAATGGCAGTCAGTTGGGCCTTGCCCTCCACGTGGTCTCCGAGTGTTCCAAGAGATTGACAAGAGAATTCACAATCTCTCTTAAGGCCCAGTCTTATAGGTTGCACTATGTCATTTCTGCTGCATTCGGTTGGTCAAAGCAAGTTGCCAGGCCAGCCCAAGGTCAAGGGTTGGAGAAATAAGTCCTATGGCTTGATTTAAGGGGGAGCAGCAAAGTTATATTTTAAAGCAGTAAAGGGCACAGAGACGCTACTCATCGGGGGGCTGTGACTGTAACAAAGCACCACTCTACTGTTAATAATGTTTAAAGCTTATATAAATATTAATTAAATTAGCTTTTGGATCTGAAACTGGATGAAATTAAGCTAAAGATTTATTTTGGATTAGAAGCTCGCATTGACTCCAGCTTTGATGTAGTTAATCCTTATTTTAAAACCATCAGAAACCACTTATAGATGATTCATAGAAATCCAACCCTGTGGTTTTTATGGGGATTTTAACCATCAACTAACAGAAAAGTAACATGGAATCCATTAGCTATTTTAAAAAACACTATTATTATCTAATCGTGTGTCAACTCCCCTGGGTGTCCTGATGTCTAAACATTTCATAATGTTGTAAAATTATGAAAGGATCCAATTCTCAAAAGGATGTGGGCAACCTTGAACATAACTGTCGACTAGCACCAGAATGCCGGGAGGTCCCTGGAGTACAGGCACAGAGGATAATCCTTGTGTGTGCAGTTCCAGCTCAACCCTCCTGTCACCATAGACTGCCTAACTTGTCGTCACCTCTCTGGCAATAAGGAGCGATGCTCACATGGGGACCAGAGCCACACCAACATTTGACCACCTCTGTAGTCTGAGCTAATTCCAGGAATTCCCCAGGGAAAAAGTGTCAGGCAAAAAACGTCAAGGTCGAGAAACTGCCCCCACACCTGTCCCAATTACTCAGTCTCACCAAATTCATCATGCTCTTTCCCACTCGAAGCCTCTGTGCTAGCAGTCCTCCCTGACTGTGAACTTGTCTCCCCAGGGTAAGTAATGAAGTGAAGTATAAATCACAGCAAGGGTGTTGGCATCCTCCAATTGCTCTGGCTTGCCTCTGTGTTGCTCCCACCCTGGATTTTCGGCCTCCATCTGGCCTCAGGGAATGATTTTTTTCTCCAACACCAGGGCACTTTCTGCAAACCCCAGGCTATGTCTGAGCCCAGGGCCTTGTTGCTGAGGGAGAAATGACACCAGCAGAGGAACAGGTCCTGCAGGGAACACTGGGCAGCCAGAGTGTTCCAGGTTCTCCCCAAAGAACAGGGGAGTAAAAAAAAAAAAAAAAAAAAACCAAAAAAAAAAAAAAATAACAGGGGAGTAGAAAGAAGAAACCCAGAAACAGAGAAATAAGAAAAGGAGGAGGAAAAAGGATGACTCTGGAGATAAGAATTTCCTTTTCACACTTCTGCTGACCCTGGGGTGGGCCTTACATCGCCAGTGAGAAGGAGCCTAGAGGGATTTGTAATGTGGAGCGGGGCCTGGGCTTGGGTGGTGTATGGTACAGAAGGGGTCCCAGCGTGTCCCATTATAGAAGGGCATATACACCCCCACCTGATGGACACAGACAGTGAAGGCTTTGTCCCAAACCAAAAGAAGCTGCAAGCCTTTCTAAAAATTCTGAGTTTCCAGGTGAAGCTATCTTCCTATGGGAACTCAACTGGGTGAAACAGGCGGTTACTCGCTCAGCAGCTGTGTGTGCCCCAGGGGCTGTAACGCCAAAGCCTTTCTTTCTCCCTAGAAAAACCAAAGCACTTATGACTCAGGCGGCTCTCTCTCTCCCCCACAACTCCGGCTTTCATAAAGTCCTACGGATGTCCCTCAGTGGCCCCCTCCTGCCTTTCCCCACCTCACTCTCTCTCCTGATGGCAGCCTGGGAAACTCCCTCTCTCCCCTCTGCCAACAACATGGCTCCAGGACCCAGGCTGACCACCCTGCCCAGCCCGGAGTCCTGGGACAGATCGATCCCAGAGCCTCAAGGTTCAAGTTCAAACTCCTAGCGTGCCATTGACGTCGGGCCTCAGTTTACTCCCCTGGGCCCTTCCCCCCAACTCCCGACTCCTATCCTTGCACCAGGGCCAAGTGCATCAGGACTGTCACACAGCTAGGCATTAATCCATGCTGTTCTCTCCTCCCTGCTGCAAACTCTCTTGGAGGTGGAGGCAAATATTATTTCAGCTGTAAGGCTGCACTCCTCCCCACAACCTCACCAGGACCCCCACCCCAAGCAGTCACTGCTGGCTGTGCCTGTGGATTTCTGCACGCCTCATGTTTAAAGCCCCTGTGACGGGTGACAGCTGGGATAGGGATGTCTGTCTCCCTTCTCTCGGGGAGGGGGATGTGTCCTCACTGAATCCTGCCCTCCCTGGGCTCTGACTTACTCCACACCATACAGTGAACAACTCCTCTCATAGTTTTCAGTGCCATATGCTTTCTGTAGAGAAGGTTCTCTGTCAACAAGTGGGAGGTGATTTATCCAGCAGCCGTTGCAGATCTATTCAACTATTTTTTTGAACCCGCCCCTCCTTTTTCTTCCCAAAAAAGCTAAAATTAGGTCTTTGATGGTTCCTTGAAGTATTGAAGTTACCATAGAACCCAACAATTCCACTCCCAGGGATAGAGCCAAGGGAATTGAAGACATAAGTCCACAAAAATCTATACGTAAATGTTCACAGCAGCATTATTCATAATAGTCAGAAAGCAGAAACAACCCAAAAACCCATCAACTAATGAATGGAGAATTAAAGTGGGCTCTATCCGTTCAATGGAATATTGTTTAGCTGTAAGACGGAATAAAGCACTGACATGTATCACAGCGTGGATGAGCCTTGAAAACATTATGCTAAGTGAGATACTAGGCACCAAAGACCATGATTCCATGATTTCATTTACAGAAAGTGTCCAGAATAGTCAAATCTACCGCGACAGAAAAATTAGAGTGTGCGGGGGCTGGTGGGTGAGGCGGCACAGAGTGGCTGCTGCTGCCGGGTGCGGGTTTCCATTCAAGAGAGGGAAACGCTCTGGGGTGGACTGTGGCGATGACTGCACGACTCGGTGAATACCCCAAACCACTGACTTGCACCTTTTAAGTGGATGGACGGCACCTGTGAGGTGCACCTCAATAAAGAGGTTGAAAAGAATTGCTCTCTGAGCGCTGTCAAGGGATACCGCAGCTGTCGCAGGGCTGTGCATTGTCTGTCATTTCTCTTCTGAGCTCGAGAAGAAATCGCTTTGCAAAGACCTTGCGGCTCTCGGCCCGGCCGCGTTAACTTTCCTTGGGGCCTCCCGCCTCCCTCGTCTCCTCCTTCTCCCCAGGCCGGGGCCGGGGGGGGGGCGGGGGGGGGGTCCGGAGCGGACAGCGGGTCGCGGAGGAGCCGCAGCCGCAGGAGTAAGGGGGCCGCGGGGCCTCGCAGGTGTGCACGCGCCCAGGAAGGTCCGGGCCCGGGCTGCGTAGACGCGCCCGCCCAGCGCCCGGGGCTGCGGTGCGGGAAAGTGTGACACCCGACACTAGCACAGCTGTGCCGCGTCGGTACACCCAGCGGCCCCGAGAGACCCCGAAACCAACCTTCACCTACTCCCCGGGCGAAAAACAAAAATCTGGGAGAGGGCTTTTCAGGGGTGCGGGCGGCAGCACCTGCGGCTCAGCCACCGGGCACCTGGCCCCGGATCCCGTCCCTCCCGGGTCCCCGCAGACCTCAGGCTGGGGCGGGGGGCGCCCCAGGGCCCTGGGGAGCTGCGGGGCCAAGGGCCGCCGGAATGGGGGGCGGGGGGCGAGCACGAATCGGAGCCGAGTCAGCGGAATCCGTCCTGGCTCCGAATCAAAGGGACCGCAGGGGGCAGGAGGTTCGAAAAACAGCAATATTTGTATTAGGAGAGAAAAGCAAATACAAATGTCCCCGCAGTAGGGACTCGGAGGTTCGCGGGAGAAGCAGAAACCGGGCGGCCCGGAGCCGGGGGGGGCGGGGGCAGGCGAGGCGCGCCCGGGACACGCGGGACCCTGCGGGCCGGGTGGGCGCCGCGCGCGGGGCGGGAGGGCGGCGCCGGGGAGGACGCCCAGGCGTGGGGACCCACGGGGGCGGCCAAGACGCGCAGGCCACACCGTCGACCTGCGGCGCACCTGCTCGAGGGGGAACCGCGGCCCGCGACCTCAGGGTGTCCTGCTTTTGCCTCTAAAATGCGTGCGAGAGGGAGGAATCTCAGAGACCAGAAGAGGAGGGGTGCTGGCCCTGGGAGCTGGGGCTTGGAAGGAGAGCCCCGCCCAGTCTGGAGCCATTTGCCCGAGAGGTGATCCTGGGGCCTCTCCTTGGAGGCCAGCTCAGACACCTTGTCACACCTTGCTACCTCTGCTGTCGTCCAGCCAAATGGCAGGGATGATTCAGGAGCTGGTGGACACGCCAGCAAGAGTCCCAGGGGGGAGCAAGGGGGCCCCTGTCCATCTGGGCCTTCTTTCTTGTAACTGTTTCTGTTATTAGCAACAGAATTCATGTTCATGATTTAACAATATATAAAATACATTATGGTTGTGTAGTGGCCCTCTGCAGATGTCCACCCCGCAATCCCTAGAAACTGTAAATATGCTGGGTGGCACACACAGACCCACACAAAGTGTCGTGAGTGTGATTAGTTAAGGTTCTGAAGATGGGAGATTATCCTGGATTACCTGAGTGGGCCCAGTGTGATCACAGGGAAGAGAGGGCAGGAGAAGCAGAGTCAAAAGAAGTAGATGTGACCACAGAAACGGAGGTCCCAGCCATACGGTTGCTAGCTTTGAAGATGGAAGGGATACAAGTCACTGAAGGCTGGCAGCTTCTAGAAGGTGGAAAAGGCAAGGAAAGAGCTTTTGCCCTTGAGTCCCCAGGAAGAACTCAGTCCTACAAACACCCTGATTCCAGGACAGGGTAGTGAAGCCCATCTCAGACTTCTGACCTCTATGAATGTAAGATAATAAATTGGTCCTGTTTTAAGCTACCAAGTTCGTGATCATTTGTTACAGCAGCAACAAGAAAATAATATATGAATACATACATTTAAAGAAAAGAAATCAATTGTAACCCACTACCCAGAAAAAAATCATAATTTTCAATGTCTATAATTTAGCAGTCAACTGAGAATAGGAACTAGTATGTAAAGGCACTTGCAAAGAGTGAAAGTGTCATGCAGCTAATGCTGGTATGTCCAGGTGAAGACGCCTCAGAAACTCTACCAGCTAAGACGGTCTTGAAGCTTATCCAACACCCAGATCTGGGGTCCTCAATATAATTCTCCATTAAAGGAAACCAGAGATCCTTGGATAAATGACTAATTTTAGGGCTCAGATGGAAAGATACAGATGAAACCAGTCCTGTAATCCTGCCAGACAGCGAGGAAGTGCTCAAAGAATAATAGGAACTTATCAAAAGAACCGAAGACAGTTAGCTTTGAGGAGCTCCCTTTGGGCAAATCTGGGATAATTTGACCAACAATAATGATAGTACTGAATTATGGCAATTCTCATTTTATTCTATTGCAATAATAGTCTAAAGTAAAAATCCACAAATGCCTACTGATATAATTATATAAATGAAAAAATAATTGGGGAGAAGAGAAAGCTCTTTCCTATGGTGGAATATCAGAGAATAAATGTTGAATGAATCATGGAATTAGAAATACCATTTGCCACCATAGCAGTAATTGTGTCAGAGAGAATCATCAATGGATGCTGAAACAGTGGGTGAAAGTTTAATGAAAAACAGGATTTGTATACAATCTCACTCCTCACAGGGTATGAACTATAAAAGGGAAAATAATAACTTTACAGTGGAGAAACCTGGCAGTCATCTTAGCCAAGTGATCAAAATTAGCATCACCAGTAATGGGACACATTCACAACATGAGCCTCTGACATGATGCCACAGAAGGGCATGTCACTCAGTGCTGCTCCTGCCAAAAACTCAAAACCTCAATTTGTGAGGCAATATCAAACAGATCAAAATGAAAGGTATTTTTACAAAATAACTGGCCTGTATCCTTTAAAAATGCCAATGTCATGAACAACAAAGAAAGATACAAAATTATCCCTTATTAAAAGAGATTAAAGAGGCATGATAGAACTTAAATGCTCTATAGGTTCAGCATTGGATCCTGGGCCAGGAAAAATGGTATTTTCCCCCTTTCCTTATAAAGGACATTAGTCGGGCAGCCTGGGTGGCTCAGGGGTTTAGGGCCGCCTTCAGCCCAAAGCTTGATCCTGGAGACCGAGGATCGAGTCCCGCATCAGGCTCCCTGCGTGGGACCAGCTTCTCCCTCTGCCTGTGTCTCTGCCTCTCTCTCTCTGTGTCTCTCATGAATAAATAAATAAAATCTTTAAAAATAAATAAATAAAGGACATTAGTCATGCAACAAACGTGAATGAAACTTGTTGAAAGACCACCATCTATGAACCAAGAAGCATCCTCACCAGACACCTTATCTGCAGGCACCAGCCTCTAGAACTATGAGGAAATAAATGTCTGTTGTTTATAGGCACCCTGGTCTATGGTATCTTTGTCATCACAGCCCAAATGGACTAAGACAGTGGTAATGGTTGCACAGCATTGTGAATGTGTTTAATGCCATGGATTGTACACTTAAAAGTGGTTGCAAAGGACAACAGCTATTGGCAAAAATGTGGAGGAAAAGGAACACTCATGCACTGTTGGTGGAAATGCAAACTGGTGCAGCCACTGTGGAAAACAGTATGGAAGCTCCTCAAAAGGTTAAAAATAGAACTACCCTGCCATCCAATAATCACACTATTGGATATTTACCCAAAGAATACAAAAACACTAATTCAATGAGAAATACGCATCCTTATGCTTCTAGCAGTGTTATTTACAATAGTTAAGATATGGAAGCAGGCCAGATGTCCATCAATTGATGAATGGCTAAAAAAGATGAGATAGATAGATAGATGATAGATAGATTAGATGATAGATAGATAGATAGATAGATAGATAGATAGATAAATAGATAGATAGAATGCCTGGGTGGCTCAGTGGTTGAGTGCCTGCCTTCAGCCCAGGGTGTGATCCTGGAGACCTGGGTCCCACATCAGGGTCACTGATAGCTCCACATCAGCTCTCCCTGAGAGCATGGGGCCTGCTCTCTCTCTGCCTATGTCTGCCTCTCTCTCTCTGTGTCTTTCATGAATGAATAAATAAAATCTTAAAAAAAAGATAGATCTGTGAACAATCAAAAAAAAAAAAAAGGAAGAGGAAAATCTTTGTTGTTTTGTGCCATGTATTCCTTATATTATCATTGAAAAACCTGCATCATCTTTTAGAGTAACCCACACCTCCCTTAGGGAAACACCTTGGCCCATTCTACTTGTAATCTTTTATAAGTTAACTCTTGTATGAGGCGACCCGACACTAGAGAAGGTTGGCAGCTTTTATATGCAGTGTATTGATGATAAGGACAGAGACAGTCTCCTAACTAGTGCAAATCCTTCAGTAGGCTACACATAGACTGTTTTGTTGTTAGTTTGGTCTGCTGTTGTTTTTATCAGCATTATAATCCAAACTAGGATGCCTGTCAAAAAAATTGTCTTCACAAATGTGTCTAACTTTGATGTTGGTGAACTGTTTTCCTTGGTCTATCTGTACTCATGTATTGTAGTTCCATTTGAGATATGAATTGAAAGAAGACATAGATGTACAACTATTTAAGAAGCCAAATGTAGAGTCAGTTTAAATGCCTGATCTCCTGGCTTCCTTGCACAGTGGGGTCACAGGAAAGAATGCTTGAGATGGCAAACATTAAGTATTACTCATGCTTGCCCATTTCTAAAGACAGGAATTGTAGTTGTTGAAAAAAGTAAACTTTTTCCAGAAAGAAAATGCTGCTACTCCTCTAGATAAGGCCAATGTAGAACTGCTGTCTCATGTATATACTCTTCTTTCAAAAAATGGTATACATGGAAGAAATCTGGCAGACCTGAAACCAACATATAAAGAGAGCTGTGAGAAGACCACATAAGGAAAGAGAAGGCCAAGGAACAGTAGAACCAAAAGGCAAATAAAAACCAACAAAGACTTAACTAAGTTACTGGCCCTTCAGATGAATCCAAGTGGGCACATTCAAGTTACTAAGAAGAAAGATCCATCCATGGACAGTCCCAAGGACAAGAAATGTTCCTAGTAGTCTGAGAGTCAACTAATTTTATTCCCTTGTTTTATGGATGGCAACTTATTTTAAAAAATCAAACTACATAATTAACTTAGCAAATAATATCAAGTAACTGAACTTCTTATTATTGTATTTCTCTTTGGAGATTAACACATTGAAATTCTGGTTTTATGTATCAGTTCAAATATGATAATTAATAAACCACAGTACTAAAAAAAAAGATAGATAGAATGAAATATTATTTAGTCATAAAAAAGAGTGAAATCTTGCCATTTCAAGACCCGTGCAACCACATGGATAAAGGTAAAGAGTATAATCTAAGTGGAATAAGGCAGAGAAAGACAAATACCATATGATATCACTCATATGTGGAATTTAAGAAACAAAACAAATGAGCAAAGGGGAAAAAAGAGAGAGAGAGAAAGAAGAAAACCAAGAAACAGACCCCTAGCTATGGAGAACAAACTGATGGTTACAGAGGGGAGTGGTTAGGGGTAGAGGAAATAGGTGCTGGGGATGAAGGAGTGGACCTGTTGTGATGAGCACCTAGTGATGTATGGAAGTATTGAATCACTATTACTGTACACCTGAAACTAATACAGCACTGTGTGTTAACTAACTGGAATTAAAGTAAAAACTTTTTTTTTTTAATTATTGAAAATATTTTAAAATCAATGTTAAAATGGTAAATTTTATGCGATATATATTTTACCATAATGAAAAGTAATTTGAAAAATCCTGAAACTTTCACAAACACATCAGTAGCTGATTGGCAGAATGTGTATAAGGGTTATAATTATATAATACCAGTATGCCAATGTTAATTTCCTTATTTATTTATTTATTTATTTATTTTTTAAAGATTTTATTTATTTATTCATGACAGACAGACAGAGAGAGAGAGAGAGAGGCAGAGACACAGGCAGGGGGAGAAGCAGGCTCCATGCAGGGAGCCCGATGTGGGACTCGACCCCAGGTCTCTAGGATCAGGCCCTGGGCTGAAGGCAGATGCTCAACCACTGAGCCACCCAGGTGTCCCGCCTCTTTTTTTTTTTTTTTCAAAGATTTTATTTATTTAAAGAGAGAGAGCATGAGTGGGCGGTGGGATGGAGAAAGAGAGAGGATCCCAAGCAGAATCCTCCCTGAGCTCAGAGCCAGATGTGGGGCTCAATCTCATGCCCCTGAGATCATGACCTGAGCCAAAATCAAGAGTGGGAGGCTAAACCAATTCAGCCATCCAGGTGCCCCTTTCCTCATTTTGATAAATGTACTGTGGTTATGTAAGAAAATATCCTAAAAAATATTGAAACATACAGTGAAGTATTTAGGGGCAAAGAGGCACAATGTCTACAATATACTCTCTCGAACAGTTTAGAAAAATTAATGTACACAAATTATTCAGGAGAGAAAGAATGGTAAAGCAAATGTTCAAAATATTAACACTTGCAGAATGTGGATGAAATGTATAGAAGAATCTGCACTATCATTGCAACTTTTCTGTAACGTTGTTTCAAAATAAGCAGTTTAAGAAATTAAAAGTTGAACTAACTGGAAAGGAATGAAACTATCTGGAGCAGACAAGATTCTGATGCCTACTGCTGTCTGGGCCGCCTGGGCCCTGTGATGCCCTAATTCAGGCTGCGTAGGAGCAAGGGAGGCAGGGTCTCAGCCACACTGATTGATGGGGAAAAACAGGTCAGGAGGCTACGGCAGCCCCAGCCACTTGCTGAGATGAGCAAGAGCCTACAAAGAGGCTTGGTGAGCTTGGGTTGGGTTCAAATGGACATCCATCAGGAGTTTCAGTGGCGAAGGTGAGGCAGAGAAGCCAGGAGGCAGACAAAGCTCAAAGCCCTGACAGTTCCGTTGCTGAGAGTAGAGGGAATCACACACACAATGGGGAAACCTCCCTGGCTTAATGATGAGTGAAATAAATCAGACACAAATGGTCCACCCTGTCTGATTCCATTCCTATGAAGTTCAAAAGCAGAACAGATTGATGGTGATGGAAGTCACATTCATGTCCCTAGGGAGTGAGTATTGAGTGGGAAGGACAGGAGGGAATTCTGTGCAGTCCTGGAAATACACTATAACCTGTTCTGGGTGTTGGTTACAAGTTATCAAGATGTACACTTAAGCTTTGCCCACTTTTTACTGAATGTGTTAATCCTACATTTAAAAAGTTTAGCCCCACCCCCACCTTGGGACCGCAGCACTAACAGCAGGTTCCTGTTACGGAGCCATTCACGCAGATTCAATGGAGATTCGATTTACCTTGTTTGTTATTTTGTTGCTAGGCAACACAGTCCGGGCTGCACAACCAAGTGACGCCAATGATTAAGAGCCAATGTGGGGGATGTGCTAGACAAGGACCCAAGAGTGACTGACATGGACAATTCTCCCTCCCACCCAGTTTTCATTCTGGGAGGTGTGGGGTGGGTGCAAGGAGATGAGGGGGGTTGAGCAGGGCAGACTGAAAGGCAGGCAGGTCCCTCCTGGGCTGCTTTGAGCTGCTTTCCGTGTGTGTGTGTGTGTGTGTGTGTGTGTGTGTATCTATTGCCATGGCAACTGCTAAAATGAGCCTCTGTGGGTGTCAAGCAGTGATTGGAGGTCTCACTTGCCATGGAAGAGAGTAGCCCGATGAAGAAACTGATGAGTCATTGCCAAGAAAAGGCATGCTCGGGGTTACTGCTACAAAAATGGGACAGATTTGAGGCTGAAGGACAGGCCAGAGGGAATGGTGATGGGTTTCCTTTCCTTTTCTTTTTTTTTTTTTTTAAAGATTTTATTTATTTATTTGAGAGAGTGAGTGAGCTAGAGAGCACAAGCAGGAGGAGCAGAAGTAGAGGGAGAAGCAGGACCCCCGCCCCCCCGCTGAGCAGGGAGCCCAACTCTCTTGATTTGGTGCTCGAACCCAGGACCCCAAGATCATGACTTCACCCAAAGGCAGATGCTTAACCAACTGAGCCACCTAGGAGCCCCAGAGGTTTTCTGAAGGGCAGGGATGGGCAGGGCATGAAGAGAAAGACTTAAGACCAGTTAAAGCTGAAATGATGTGGAAATAAACAAAGACCACCCAAATGAGAAAAGCAAAGGCTATTTATTCAGAGCTTACTGTACAAATGGAGTCAGCCACCATCCCGTGTTTGGCAGACACTCAGGCAGGCAGAGGAGCGGGGAAGCTTTATAATGCAAAAAAGAAGCCTTCAGACATGCTCTGTGTGGAGGCTGCTGGCATGGGGATCCTAGAGGCAGGCATCCTACTTGATCAGTTACTGACGCATATTTGGCTTTCTCTCGTTGATCCTAGATTGGAAGTGGGACCCAAAGTTAGAGAAGCTGACAGCTATTGATTAAGTGCTGATCTTTCTAGGCCAATTGCTACAGGGGTTAAAGTTTGGCTTCCTGGGCTGGTTGCAGCAGATGGGGGGTTACAGTTCTATCATCCTCTATGAGTAGGCCGTTGTCCATTCATGTAGTGAGTCTCTCTGTGAATAACTAGATGGATTCGCGCTCCCGGGCCGCGCAGCCCCCTCCGCGGAGCTGCCGCCCAAGCCCCTCTGAGCTGCTCCTGGAACCGCGCAGGCCCCTCTGCACGGAGCCTCTTCCTCTGCCCGAGCCCCTCCGAGCTGCTCCCGGGGCCGCGCAGCCCCCTCCGCGGAGCCGCCGCCCGAGCCCCTCCTGGCTGCTCCACTCTGGAAAACTGTGTGGAGGTTCCTCAAACAGTTAAAAATAGACCTGCCCTACGACCCAGCAATTGCACTGTTGGGGATTTACCCCAAAGATACAAATGCAATGAAACGCCGGGACACCTGCACCCCGATGTTTCTAGCAGCAATGTCCACAATAGCCAAACTGTGGAAGGAGCCTCAGTGTCCATCGAAAGATGAATGGATAAAGAAGATGTGGTTTATGTATACAATGGAATATTCCTCAGCCATTAGAAATGACAAATACCCACCATTTGCTTCAACGTGGATGGAACTGGAGGGTATTATGCTGAGTGAAGTAAGTCAGTCGGAGAAGGACAAACATTATATGTTCTCATTCATTTGGGGAATATAAATAATAGTGAAAGGGAATATAAGGGAAGGGGGAAGAAATGTGTGGGAAATATCAGAAAGGGAGACAGAACGTAAAGACTGCTAACTCTGGGAAACGAACTAGGGGTGGTAGAAGGGGAGGAGGGCGGGGGGTGGGAGTGAATGGGTGACGGGCACTGGGTGTTATTCTGTATGTTAGTAAATTGAACACCAATAAAAAATAAATTAAAAAAAAAAACTAGATGTTAGACACGTCAAGAGCATGGTCCCCATGGTCTAATTCACAAGGAGATAAGGCACTGTGTAGTATAGAGACACAGCTGTGAGGGCCACCCCCGGAGAAGTGGGACACGGAGTACACAGGCAGGAAAGTAGTGGGTGAGGTTAAACCCCACATGAACTCAGCAGTACAGGGAGCAGGAGCACCTCTGATGGGGACTCCAGTCTCCTGATGTATTTCCTGCACTAGCTCTGGATTCAGACGCTGAGTGCGTCACCTCGGTTATGTCAGACCTGGGTAACTCACCGAATCTGAGTCTTCTCCTCTGCAGCTCTTATCTCATAGGGGGGTTGAGATTTGAATGAGATATTATTGGACAAGTTCATTGGACAGGGCCTGGCACTCAGCAAGTGCTCAGTCAATGTTAGATGTTATTCAGAGCTTCTGAATGATTGGTCAAAAATTTAAGAGTACTGTGGAGATCAATATGCAAACTATAGATGTAATTGCAAACCAAGGTGTCAAAAACCTGGACTCAGAGTGGGGTCAGAGGATGGGTGGTGAATGTACTGAAGGGCAGTAGAGGCGCAGTCCTGTGGGCATCATTTGTCCAGACTAGATTGTGCCCTTTCCAGGGGCAAAGGAGGAAAAGGGGAATGAGCTGGTGGTGAGCCTGCCAACTCCCTAAGAACTCTGGGGTGATGCAAGAGCAGTTCTCTAAAAGACAGGCAGATCGAGGGGGGGCCTGCTGCTGGCTCAGTCAGTAGAGCATGTGACTCCTGATCCCCCCACTGTGAGTTCAAGCCTCATGGGCCTTGGGTGTAGAGCTTACTTTAAAAAAGGGAGAGTGCAAGTGAGCGAGGTAGATCTTGTTGCCAGGAGACAAAGAGGAAGGGGAACCTCACAAACAAACAACATGTCTGTCATATGCTTTAATGCTCAGAAAGAAGATTTAGGGGTGCCTGGGTGGCTCAGCCAGTGAAGCGTCTGACTGGCTCAGGTCACAATCTCAGGGTCCTGGGATTGAGTCCCCCATTAGGCTCCTGGCTCAGTGGGGCAACTGCTTCTCTCTCTCCTGCCCCTAACCCTGCTCACGCCCTCTCCGTCTCTCTCAAATAAATAAATAAAATATTCTTAAACAATATTTGAACCTAAGAAATTGAGAAGTTCTAGTTAGACTTCAATTACACCTAAACAGAATGGAAGTTGTTCCCTGGGTTCCCCAAGTGAGGTTGTGGTTCTTACCCAGTAAACCTAGAAAGAGCTTCTGAATTCAATGGTAACTTTTTCAGGGACAGGAGGAAAGTCTTTGATCTGCCTGATCTGCTTATCTCCAGGGTCTAACAGCACATTCCACTGAAAACCTGCTCCGTAAACGTTCCATGGTAACGGAGACACACGAGAGAGACAGAAGAATTTCCACTCCCGAGCGTAATGCTTTCCATAAATACAGGAGGGAGAGGTGGCAGTTCCTAAAGATTCCTTTGGATTCCCTATATGGTGCCATAAAACCTCTAAGGGAGAGCCTCAGTTTAGGGCAATGACACAATTGCAGGTGAGGAGCCAGTCAGATTGGAAAATGTACGTTTCAAGCCAGGAAACCGGAGACAGGGCTAGAGCGGCTGCAACCTCAGCAAGTCCATGCTGAGGCTGACCCCGGTGGTGAGCGCAGATATTCCCTAACCACTGTTTTAGTTTTCTGTGGCTGCCGTAATGAATTACCACAAGTGGAATAGCTTCAAAAAGCAGAAATGTATCATTTCAGAGTTCGGGGAGTAAAAGTCTGAAATCGAGGTGTTGGGAGGGTCACGTTTCCTACAGAGGCTGGAGGAGAATCCATTCCTCGCCTCTTCCAGTTTCTGGTGGCTCCGGATGCACCTGGCTGTGGCTGCACCACCCCAGCCTCTGTCTCCGTCTTCAGGTGGCTTTCTCCTCTCCACGTCCCAAATATCTCTCTGCCTCGCTCTTATAAGGACACCCGTCATTGCATTTTTGCTCCACCTGGATAATGCAGGATGGTCTTCTCATTTCAAGAGCCTTGACTTAATCACACCTGTAAAGACTGCTTTTCCAAATAAGATAACATTCACAGGTTCCAGGGATTAGGGCACGGACATGTCTTTTTGGGTGCCATCATTTTAGCCTACTATCTCACACCCCAAAAGTAAGAACATTAAGAAGAACATGCACTCCTGAAAATGCTTGTTGACTGCCACAGAGCTCCTGTGACATTCTGGAACTGACTCATGAGCTTACACAGGGCAACCCAGCATCCCCCTTTGGAGATGGAATTTGTTACCAGCCTGGGGTGATCTGCCTTAGCGTGGGAAATCCAACACAATTTTAAGGAATTCCTGGGCTATAGGATCCTCTGGCCATGGAAGTTTCCATGGCCAATTTAGATGCTTTTCTACTCTCAAGGGTGGACTTCTTGGTTCATTTATCCTCGGGGCCCCATGAGCCTATCTGGTTCAACATTTTGTAGAGTGCATGCTTGGGCATTCCAGCTGCATGAGATGGCCTTTTGGGGAAGGGTTCAGTGGCCACGGACATGTGGACACCACTGGTGGCATTCCCTTTTTGTAAATCCTCAACATATTTTATTAGGTTAGAGGCACCCAGAAATCCTATGGTAGAGAAGCCTAGTATTTCCCAACTTGCTTGCAACCCTTTATAGCTTATACTTTGTTCTGGAAGGGAGACCTAGTAAAAAGGAAATGTATGGGTAGGTGTTTACACTGTGTTTGCTCTGGGTTGGCAGGATGAGCGAATGTTATTCCTCGTTTTTGACCCTCTTTGCCGTCCCAGGGCTGGTGCCAACTGCTGACTCTCATGGGCTCTGGTCCCTACTAGGCACCTGCTCACCCACTGGCATTTTACATCATCCCAGGATTCAACCGTATTTGCCCTGGACTTATTGATCTTGCTTTGATGTTGCAGCACAGAATGCACAGTCCCTGGTTGAGTTGAGTCCTGCAGCCATTTCCACATTCTGCCCTTTCACAATAGTTGGGGACCTTGCCTTGTTTGTGGGTGAACCTTTGCATACCATGGCCATTAAGTAAAAGGCATTTTTTAAAAATCTGGCTTCATTGAGTAGTAAGGTCAGAAATGTGGCAACTCAATCTGAATTTGGATGTGACTTGGAAGGGGTTAAGGGGTTCCTAACTTCATCTTTCCCTCCTTTGGTCTTTTCAGGAGAAATTCTCAAGGCCTGGCCTACATCACATGGATAAGCGCTCTGGGCCCAGTCACTGGGGAAGACCAGCAGGAGTCTGGTCTGACACAAATTAGAACAAGGCTTTATTTCACAGGAAAAATTAAAGGACAATTTTGTAATAAAGAGCTTAGAAGATCTTATAAAATAGGGATCCCTGGGTGGCGCAGCGGTTTGGCGCCTGCCTTTGGCCCAGGGCGCGATCCTGGAGACCCGGGATGGAGTCCCACGTCGGGCTCCCGGTGCATGGAGCCTGCTTCTCCCTCTGCCTGTGTCTCTGCCTCTCTGTCTCTCTCTGTGACTATCATAAAAAATAAATAAATAAAATAAAATAAAATAAAATAAAATACACTTGTTATTATGAATGTCAATAAGAATACTTTAAATGGGGCAGCCCTGGTGGCGCAGCGGTTTGGCGCCGCCTGCAGCCTGGGGTGTGATCCTGGGGACCCGGGATCGAGTCCCACATTGGGCTACCTGCATGGAGCCTGCTTCTCCCTCTGCCTGTGTCTCTGCCTCTTTCTCTGTGTGTCTATGAATAAATAAATAAAAATCTTTAAAAAAAATCTTGTTAAAAAAAGAATATTTTAAATGAATACATGCAACTTCAAATAGAAGAGTAATTTTTAAATCTAGCTCTTCTACTTAATGAGAAAGATGTGAATAAAAGGATGTGAAGGACTGTGACTTTCAACTATTACTCAACAGATTTTTTTTAAAGATTTATTTATTTATTTATTTATTCATGAGGAACACACACACTGAGAGAGAGAGAGAGAGGCAGAGACACAGGCAGAGGGAGAAGCAGGCTGATGCAGGACAAGGAGCCCGATGTAGGACTTGATCCCCGGTCTCCAGGATCACATCCTGGGCTGCAGGCAGTGCTAAACCACTGGGGCTGCCCACTCAACAGATTATTAATAAATAGTGAGACTTGGTAGCCATCAGCTTAACTAAGTGATCCAATTCAGTAACATTAGTAGTGGCTCAACCTGACTTTCTGGCCTCCCCATGTGCTGCCATAAGAAAGATACAACACCACCTATGAAATATGCTTGCTTGCTTTCTTTCTTTCTTTCTTTTTTTTTTAAGATTTTATTTATTTATTTGACAGAGAGAGAGAGAGCATACAAGCAGGGGTAGTAGCAGAGAGAGAGTGAGAATCAGGGTCCCCACTGAGCAGGGAGTCCAACTTGGGGTTTGATTCTAGGACCCTGAGATCATGACCTTAGCTGAAGGCAGATGCTTCACCGACTGAGCCACCCAGGTGCCCCTGAAATATTCTTTCTTTTTTTTTAAATTTTTATTTATTTATGATAGTCACACACACACAGAGAGAGAGGCAGAGACATAGGCAGAGGGAGAAGCAGGCTCCATGCACTGGGAGCCTGACGTGGGATTCGATCCCGGGTCTCCCAGATCGCACCCTGGGCCAAAGGCAGGCGCTAACCCGCTGCGCCACCCAGGGATCCCTGAAATATTCTTTCTAAAGATATGTTTAACCCAAATCAAATCAAGGCTCCAGGCTAACTTCCAGTTTACAGGAAACAGAGAGGCTAAAAAAACAAGTTAAATGACAACAGGAAGAAGCAGTCAGATAAACTTAGAATGACGGATGTTGTATAAACAACTGTCCTGTGATCTTCCAACAGACATGTCATCAGAAAACCAAAGGTACTGGGACTGTTTTATTTTCATTTTTCTTGTTTATTTTATTTTATTTTTTAGAGAGAAAGAGAGCATGAGTGTGGGAGAGGGTAGAGAGAGAGAGAGAATCTCAAGCAGACTTCATGTTCCCATCAACAAGGGGCTCCATCTCACAACCCTGAGATCATAACCTGAGCGGAAATCAAGAATTGGATGCTTAACCCACTGAGTCACCCAGGTGCCTCCTTGGGACTATTTTAGAATAAGGGTGGTGGGACACCTGGGTTGCTCAGCAGTTGAGCATCTGCCTTTAGGTCAGGGTGTGATCCCTGGAGTCCAGGGATCAAGTCCCACACCGGGCTTCCTGCATGGAGCCTGCCTCTCCCTCTGCCTGTATCTCTGCCTCTGTGTGTGTGTGTGTGTGTCATGAATAAATAAAATCTTACAAAAAAATAGAATAAGGGTGGTGACCATACAGACTTAAATTGGTGGCAATTCATGAGGCTAGATAGATTAGATGTTTGAGTTACAGAAAAAAATTTTTTCAGGATACCTGGGTGGCTCAGTCTTTGAAGCGTCTGCCTTCAGCTCAGGTCATGATCCCAGGGTCCTGGGATCAAGTCCTGCATCAGGCTCACCATAGGGAGCCTGCTTCTCCCTTTGCCTGTGTCTCTGCCTCTCTCTGTTTCTCATGAATAAATAAGCAAAATCTTTAAGAAAAAAATAAATATGGATAATTATAAACAG